>NC_133622.1:100869852-101204852 GCF_048593235.1 Sminthopsis crassicaudata | reverse complement strand
GGATATGTCAAGTAGTAGATTTTCAGGGAGTCCCAAACTAAAGATAAATAAGTTAAAGATGTATGAATGGTCTGTGAACTCCATCCTTCAAGTAAATAAGCACATTAATTAAATCATACAAAGATCTGTCTATATCAATCAATCAAGTATTTGCATAGTATCTACTATGTGTCACACATTGTTAGCTAAAAGGTATATAAATACCAAGAGTGAAAGAGTACCTATGTACAAGGAACTAACATTTTAACTAAAAGAGATGAAACATAGTAATGGGAAGGAACTTTAGAAGGAATATGATCCCTTGCTCTTGCTTTACAGGTCAAAAAAAAAAAAAAAAAACACCCCACCAAAAAATTGAGGTCCAAGGAATTCAGAAGAGTCAAGTGTATAGTCACATGACCCAGGGGCAGAACTAAGGCTCAGACTTGGTTATGCTTTCTCTATAAAGTTCATCGTACTATATCAATCTATCTCTACTAGGGCTTTTTCTCTCCGTAAAATACTATAATAATTTTTTAAAATGATGATTGCATATGGAACTGCAAATTTATGATGTACAACTTGATACTCCTTTTAAATATATAATAAAATTATGATGTAAGTTTTTTTCTTTTCTTTTTTTTTTATTCTTCCCCAGCCCCTGAGCCCTATAGATGGCTATCATTAAACACAAATATGTGTGTACATATACACTAATATACATACATATATATGTAAAATTATTCTATTCAGATTTCAATTTATTAGTTCTTTCTCAGGATGCAGATAATTTCTTTTTTTTTTTTTTTTTCCCTGAGGCTGGGGTTAAGTGACTTGCCCAGGGTCACACAGCCAGGAAGTGTTAAGTGTCTGAGGTCAAATTTGAACTTGGGTCCTCCTGAATTCAAGGCTGGTGCTCTATCCACTTCGCCACCTAGCTGTTCCCCAGATAATTTCTTTTTTCATATGCCCTTAATGTTTAATATTGACATTTATAATATTATATATAATTTATATAATTTATTCACTCAAGGTCATTCTTAAAATAATATATTTGTTAGGACTTTTACCTTTTTGCTGGGGGGTTTATTGAAGTCCATGAAGCCATTCTTAGAAATTCTTAGAATCATATTTTTTAAAAATTAAAGGGAATGCTAAATGCCAATTAATTTGAATTTAGGAAAAATGAAAAAATAATATTTCATGTTCTCTAAAATTGATCTGCAGACCTCTTGGAATTCCAGGAACACAAGATTAAGGATGTCTGCTCTAATTGCTCTTTCCCTTAAACAATGACTTAATATATTGCAAAATATTCTGATTGGTTCATTATGTCTGAAAATAAAATCTTACAGAGACATTAAGATTTTCCAATGGACTGGAGTTTGATATCTATGTAGAAAGTCACTTGCAGGAGGACATTTGGATTGACCAAGTAAGTAGAGTGTTTGCAAAGCTATTACAAATGCAATTTCCACAGAAATTGTGCTTTGTTTTCATCTGTATTTTTAAATCTATATTCATATATATATATATATATTCATATAGATCTATAATGTAAATCAGGTAGTTATGAATATGAAACAACCCCCAAAATTTATAAAAATAACTAAAAAAAGACTGCTAAAATTTTAGTATAATGCAATAAATAAACATAAATACTTGTTTCATTAAATTATTTTTTAAACAGAATTACTTGTTATTCAAAATTAAATGGTTGTATTGATAAATACACAAGGCTCAATGTGATTTAAAGGGAGATGTTGCTAAACCAGGGAGCTCCATGTCCTTGCTGTGCACATGACTTCTAATTTACCCTGCTTCTCTTGTTACTGTCATAGTTCACTAAAAGAAACAGCAATCTATCCTGCTGGTGATGTTTCTTTTCATTTTCTGAGATGCATTCTTGTTGTAAAAAGGATCCATACTAGCTTAACACTTGAAATAAAGTGTCATTGCAAGGGATGATCACTCTTGTGGAAGAAATGAACCTCTCCTGCTTGCCTCTCAATAGGGGAGGCTTGCCTATACACACAGAGATGACTATGCTTAGCTGTGGAATAAGACAAGCCTTTTAGGTCTGAAAAGGGGACTGTCTGCACAGTGGGAAGAAAAAGTAGACTTATCTCTGCATAATGATCAGTCAATAAATATTTACTGACAGAGGGCAACTAGATGGTACAGTTGATGGAATGGCAGGCTTGGAGTAAAGAAGAATTAACTTCTTGAGTTCAAATTCAGCCTCAGATACTTAATAGCTGGGTTACCTTGTCTTGTCAATTATTGCCTGTCTTCCTTACTTTCTCATTTGGAAAATGAGTTGGAGAAAGATCTCTAGTATCTCTGACAAAAAAACCTCAAATGGAGTCACAAAGAGTCAGATATAAAAATGAAAAAATGAAAAAAAAATGACTGAATATAGAGGTAATTATAAAATACACATGAAATGCTTTAAATGGGTTATATAAATATTTAGAAGAGAGAGAGCTTGCTTTATCCTGACCTGATTATGGATAGCTTTATGGAGAAAATAAAATTAGAAATGGCATTGAAGGATAAATAACATTTTATATACTCCAACTCCTACCTAAGGTGGATAAAGAAAAGACAGCCCTGTATTAGTAGCTGATTCCAGACTGGTGGTTAACATGCTAGCATGACCTAGCATAATTGTGAGTAGGATGAAGTTTGTTCCAGTGCTTTGGAAAGAAGAAACATTATTCTTTAAAAGAAGAAACATAGGATTATAGTCTCTTGGAAAATAACTTCATATATGTGGAAAAAAATCTTTGGAAGGCAAACATAGAGAAAGCTGGCTTCAATATCAACACGTATTTGTTAAATGAATGATTATGATTACCTCATTTGTATTAATATTATCCATCTTATTGTTCCATTAGTATTTTTGGCCACTATGCTAAAATATGGTTGATAAAGATCTCGAAGTCCACTAAAATTTGAAAGTCCTTTCAATATAAACTGTTGACTTATCTTTTCTATCTTGTATTTGTCCCATCACTTTTTAAACTAGAAACATAACAATTATCAACTTATATATAAAAACTGTTATAGAGACTCTAATTGGAACAAAGGCTATATTGTAGACTCTCCAGCAACTCTGCAATCTACTGAACAAACCTTTACATTTTTCTTTCCAAAAAAAGAGAATACTAATACACCTTTCACAGGGCATCCTACCTATTCCCTAATTCCAGTTTTCGTCAGATGCAAGAAGTATCCTCCTACATATGAAAGAAAAGTACAACTTATTGTGTACTTATGTCCATATATATGTATGGGGGTGAGTTGTATAAATATATAAGAATTTATTTTCCTGCAACTTTAAAGACAAAGGAAAGTCTTGAAAAATGACTCATGCTTGCATGGTTTTAATCTGAAAAGTACCCAGACTTTGGTAATTGTGCAAACTAAACAAAATAAGTTATTTTATCACATCTACTCACATCAAGAATAAAACCAACTGCCTATAAAATATAAAAACAGTAGTGACTCTACTTTATCTGCCATATAAATGATTCATATAATTGAGAGAAATAGTTCTCTGACTTTTATTTCTGTTTGAATTTAGCAAATAATATCATTAGAAAATAAAAATGTTGCTCTATCTTCCTTCAGTTAGTCATGTGGCATCTGGCATAGTGTTGTCAAATACTGATCATTAATTGACATTAAGTGACTTAATGAATCAAGAAAAAATCTATAAATTTTTTTTTAACAATTTACAGTGTTTGTAAATGTAAATGGTAAAGGATAACTATAATGTCTGTTGCTGATGAGGACAAGCATTAAAGCAGATAGATTGTCTTTATTAAGTCTGGCATAGATATGATGATTCTCTGAAAAATAAGAGTAAAAGAGAACAAGGTTGCCTGAGAAGGAATGAAATATTTTAGGTTAGAAATGGAACAGGTTAAAGTTTCCTTGTTGATCAGTTGTGGGATTCAAGATATGAATGGCTATGAAACTTTTAATCTAGAAGAGATAGGGATATATAGTCTCTAACAACAGCAACAAAAACAAACAGGAAGAAGGAAAAAAAGGAAGAAAAAGAAGAAGAAGAAGAAGAAGAAGAAGAAGAAGAAGAAGAAGAAGAAGAAGAAGAAGAAGAAGAAGAAGAAGAAGAAGAAGGAAGAAGAAGAAGAAGAGGAAGAAGAAGAAGAAGAAGAGGAAGAAGAGGAAGAAGAGGAGGAAGCAGAGGAAGAGAAGAGGAAGCAGAGGAAGAAGAAAAAGAAGAAAGATGAGAAGGAGAAGGAGGAAAGAAGGCAAGAAGGAAAAAAGAAGGAAAGAAGGAGGAGAGCACAATTATTATAGGCAATGAAATATATTAAATAAATACATACAAATATGGGCATAAAACAACTACCTACCTACCTACCTGTCTGTCTGCTCTATCGAATATTTTCTTTCAATAGAATCAGCCATGAGATTGCATTTAAAAATATAAAAAAGAAAGTTTATCATATAGTAACTACTCTTCTACTCCTGCCATTAAAAAAATCTCTGAAAGTTTCTAGTTAGGGTATGCTGTTGTCTCATTCTAGGGACTTTAAAATTATCCTTCTCTAATTAAATTATGCCATACAACTAATAGGAGATATTTATGACTTTGAAATTTTTTTTCTACAAGAAAGACTGAATATTCAAATATATAATTTTAAAAGTTGCTTTAAGTACTTCTTGGCAAAATACATTAGCCTTCACATGAAGGTCACTTGTGGGTTGACCACAGTAGTGCTAACAATGGAATATAAAACCCATAATAAGAGGCTGACTAATTCAAGAAATGAGAGAGGATACCACTTTAGGCTACTACTATGATTAACCATTGGGATAGGGTGAAGATTAAAAGTTTAAATTTATTATAACATATATGGATATCATATCAATAGCTAGGGGGTACAGTGGATTAAGTGCCAGATCTGGAGTCAGGAAGACTTTTTTTCCTGAGTTCAAATCTGGCCTCAGATATTTATTAGCTGTGTAACCCTGAGCAATTCATTTAACCCTTTTTGCCTCAGTTTCCTCATCTATAAAATGATCTGGAGAAAGAAATGGCAAACCACTTTTGTATCTTTGTCCAAAAATACCTCACATGGGATCATGAAGAGTTGGACATGACTGAAAAATGATTAACAACAATAGTTTATATAAGCTCACAATATCACATATAATCTAGATTTATTTTTACAACTACAATTTTAGTTCTAATTTATTTCCTCAGAAAACAAAAAATGATTCTGTGCTACCATGTGACACAATATTTTGTTCTTCCAAAATTCAAAATGGATGGTTTTTAAGAGCTGGCTATTGGAGCAAAATAAGTACAATGAAGAAACGGTATATAGCTTTATTATCTCAATGTAAGTAGAAGGAACAACAAAGTGAAACTGAATGAAGTGTAATTATAATAACCAACTTGCCCTAAACATGTGTTGAAAAAATGTAATTCTCTCTTTTTTTTTTTTTTGCTGAAGTGGAAAATTATGGGGAGTACCACATATACTTCCAGATGTCATAGATCTCTTGGTTGGCTTTTACTAAGCTACTATTTTGTATTTATTTTCTAATCCTATTACAAAGGATGGCTCATTGTGGTTGAGGATAAAGTAATATATTCAGAAATTAAAATCAATAAGAGCAAAAATAGTAAATAAAAATGATGCAGGAATTCTTACAAATGTTTAAAAAAAGTTTCATGGATATTGGAAGTATCACAGTTTTAGGAGCTGGAATTAGGAAAAATATAAACTTATACTAGCCCTCAATTGAATAAGTTATGCAGAAATAGAGGAATTTCTTTTCCTTTTATTTTTTTATATACTAAGGGAAAAGTGGATAATTATCTTAAACTATAAATATAAATTTTACACAAAGTTCATTATAAACTGAATTATACTATGTGAAAACATAATGCAAACTGCCAGCTCCATCAAAAGCAATTCACTTTTAAAAATAAGGACATGATTCTTATTTTATTTTATAATTACTTGCTCTTTAGCATGTGATATGATCAATTGGATCCCATCTTTCATCCGGCAAATTCCAATTTCATGTCAACTAGAACTCTGTCTGAATTAGAATTGTGAAATCAGTTGCAGTCATTGAGAATCCTTTAGGGAGAAATATTGGCAGCTAATACAGCATATAGTTTCTAGTGCTGAGCCATACATCTTTTGGGCACTGAATATTCAACAAATCAAATTAGCTTCTCTTACTTTGGTCAGAGATGTAGAATTCAAATTAATTGGGTATTCCACCTAATAATTACATATACACAAGCAGGTGACTAATTTTCAGTGAATAGCACATAAACAAAAAACACAATCTTAAAACTAATGGGGGAAAAAGTGACACTTTTTAAATTTCAACCATCACTTCCATGCAAATGGATCTCAAATCTAAATCCCTCACTGGAACATCTCTTGTGAGCTGCAATGAGATGAAGGATGCAAAGCATTTTTCATATCTTAAAGTACTAAGTAACCAAGCTATAAATATGTTTAGAGGGAAAGAGACCTTAGAGGTGATTTATTCCTAACAGCCTCATTTTATAAATGAAGAAACCAAATCCTATTGACATTAAATAATTTAGCCAAAATGACATAGGTAAGTGCAATTCCTGAAATTAGAATGCATATATCATCTATCTCTAAATCCGCTGCTTTCTCACCTCCAACTCCCAACGTGCCATACCATCTATTATGATGGCAACATTGGTTATGGAAAACCAGATTTTTCTCCATAAAATGCATTTTTCTTCACATCACTTATTATAATCCTTTAGCCTGGTATTCAGAGTCCTCTTCAACTCCACCCCAAATTACTTCTTTAAACTTATCTCCCATACTCTATTCTATAAATGTACCTTAACCACAATACTCTCATTTTAACTTCTATAGTCCTTCTCATGACATTCTTATGATTTGGAATTCTTCCCTCTCTCCTTTTCTCCCTCACCCTCTTCTCCTCCCTGCCTCATCACTCTCTCAGCCTCTTGTCCTTTTATCTTTCCTTGCTCTGATTTTTAAGTTATGAGCTCTCTAGGTTCAGCAACTGTCTTAATACTCTGTTTTGCCCCATTGCTTAACACCGTTCTTTGAATATAGAAAACAGTAAATAATATCTCTTTATTTTCTCTTCCTTCTTTCCTTCCTTCCTCCCTCCCTCCCTTCTTCTTTCCTCCCTCCCTCCCTCCCTCCCTCCTTCCCTTCCTTCCTTCCTTCCTTCCTTCCTTCCTTCCTTCCTTCCTTCCTTCCTTCCTTCCTTCCTTCCTTCCTTCCTTCCTTCCTTCCTTCCTTCCTTCCTTCCTTCCTTCCTTCTTTCCTTCCTTCCTTCCTTCCTTCTTTCCTTTTTTCCTTTCTTCCTTCTTCCTTCCACTAAGGCTCAGCTACATCTATTTAACACATGCTGTGAGGCACCTTTGGAAATTTTATTAGTTAAACTATGGGCTATTATTTATTGAATATGTCAATGCATATTCTTAAAATAATTAGAACAGTATCATTTCTGTTGTTATCTAAAATGCTTTGTGGATACAATACTATGGTAAACAATGTAACTGCCATTTAAATAATAGAAAACAATAAAGCCTCAAATATGCATGGGTTTGTTTGTGTGTGTATGTGTGTGTGTGTGTGTGTGTGCGTGTATACACACATGTGTGATATAAAGGTAATAATAATCCTAAAGCAGAGCTGGGAGTAAGGGACAGTAGTTTACAAACACTCGTTTACTGAAGCGGTTTCATACTAATATCTAAGTTCTAAAATGAGTCAAACAGCAATGGAATGCTGAACAATTAAGATTCTCTCCCCATAAGCCCATCTCTATCATTTTATTAAAGGCTACTGGGAAAACCCTTACTGAATAACTAATTCTAAATTATATTCGATGAAAACAAATTAATGTAATAATTTTCTTTCTGAAATTAATTTAAATCTCTGTGGATGCTGCAACAAATTTAGTCTTTACTATGCATACAAAAAGTTATGAAAAGCCTTATTGCACTGCTTTAGGCAAAGATTCATTGGTTCACAGTCACTGGTAATGGCCATTATTCCAATCTAGCAAACCTGCTTTAATTGCTCATTTTGGCTTCTATATTTATATTTCAAGCATTTAAAAATTACTTTGCAATTTTGTCTGGCTAGCCAATAATATATTTGTTATGGTGCTAATGGTTTGAATACACCTTCTTTCCAAAAATGTTCTGTTTCTCTTCCAGAAACTATTCTCTGAAGGTTTTAACTCTTTCAGTTCCTAAACATCCCCCCACCCCTGCCCAGAGCCCTGTTCTACAGATTCAGACTACCTCATTCACCTTACAGGCCCCAGACATGTTTCAGTTCACTCTCAACTTCCTGGCCATCTACTTCGCCTTGCCTCTGGTCTGGATTGGCAGTCAACAGATCTGGCTTTAAATCTCAACTCAGCTAATCTAGTTCTTGGAAGAATTAAGCAAATTAGTACATTTTTCTGGACCTCAGTTCCTGTATCTGTAAAAGGAGAGGGTTGGACAAGATCCATGTGAGGACCTCTTTGTCTCTAGATCTAAGATGTTAGGAATAGAATAGATAGCTAGGTGGAATCAGGAAGACCTGAATTCAAATCTGGCCTCACAAGTTTGCTAGCTGTATGATGTCAGGCAAGCCATTTCATATCTCTTTGCTTCAATTTTCTTATTTAATAAATGAGTACTCAAGAAAGCTGGGTGGCGCAATGGAGTCAGGAGGACTTGAGTTCAAATGTGGTCTCAGACACTTAACTCTTCTTGGCAGTGTGACCCTGGGCAAGTCACTTAACCTCCATTGCCTCAGGAAAAAAAAAAAAAGTACTCAACTAGCAGGATCAAATGAGACAGTGTTTTATAAAGTGCTTAGCATAGTGCCTGGCACATAGTAAGAAGCATATAATAGCTGATGCAATAATAACAATAATGATTTATTAATATCTTTTATAATATCAAAAATGAGGAAAGAGCTGGATTCCATAAATAGCTATAAGAACTAAAAGACAGTTTATACAAAACATACAAAGGGTTTAGACACGTCCAGTGTGGGATATATTTGCTTGGCTGTGTATATTTATTCAAGGTTTTTGTTTAGGGAGAAAAAATTGTTAATGAAAAAATTAATTTAACTTAATGAAAATTTTAGACTCTTTTTATCCCTTCTTTAAGTCACTCATTGGAAGGCACAAACTTGGCAAAAGCTATGTTACCTTTTTCAATGAATTAACCTACCAAATTAGACCATTTAACAAAGATTAAGGTGCAAACAAGGGGTAATAATAATAATTAAATTTTTTTCCTTCATCATTTCCTCTTTCTTTCTTCTTGCTCAGAATTTTCTATTCTATACCTAATTTTCTTCTCCCCCTCACTCATCCTTATGCTTTAGGATTGCCAAAGACATTTCCAGGCTCCTACAGTTTTAACTCTCGTCAGCATCATTGTTAAGGATTTTTAAAAGTTCTGATTCCTTTTCTAAATTCTTTAATTGTCTGGAAGAGTCCATGGAACTCTTTAAGAACCAGAATTTTTCTTCTGAAGAACAAGTAATCTCTAACAAATAGACTATAAAGAGTAAGAGAATGGACTTAACTTCCCATTTTGCCACAATCTATCTATCCTTGATCTTAGTAAAAGTGATTCTTCTCCCCAGCCATCTGTCAAATTTGAGGTTATGCTAAATGAATTTAGGTGCCTACAGACACAAGGGATTTCACATATATTTGACTTAATTAGTGCAACAGTAGAAAGAATAAATGATTTGGAGTCAGGACACTGGTTCAAATCCCCGCTTGCCATTTACCACTTATGCAACCTTGGGAAAATTATGACATCATTATCATCAGTATAGCTCGCAATTCACTTCATACTTTTACTTTGCATAGATATGTTATTTCATTCTATTCTCACCACAAACCAGTGGAGTAGTTGCATATGGTATTTCTTTCACAGAGAAGGAAATGCCTCTCTAGATCAATTTGATGAACTATAAAATGAGGGAGTTGGATTGTTATTGTTGCTCAGTCATTTCACTCCCAGAGTGGTTTACCATTTCCTTCTTCAACTAATTTATAGACAAGAAAACAAGGCTAAGTGACTAGCCCAGGATCACATAGTAACTGAGGTCAAATACAAACTCTAATCCTCCAGGCTCTAGGCCCAGTGTTTTATCCACCATGTCATCTAGATGGATTAGATGATTCTATTCGTGATCCTATTTTTTGAGAGATAAAGGATATGATATAGTGAATAATAGCTAGCATTTTTTTGCAAAACGATTTAACTCCTATCACATTTCATCTTTACCATAACCTTGAGGAGAGATCAGTGTTATTATCCTCATATTATAAATGAGAAAACTGAGATTGAGTGACACTGAATGATATATCCAGGTCACATAGCTAACAAGACTGATACAAGATTGAACCTCAGTTCTGTGGATGCCCAAGTCCAGCTCAATGCTCTTATCCACTGTAACATTCTTGGTTAATCCAGTACTCTATCCACCATAATACCTTCTACCAGTTGGAATCAGGAAAAATCCAGGTCTAGCCAAACTAGTCATATAAACAATGGAAAAGTCTCTTAAAGCTAAGATTCTAAGTTATTGATGTACAGGTGGTGTTTATTGGCAGAAAGAGTTTCCACACTGGGATTTCCCCACAGAATAAGATCATACAGCTGGGCTAAAAGAAGTCTGCCAAATAGAGAATAACAACTGCTGCTCCCAACTATGGTATATATATTCTGACCAACTATATGCATGTAGACCAAAGGAAGTGTGTGTTTTTAAAAATAATTTACTTTTTAATTTTTTAAATCGTTTACTTTTAAATGACATCTTTATACCACTAAAACAAGTCTTGAGGGAACACTGTGCCATGAGAATAATAATGTGCTAAATGCCTCAGCACTTGTATTTGAATGCACTAGTTCTAGATAAAGCACTGAGGCCCATCTCAAACTCTTTGAACTATTTCCTACAGTGTTAAGTGAAGGCTATAACACCATTACTATCCAGATTTTATTAATGGTTTAAGGATAACATGGGGAAATTTATGCAAACTTTTTTTGAGAACAACAAAAAAAGGATAATAAAAAGCAGCCTATTTTTTGATAGTTAACTCTTAAATCTGTTCATTGGTAATAATATTACCCTTATGGGGTCAAGTCAGTTACAATCATGTTATTGGGAAATTTAGATGGCTCAGTGATAGAACTCTGAGCCTGATGTCCAGAAGACCTGAGTTCATATCTCATATTAGACGCTTTCTAACTATGTGACCCTGTATGAGTCCACTTAACATCTGTTTGCCTCAATTTCCTCATCCATAACATGGGTTTATAATACATATCTCCCTTGGGTTCTTGTGAGAATCAGTTGATGTAATAATTTCTAAAGTTCTTAGCACAGTGACTGACACATTTTAAGTGCTGCATAAATGCGAACTATTATTATTATTATTATTATTATTATTATTACTTATAGTTTTCTAGCCCTAAAATGGGCTATGTAAATATTGTTGTTAGTATTTAGTTATTTCAGTCATTTTTAGCTCTTTGTGACCTTATTAGAGTCACAACCAAGATTCTAAAAAAAGAAAAACCTTTTCTTGGCAAAGATGTTATTGTGTTTTGACATTTCCTTCTCTAACTCATTTTACAGAGGCGGAAACTGAGGCAAACAGGGTGAAATGACTTGTGCAAAGCCACACAGATATTAAATGTTTGAGATCAGATTTGAATTTATGAAGGAGAGTTCTCCTGACTGCAAACCCTGTACTCTACCCATTGTGCCACTAAGCTGACCTATATGAATGTTAGCTATTATTTGCTATTACTATAACTCCTAGTGATATGACAAGTACCCAGAAAAAGTGTTTGCTTAATTGATGAAGTGACATGATAGATCCTTTTCTCATGAGCTTTTGCTCCTAGGCCAGACCCAAAATAATTATTACTGGTCTTTTTACTATAACAAGGCTAAGGGTAAAATGTTTTATCATTGACAGGGATCATACATTATTATACATTCCTTGCATAGTCATTTTATCTGCATGCTTTTCTTCTAACCAATACTCTGGACTTTCCAAAGGTTAAAAAGAAATTATAGTCTACTGAGGAATTTTTAAAATGCTACCTTTGGGTGCTTGAGATAATAGGGATATGGACAGGGACTAGAAACCTGTGATTTTCTTGGTGAGGAAACTCCACCAATACAAGACATCACTGTCTCTGTAATTTCTATTCTTACAGGATTGCTGAGAGCATTGAAAGGTTAATTAACTAACCCAGAGTCACACAGCCATTATGTGTCAGAGATGAGATTTGAACCAGGTATCCCTGGCTTTAAGATTAGCCCTCTGTTTACTACATCAAATTGCCTTTCTGCTTGAAATAGTACTAGTGAAAACAAACAAAACCAAAACAAAACTTGGCTATTATCAGATGCTTTTATTTGAACAATACTGCAAAATTAGGGGTCTAGTTGTATTTCTATTCAAATATCACCTACATTTTTCCTGCTTACTTTTTCCTCTGCTTCTTCTTACTGCTTTCTGCAGTCAGCTGAAGCTTTGGGTCTACTAGGGACACTCATTGGTTCCACTGATCATTCTTGAGCTTTCTAGGCAAACTGTGTAAAATAATTGAAAGCTAGAATCTACTTAAGATGGGCAGTATATTTCTTCATTGTTTCTATTCAGTTATAGTAATTTTATTAAGAATAAAAATTTCAAAGAAAATTCTTGTCTGAAATGATGATGGAGTTTCCTCCCTCTAGAACTCCAGTGCTAATATAATTATAGATCCAGTTCTCAATATTTATTCAACTGGTGGAGTTAAAGAATAGGATACATGAAGGAACGTTTTCTTTCAAATCAAATGAAATTGGATAATCTTTGTTAATACCAAGATTTTTAAATTATTGAAATCAATATTTAGCTGTTAATCCTCAGTTAAATGGAACTTTGGATAAAGTACATAAAAGGCTCAAATGAAAAATCAACTCATTTTGAGAATGGAGAGTCATGCTTTTATGGTACATTATGCTTGCTCTGGTATGGATATCTTGGTCAGTGAGATAAAAAAAAGTGTTAGTAAAGATAGAAAACCAGTCATCCACAGCATGAGACTAATGTGCTTGCTTGGGTGTTTAATCTAATCTGTATATCTCATTTTAAGTATACCTTATAATTATCCATACCCATAAGTTCCACCAAACTCTCAGGATTCTGATTGGTCTTTCACTTCTAATTCAGATTTTGCATCACTGAATTCTGTACCACCACATACAATCTTTTCAACATTTTAATTTCATAGTCCACCTATATCCTCAAAACAGATTGAATTGGGCACAGTTTGGGACAAGTTATAGCTCTACAAAAAACAAAATGAAACAATAATTAGTGACCCCCCCCCAGGATGTACTCTACACTGAGACATCTACATTTATGAAATTCATGAAGGTAAACTGAAATCATATTTCTCCTAACTTTAGTTTCAAAGTTATTCCTATAATATGAACCATTTTGCAAACCTTTTTCGTAGTAATGACTTGATTATTTAACTGTACTTTATTTTTTAACTATTTATTTATTATTTAACTATAAATTTATTTTATTATTTATTTATTACTTATGATTTTTAACTATAAAAATTTAACATATATACATTTCCAAGCACATGTACCTGTGGGCGTGTGAGCATATACACACACATGCACACAAATATACACACACGACAATTCAGCAG
Source organism: Sminthopsis crassicaudata (assembly GCF_048593235.1). Classification (NCBI taxonomy): domain Eukaryota; kingdom Metazoa; phylum Chordata; class Mammalia; order Dasyuromorphia; family Dasyuridae; genus Sminthopsis; species Sminthopsis crassicaudata. The sequence continues at coordinate 101,191,090 of NC_133622.1, read as the reverse complement.
CTAGAGACAGAAACTGTTAAAAGGTTAATATGAGATGAAGTAAAACTAAACTAGAATGTATCATTGCTCGAGTAAATACTGTACCCATTTGTCTGTGAACTATGTTCTCTAAGCTTTCTTTCAATTAGCTCTCACCAAAAGAAGACAAATTCCCTTGATTTCGATCTCTGCATTAATGACAGTGTTAATTTGAATTCTCAGTACATTGGCTACATTGTGTCAGCTTATTAGGCAATAATACACAGAGTCACTTCATCAACTACAGTTAATATTCTTTGTGTATTTTAATTAGATTTAAACAGGGACAAGGAGGGGAGGGCAGGTAAAAATGACAGATTCTGTCAAAATGAACTCCATACCATGAGCTAGATGAAATATAACAAAAAAATGCATTGGAAAAAAAAGTTTGGGGCCATGTGGGTTAGTCTTTAAATATGTTAATTCATTAAAAGAGTATGTTAAATTCTATTTATGGTAGAAACAGTATATGACATTTAGTGAGAAAATTATATAGTGTATTCTCTGTTGTTGTTTTTTTTTTTTTTTGTCTCTGTTTCTGTCTGTCTGTCTGTCTGTGTGTGCGTGTGTTTGTTTTTAGTCTAATCTGGATATCCCATTTAGGTACAGAGGTGACTCGTGGTTCTTAAGTATTATATCTCCTAAGTGCATTTTTTAAAAACTTCAGGTCTACTAAGCTGGAAGGACTTTAAGTACATATCTAAGGAAAGATTCTCATTAGATTTGGCTTATCACTAGATGGACCATAGAGTGATAAATTTCCAAATTCTTGATGACCAACTCTTGAGTCATACAGGAAATGCTATCAGCATTGTCTACGGGGGACATGGCAATAAAATCATTCTGATTACCTACTAACTTTGTAGGGTAAGAGAATTTACTTTTGTGCCTTCTGTTTCAATTTCTTCACATGTCAAATGGGGGAGGGAAGGGTTGGGAGGGAAGGGAGGATGAACTATCTAGATGATAACCTCCAGTTCTAAATTTCTATGATTATAGAAAATTAATTCTAGACTGAAGAATACCTCCTATTGTAGTCATGGAGGTAGCTTGGAGATAATGTGAATGTGTTTCTTCATTAACGATGATATGAGGAAATTTAATTCAATTCAGTCAGTCAATAAACATTTATTAAGCACATACTATATACCTGGAACTATGCCAGGTGTTGAAGATACAAAGATCAGATAAGAGACATTTATTAAGTGTTTCTTAGAAGCCTTGCTACATGCTAGGGATACTGAAACAAAAATGAAAACATGTATTGCCTTCATAGATCTTTTATTCCATCAGAGTAAGCACCTACTATGTGAAGGCATTGCACTAGGGATTTTTTTTAAAAAGGCATAATTAAAAAAAACAACCACCACAGCAAGTACAAGAATATCTTTAATCTTTTCCTGGATACAAAGCCTCACATCAACAATAACAATCTGAGACATTTGAGAGGAGGTATATGGCATTGGGTTGAGTAATTTGCATGGGCTTAGTTGTGAAAACAGCTAATATTATCAGAGTTTGCAGTTTTACAAATTGACTGTCCTATAATAGTCAATCTACCATCATCAGTTTAAAAAGTTAATTAGTTCTTTACACAATTTATATAAGCTAGTCCTTCTGAGTAGCTGGAACTATTTTCCAAAAGGTTACATGGATGTTTTTAATGGGTATAGCCAATAGCCACAGGCTTTTAAACTGATTCATGAAAGTTTGTTTGAGTCCAGGTTTTAAGGTGAGTTTCAGCCCATCCCTAGTCACTTTAAACACTGCTCATGTGGAAGAGCAAAATTAATCAATTAAATGTTATTAGATCTGATATACAATATCACCAACTGCTCATTAAATGTCCCCAAGCTAAAAATAAAACTTCCTTTACATTGTTTTTCCTCTAAGGTATCACTCTGCTCAAGCAGATGCTACAGACTCAGCTCCATAGAGAGGAATTTTATTATCTCCCCATCACGGTGTTTCCATAGGATGGGCCTCCTGTGCAGCGCATTTCAGTTTAAAAATTTCCCATTTATGAAACCTCATGGCAGAATTTGGTCACAGAAGCTCACTTTTATTTTTGTTGGGCACTTAATTGTCTCCAAAGGAAAGACCCAGATAGAATTGTGTTTTCACCACTGGATGAGTGCTTCAATGATAAGAGATCAAAATTATTTCAAAAACTTCATTAATAAAAGTTAAGTTTGTGCAACACCAAGTCCCATTTCCCCTTAAATTCCACAGGCACAGTTATTCACAGAACAGAAAAAACAATATTCATTTTAAACATTTATCAAAACATAGAGTTTCTATACTACAAAATTCACTCAACAGATCTACTTCTATTGAGTTTGCAACTGCTCAAGAGTTATCCTTTGACGTGTAATTGTTCTCTCTGCTTCATCTCTCCCCCCTCCAGTCTAGCCAACACATGTCACTCAAAGTGATTTTCCCTTTAAGCGCAGATCTGACCATGACATTGTCCTATTCAATCAATTCCAGTGACTTCCTACTATTTTTAGGAAACAAATAAGCAAAAACAAACAAAAACCCCTTTTCCACTGAGATTTTAAAGTGCTTCACAACCTAGTCCCCATCTATCTTTGCAACTTCCATAATATTCTAAGAACATCACAGAAGAGTGTGAGCTCCCTGGATGTTATACTCGCCATCCCAAATTTTGATCTTAGTGAAAGCAGCTTTCTCTGTCATCCTTACAGGATACTTCTTCATGTCTGTTTCAGGGAATCCCTCTTTTCCTTCTGAAAAAGGCTCATTCACTATCTCCTGCAAGAAATATTTCCTAATAGTACCCTCCCTTTCAAAGTAACTTGTATTTATTTTCTTTATTTTTGTATCATTATATATGGTCTTTTTGCCTATTTCCTTATCTGAAATATGAGAATAATCATAGTATTTTTCCTAAATTGTTGTGAAGATCAAATAAGATAACATATGGAAAACACTTTGCAAAATATAAATCATTTTATTATTGTATACTACTGCTTTTGCTGTTGCTGCTGCTACTACTAGTACTACTTATTCTCTACTATTAAATTATAAGCTTATAGATAATTAGTAAGGTTTGTGCCATTCATTTTATTTTTATCTCTACTGTTTAACATAGTGTCAGCATAATTTTATTGTTGTTCAGTTGTTTTCAGTCATACCTGACTTTTCATAACCTCATCTGGGGGTTTTCTTGGCAAAAATAATCAAATGGTTTGCCATATTATTCTCCAGATCATTTCACAGATAAGAAAACTGAGGCAAACAAGTTCTGAAGTAAGGGAGACAAATCTTGAGTTCAAATCTGGTCCCAGATACTTATTAGCTATGTGATCTTAGGTAAGCAACTTAACCCCATTTGCCTCAGTTTCTTCATTTGTAAAATGAATTGGACAAGGAAAACAAAGTATCTTTCCTTAAAAAAAAAATGTGGTCACCAAGATTCAGACTTAACTGCAAACAATTGAACATTATTAGCCAGGAATTGTGTTAAGTGCTAGGAATACCTCTTACCTTTTCTGTCTTCCAGGTAAGATATGTGACAGAATATTACACAAAATGTATAGATAGTTTAAATATAAGGATATACAAGCTATATATCCAATAAGTGCAATATTTTTGGAAGAATGGGGAGACATTAACCACTGGGGGTTCAGGAAAGGGTTCAACACAGAATCAGACCAAATGGTATTGATTTGGCTATCATAAGCAGATGCATTATTCATTGTATTTATTTGTCAGGTTTGTTAATCTGGATATAGTTTTTACATAAGTTCCTAAATCCACTTCTAGAACTGGTCATTTTCCTTCCCTCTTTCCCACCATCATTACCCTGAAGAGATACCTATTCCATCTTTCTGCCTACAGGAAAACAGAGTAACATCGAAAATATTTTTTATTCTGAAAAAAATTTCTAGTGGAATAATTACATATTAGGAGCATTGTATATGTAGGATCAGGAGAGGGTATAATTTCTAATCTTGCCACTTCCTAAGTAAGGCAATTAATCTTTTTGAGCCTCAGTTTATCATCTGTAAAAAGGAGATGAAAATACATGTTCTACCTGCCTCATGAGTTTATTGTGAAGAAAGCACTTTAGGTTTTATCTCCAATCTGAACAATGGCATATACTAACTTTGGGAAATAATTTCTACAGGTATCAGTTTCTTTATCTATAAAACGAAAAGCCTGGAACAGATGAACTCCAAGGTTTATTTCTTCCAGTTCTTAATCTAAGATCCTACATATTATCAAAAACTTAATCAATAGTAATATCTATTAGATAGGCCTTTGTCATGTGCCAAAATAATACTGGTTGGTAACAGAAATATTCCAATCCTCACCATTTCTATCCTTGCCCCCCAAATAAAATGAATGTATTGTTTTGCTTTTGTGAAACCAACATTGTTTTAGCTTTTAATTTGAAAATAAAATCCGGTCTTTGTAAACAGATTCCCCAAATGTAGTCAGTTATTCAACCTCTAGTTTAATGCCAGTTTCTGGCAGCACTCAGGGGTCCTGAAAGCAGGCTCGTGGTTTCGTCAATAAGAATCATCTTCCAGGAATGGCTTATGAAAGAGACTCGCAAAGCTCTGCTGAGAAGATGGGCCAAGTCCCCAAGTAGGGAGCATACGGTAGGTAAAACTGGAAGTAGTTAGCTGCAGATCACATTCCAATTCTTTCGAGGCTCATTTGGCAAAGCTTAATGGATAAAGGCTCTGTAGCCGAGGTTGTGAAAAATCGAGTTGTAACCGAACAGTGCCCACTGTGTGTCCAAAGCATTCTACTTGGTGGGGGGGAAATCACCTTGCATTTCCTCTAGAGTTTCAATGAGAAAATAGCAAGGAGATGCTGATGCATTTTTTATACAGCATATATTTTCTCAGATTTATTACCCCTATCCTTTAAAAAAAATCTGTTCATAAGGGTTCATGCTTTTCATTTCCTTACCACAAAGCATGTCTTCTACTAGGAGAACTGAGTAAAAAGAAAACTAACATGGAGAGGGAAAAATTAAACTTCTATCTTCAATGGAAGAAACAAAAAGAGTCAGTTCTCTCAAAGGATTTTCTCTATTTACTTGGAAAAAATAGAATTTCAGTATTATTTTGTTATAATTTTATAGCGGCACACATAGCTAAACATTGCTAATTGTTTTATTACTTCAGTATTTATATTTAATTTTCCAAGTAATCAGCAAAATAAAATAAAATAAAAATAAAATAAAATAAAAAAGAGCTAGTCTTCATATTTTCCAGTGTGTGTGTGTGTGTGTGTGTGTGTGTGTGTGTGTGTGTTGTGTTTGCTCCAGATAAGAAAAAGAAAATGCTTTATGGGTTGTGTGTTTCATTAAATTACCTTCATTTTTTGTCAGAAATGTAATCATATTCACTTTCTCAGATAACTTTAAAGTTCAGGCTTTTATTACTCTTTAACTGGACTATTATAATTGTTCTCTATTCTTTAAATTTCTTCCTACTTCTTTCCACTCCATACTGTAACCAGTTATTTTTCTTAAGCAAAAACTGATCTGGTCACTCCTCTACTCAATAAACTCTCATACCAAATATGAATTTCTATTTGGATTTTAAATCTCTTCATAACTTGACTTAAATCTGCCTTTCTAATGTTTTGCATATTTACTCTACATACTTCATATATAGAATTTCATCTTCTACCCAGGTGTCTTTGCAGAGTTTATCTACTTCATCCCTCCATTCCTGGAATAAACTTTCCCCACTCAACACTCTCTCTCTCTCTCTCTCTCTCTCTTCCTTGTTTCATTTTAAAGTCAGCTCAAATATCATCTTCTATATGAAGATATCCTAGATTTTAGGAATCTTCTCCTCCAGGGTCCCAGCTAATATTTAACAATTGATTCTCATCTTTCTAATTTGTAGAATTTTCTAATTTCGAAGGTATAAATGCTCACACTGAAAATCTGACATTCATCTCTGAAAACTTAGTATAAACTTGCTTTAGCAACCTTCCTGCTTCTCTCTTCCCCCAAGAAATAGGTTTTATCAATTTTGTATCTGCTTTAATATGTACATAATCTACTATCACACTCTCAGGTTTTATTGATTTATTCCAGTTTTGCTAAAATTTAGATAAATGGGTTTCTTTGCATTTTGTTATGTGTGTCTATTATAGCAATATTATCAAATGGGAAAGGGGTCAAGTTTTGAAAATAGCTCTTGGAGCCCCCCCCCCACCCAATGACAAAGACCTTAGAAGTTAAATGGAACCTGTTCACACCCTCTATATCAGGGGTTCTCAAACTATGGCCTGTGGGCCAGATGCAGCCCACTGAGGAGTTATTCGCCTGCTGGGTTATGGCAAATGGGCTGAGGGGCAGAGACAAGAGTGTGAGCTTTTGTTTTTACTATACTCCGGCCCTCCAACAGTCTGAGGGACAGTAAACTGGCCCTCTAAAAAGTTTGAGGACCACTGCAAGAGTCTAGATGAACAACATTTTAAGCAACAGATACATATGCGACCAGCCTAGTATCTCCTTTCTGTGTGAATGAAATGGTGGTCTTTGACTCCAATCTTCTTCTTCATCTCCTGGCAGGCCTCCCCCTTGAATAAGGAAAGGCTAGAGAGTCTACTCTGCATCCCTTCAAGCCATACAATCAAAGGTCTCTCCTCTATACATGTGAGGCTCATCACATTCCTTTCCCTCTTCTTACACCTAAAAAACTTGCTTGAAATTAATAATACAAAGTGAAATGCAAATTAAAACATGTGATTTCAGCTCACATACTGAAATTTGGCAAAGATGGCAAAAATGGAAATAATCCTGAAAGGGCTGTGATTAGATAGGTACTGCTATTGGTGGAGGTGAACACTGGACAAACAATTTTGGAAAATAATTGAGAGGTATGTGGGAAAAATGACTAAAATATTTACATCATTTGACCCAGTAATTCCATTCCCATACCAAAGAATCTAAAGAGGGAAGGCAAAGTATTCATAGTTTGTGTGTGTGTGTGTGTGTGTGTGTGTGTGTGTGTGTGTGTGTGTGTGTGTGTGAAGAGAACTAGATACAAAACTGATGGCCACTGATTTGACAAAAAGTGATCAAATTATGGTATATGAATGTGAATGTTATATATGCAGAAATGTCAGATATCAAGAATTTATAAAAGCATGGGAATTCATTCAGAATGAATTAACAAAATAAGGAAAATAATAGAATAAAGACAATGTTAATTGAGAGACTTAGAGTAACAAAAACAAAACTGTACTAGATGTAATTAAAATAACTAAGTTCATTTTTGAAGAAGAAATGAAAAATTATATCTTGTTCTTTTTTAAGGGAATGGTGGATGACTAGGACTATGGAATGCTATATCAGAAATGGCTAATAAATTAATTGATTTTCTTGGACCTTTTTTTTTTTAATTGCTATAAGAAAGGGCTCCTTGGGTAGGAGGGATTTAGGGACATATTTGGAAATGACTGTGATAGAAATAACAAAAGACATCGATAAAACTTTTTTTATCTTCTGTCAATCAATAAAATAGTTAAAAGAATAAGATGAATTAAAAACCTATGTTTCTGAGAGTCCCACCAATTTTTAAATTATTCACCATAGCCTAATTTGAAATTATTTAGGGGAAAATAAAATCATCTTCTTTTTTTACTTAAATATCTCATATCAAAAACTAAACTACCCTTTGATAGACACCAGAGCCATGGTGTATATGCTTAAGTAAGTCTTTAAACTATGTTGTCACAAATAAGCATTATTCTTAGCTCTTTTTTTAAGTCTTTTCTTCTTGGAAGATGAGGATCCTGTCTTAGCCTACTCTAATTTTATAATATTAGAAAAAGTTATTATAAAACATTATTATAAAGTCATAAATATAAATTAACAGTGATCACCATTCACCACTCTAAGATTAAGATTATCAGATTTAAATTAGTGTCTTCCCAATATTGTAAGATCTTAGAGGAATTCCTCTTTTACTTTGGAAATACAGGGCATATTTATTCTTGCATCGGGATACTTAATGATTCGCATTCATATCATAGGTTGCCACAATGCTCAGAATTTAGTAACAGTAGAACAGATGGGCCTAAGCAACATATACTTTTTTCTTCACTATTTCTGCATGACAAATCCTTCAGACCTGAAATATATTGAATAGAGTTGCCTGATATATTATTATGTACGAAAATATTACAAAAATAATTTCTTAACCTAAGAGAGTCTCCTCTTGGAACAATGTTCTAATGTCTTGGAGTGTTGTATAAGAAATCATGTATATCATATGCATGCTTTCTCTAGTTAACCAGAAGTTGACAGGATGTCATATATTTCCTTTGTGTTTCTATGTTCCAATTTTGCAGAATACCAGTATCATACCTCTTGGGAACTGTCTGTGATCAAAATAACCTCTTACCCCATGAAATAACAAACTAAAATCTATTACCAACATTGATAGCCTCCTTAGATCTCCACTAATTTCAGAAACCCAATCATATATACCTGCTACTGGAAATCTGAAAACCTTATAAAGACTATATATTTTGAATTAAAATAATTGAATAAGATATGACAACAACTGTACCAACATGTGAAAGGCATACAGAGATCACAGACTTAGGCAGCTCATAATCGAAGTCTTTCCCATCTTTACTATTCCTTGTCTAGACTAGGGCTATATAATGTCTCCAGCATAATGAACAGAATGCATAATGTTATAATAACAGCATCTACCTCTATAGCACAATACAAAATAATATTTGAATGGAAATTTATACAAGTTTAAAACTGCTTAAGGTTTTTAAGGTATAGGGAATAAACTACAATGAATGTTAATAAATTATTAATAACTCATTCTGCCAAGAATTAAAGGCCAGTTTGATTCAGGTGGATTCCTGCAGGGGAAAATGTGTACATTTTACTGTGTGACTTAAATTCTGTAGAGAGCTTGATTTGATATGTTGCACTTCAGAGAAGTGCAAGCTCTAGAAAAATCTATTTTCTTAATAAATGACAAAAATTAATAGAGATATTATTTGAAGTTCTACAGTTCCAAAAATCTTGGTGAATTTTAAAACTATTTACTATAGCAAAAATTGGGGAATACTAAGTGATTTCCCTCTTATCTCTTTTTATATGGGCAGCCCACATGAATATGAAAATTATATAATGTAAAATACTTATAATCCAGAAAAGATGAAGTTTTAAACTGTAATCAACCTGTCATAATCATTTACCACAAAAAAATTTAAGAAAGCAATTTTGGCACAGAAAGTAAATTTTCAACTCTTTGTCTTCTCTTCAGAAGTCGAGCTTTTAACTCAATGATTTATAGGTTAAAATATGTCTGCTGATAGAACACTTACCAAACTGGGGGGGGGGGGGGGAGGGATAGTAAAGCAAAATCTCAGTACTAAAGTTAAAGAAAATGTCACAATGTGGCTTGGGCAATAAAGATCTAGAGATGCATGAGCTTTAACACATACATACACATAGTCTCTTTCTCATATAGACACAAACATCCTGAAATAAAACATAGAAAATTAGACTATTGACATAGATATAGTGTGAGAAAGTAATTATTACCCAATGGGTTTTGTACAATTTGCATAAAAGGAAAATTCTTCAGGTTTCACCAAAGTCCCTGAAAACACTTGTATTAATTACAAATTAATTCAGTCTGAAGATCTTATACTTGGTCTTGTCTTTATTAAAGCCCAGAAAATAAACCTCAAGCATAGCAAAAAGTGAATTTCAACCACAAGGGAGAGCTTTTGCACCTTTAGCGTGATGAGGTTCAGGAAGGTCAGTAAATGGAATCCCGGGGCTTCTGTACTCCAATACAGACAATCAAAAATCTAATATTCCTTTCAAACTCCTAGCAGCTGAACCTCAATGAGAAGGAGTCTGAACTTAGCATGGGGAAAATTAAACACTGATGTTTGGCCAGATTTTCTTTGAATGTTTCTCATAAAAAAAAGTGGGCAGAATGTACATGAGCCAAGGGTGCTACCAGATAATATGTGTAGGCTTCAGAGTAAAGGAGTAAAGGTGCTTCCAACACCAAACCCTATTGTTTTAGAGTTTAAATTTATTGCAAGTTAACTGCAGGTACTAATACAGGCAGCACATTGAGTGTTTCATATATAAGCCCAGCACACAATGGGTGGAGCGGCAAATTCTAAATAAAGCAATATTATACTTAAAAGATGATCTGGCAAGTAAATTGAAGGAGGCAAACAGCTTTTAAATCATTCAAAAGGATCATAAGGAATAAAATAGCAATTTTTGATTACTCTTTTACTTTCTTTTCATTTATTGCTTATCAGTATAACATACTAGACTTTATATTTAGGAATAAAGTAATTTAGAGATATATATCAAAGGCCCCAAGTTCCTTTGGTTGAGAAATTTTAAATGTAATCTTGACTTTGTGAGATGTACTTAATTGTATATCAAGCAAGGTTTTGTTAAAAATCTATGTATGTTGTGGGATATTATTATGTAATGGATTTTATACAATTTGTATGAATGGAAAATTTTTCAGATATCACCAAAGTCCTGGAAAATACTTGTATTAATAACATACTAACATATATGTATGAATATACAAATTATGCATAATACAATTATACAAATTGGTAAAATATATATTATATAAGATACATGTGTATGTTATATACCATATATGTACACACATGTATGTGTGTATATACTATATGAATTTACATTTCAAAAAGAGTTTTCTAGTGCATTTAAATTATAATGCCAATGGTCAAGGTTAGGTTTCCACAAAATCATGACAATCATTTCTCGAGCAATTCAATTAAAAAAACAAAACAAAAAACAAACTGTGGCCACTTCAGTGACAACATAAATTACATTTTTGGTACCATCACCTAAAATCATTATTTATAATTTTACTTTTCCTGAAGTAATTTACTGAGGTCAGTTTTCTTTTGTTGTTTAGTTTCCCCAGCACCATCACAATGCCTTTTATATAGTGAATTCTTAATAAATTCTTATTTTACTGAACTAAATTTGGATATAATACTTTTACATTATAGTTTATTGCCTTAAATTATGTTACAGTGTATCATATTAGTAATATTATTTACATAGAGAAGCAGATGACAGATATGCATATACCTGCAGGAGACAGCTTTTCTTAGGGGTTAGAGCCTGGCTTAGCTCAAGTCTCAACCCTGGCATGCACTGGCTATTTGTTCTGAGACAAATCACTTAGCCTCTCAGTACCCCAATCAATTCTTCAAGACGACAATGTCAATGTTTTAGGAGTGGGGGGAAAGAGGAGGAAGGGAAGCATTTTTTGAGAGGGATTCCCAAATACATTAAAAAGGCACAAGTAATAAGTAGTCCAACTAGCACCCAATCTTTTTACTCTTATCACATTGCTGCCAATATTTTTTTTGTTAAGAGACTTTTATAAACTGATGAAGAATAGAATGAATATATTCAGGAGAACAAGTTATACAATAAAAATAATGTTGTAAAAACAAACATCTCTGAAGGCAATATTTAAGAACTATAATCAATGCAATTACCATTCGTGATGACTGAGGACTGGTGATGAAACACACATGGCATTACAAAGATGTAATGGCTTTGGGTTGCAGAATAAGAGAGAGAGAGAGAGAGAAACAGAGACAGACAGAGAGACAGAGAGAGATGATAGAGAGACACACACACAAAGATAGAGAAGAGAAGAGTAGAGAGAAAGAAAGAGAGCAGAGAGAGAGAGAGACAGAAAGAGATAGAGAAAGAGAGAAACCGAGAGATAGAGAGAATCAGAGGAAAACAGACAGAAAGACAAACACACACACACAGACTGAGAGACAGAAAGAGGTGCTCACAGGCATAAAGTGCTGTGTGTGTGTGCGTTGTGTGTGTGTGTGAATTAGGGAAGCTGCAACCCATGGTGGTTGGTGATGGAAGAAAGAAAGTGGGATAGTACCACACTGATGGGGGAGAGAGAAGAGATCCCTGACACTCCTCTAAAGTCACTGTTATAAAGATATCCCATGAATCAATGTAGTAAGGACCAGGATCAGTTGAACTCATCCTGTCCCCTTGTCATTTCTCATTTTAACTCATTATTTTTTCTTTTTTAGATTTTTCTGAAAGTAAACACTTCCCCATAATTAGAACAATTCAAAAGTGACCTGAATTGTTCTGGGAGGTGGAAGTTTCCTCCTCTTTGGAAGTCTTTTAAAAAATAAGTTCTAGTACATTGGGGGAGGGGATTCCTTTTCAGTTGAAATTTGGACTAGATAGCTTCGGAAGTCTCTCCCTTCTAATTCTGAAATTTGCTGAATTAGTTGCTAATCTCTGTTGTTTCCATGCTGCTAAAGGACTGCAGATGCTGTTGGTAATCTTTAAATTTGGTGCCTGGGGAAAAGGTCTGACAGCACTACTCTGGTAATGGTTTGCTGAGGTCATCTTAACACAAAGGCTAAGTAATAACGGGGGAAAAGTCAATTTTCTAGATGTTTACAAACTTAACATTGGAATATGTCTTACCAAACTTTCTTTATATATGGGATTTATAAAGCACTTTAGTATTTGCAAAGTTGTACATTTATCTCATTTGATCCTTATAATAACCTCTCTTATCTTCCTAGTCTTCTTACACCTGTATTCTTCAATTCAGTGATACTGGGCTCCTGGCTATTTCACAAGCAAGACACTCCATTACTCAGCTCTGGACATTCACTCTTGTTCTCCCTCATGCTCACAATACTTTCCTAACCCCTCCCAATTCTAGTACTTTCCCTCCTTTTAATTGTTTCCTATTGATATATATTGGTTTTTTGGGTAATTTGCCCATTATTTCTCCCATTTTATTGCTCCTTTTGGTCAGGGATTATCTTTCCCGTTTTGTATCCTCAGTGCTTAATGCAGTACCTGACACATAATAGGCACTTAATAAAACTTTACTTATTGATTGGTTCTTCCTTGAAGGAAGGACTATTTTTATCCCAATTTTACAATGTAGATACTGGGACAAGCACATTAAGTGATTTTCTCAAGATCACATAACCGAGATAGGATTTGAATTCCTGATTCCCAAGTTTAACAATCTTCCCATTCTTCTACCTAGCTTCTAATTAATCAGAAAATGTTGATGATTATGTTGTTTTCATCTAGATATTTAAACACCTGATAGCTTCAATGCCATTTAAGTACCTCTTGAATGAGAAATAGAGAATAAGACAGTGGACAGCATGTGTTTTCATGACTATTATGATTTTGCACTTATAATAACTTTTGACAGGCTTACTTAATAAGCTCTCAAACTGTTTGAAGATTTCCTAATCCTAGGAAAAGGTTCCTAACATGTACTGCACGTTGCTCACTCATCTAGGATTATACAGTATAGGCAAATGAAAATTTAGCATTCAGTCCATTATTAACAATTCACAAACACGTCTTTTGACCAGAGGTTCATCACATGAAAAGAATCCTATCAGATGCAAGCACCATTAATACAATGATTAGGGACCGTGTGTTATTGTAGAAAGACTGAATCTCAGTATTTCTTACTCTCTTTGTGATCTCAGGCATGTCAGTTTCCCTTCCATAAAATAACAGGACTGTACTTGATGGTATGTGATATCCTTTGCAGATCTAGATATAGGAAATACTTAAAAGCCAAATTTATTATAATAATCCCAAACCACATTGATTTATTATCTAACCCTAAATTTACAAACATTTTACCTTAAACACATCTAATCAGCTATTATGTCTCAGAGATATTATTGCTACCTCATCTTTCCCTTCTGTTCCCTGCTCTTTATTCCTACACTTTCATTTAGGTTCTCATAACTTCCTACCTTCCGCATCTCAATTCTTTCCCTATGTAACCCACCCTCTTATTCAATAGACATTTATTTATTAAATGACTATTATATTCCAGGCACTAAAGCTTCCAAACATACAGATATGACCATGTCACTCACCTGCTTACAAAAACAGTACTAGTAATAGCAAACTAAATCAAAATAAAAAATTTCTACTTAGAACACCACCAATTTTAATTTGATATTACTGCAAATTTAGGGATCAGGCTATATTTTTACTCAAATTTCATTTCTCCTTTGTTTCTTATCATTATTGCCTTTAGGATCATTTTGTACCCTTTGATTTGATTTTGATTATTCCTTTTCATGCTAAGTAAATATTTTTTTCTCTTCACAATTTTATATTACTGACAAATTAGGCTGTCTAGTCTTCTGTCTATCTTTGTGCTTTTCTATGCCTGCTATTTATTCCCCCCCACCTTAGAAGTTTAAGCTTCCTTTACACCTCAACACAGGTGATAAAGATTATATTAAATTGTCCCTAATTCCTTCAGCTACTAATATCCCTCATATATACAAATATGTCTTTGTATTAAACTCAATTTAGTAATCATTTATTAAGCACCTACTAGATTCCAAACATTAAACTAAGCATTGTAAGTAAAAAAAAAAAAAAATGGTCATTGACCACATGGGTGATGGGAGAAGACAATGCACAAAAGGAAGTTAGAAAGGGAGAGAGTGGAATACATCTTACTCAGATGAAACCAGTCTGAGTTATAGATGCAGAGTAGAGTAAGATAAAGTTTCTATTTTTGCCTCTATAAAGGAGGATTGGGAGTAGTTTGGTATTTCATCTTCCAGCCTCACACTGGGGAGAAGAAGTTAAGGAGGGTGGAATCCAGGCTTGAGTTCAGATCATGGTGATGAGATTAGAGATGATGAACTTATCTTGAGAGAAAGCATCTTACTTTGAAGAGTTGAAAGTAGGCAGGGTTACAGATGTAGTGTGTTTTGTATGTGTATGAGTGTGTCTTATGATATATATTCATATATAATATATCATCTTATACATATATATTTACTTTGCATATATTTTGTCTTTTTTTACATGTTTACACACTGTTTTTGCTGATATAACATAAAGTCTCTGAGAGTATGTTTCCAGAAATAAAGAAAAATATATGGAAAACCAGCAATGATCTCTGTGATTGTTGTGCGAAGAGTGAAGTTGGAAGGTGGAGAAGAAAGGAGGATATATATTATCTAGCAGAATATATTATCTAGCAGAATGCCTTGTACATAGTAGACACTTAAAAGCTTGTTGACTGGATGATTAGAAGAAAATATAGTGAAGTCTTTCATATAGAAAACAACTCCTGTGGGTACATATTTGCTAACTTACCCACAATATGAAATATACTTGTAGTTATTGGTGAAGAATTTTATTAGACATTTCTAGATTTAGAGCTGGAAAGGACCTAAGAGATTATTCTAATCCCATTGCTTCATTTTATAGAAGAAGAAAACTAAGGTCTAAGAAAATTAAATGACTTATTCAAAGTCACACAGGCAGAGGTAATAAGTCTATTTTAGTGAACTACTTGAAAAAAATATACAAATTAAAATAAAAATAAACAAAAATAAAAATAAATAAAAATATACAATCAAATATAAATAAATAAAAATATACAATATACAAAATAAATAAAAATACAATAAATGCAATAAAATAAATAAAAATATACAATATACAAAATAAATAAAAATACAATAAATACAATAAAACAAATAAAAATATACAATTACAATAACAAACTATACAATTAATAACAAATCTCCTCTGAACACATCATAACAGCATGGATAAATAGAAGCTTACAAAAACTCATTGGTAAACTATAAATTTAGATTTCTCCAAGCAATGGATATAGCCTTCTAGTTTTGAAATGGCTTCTACCTTGATGGAAATAATTATAAAATAATGCAACAAAGCCTTCTGACAGGTCTCTCCAAGGAATGTGCTGGCTCTGGTGAGAGCCAATTGTTGGATTTTCAATATGAACATTTGCATTTCAGAAATTTGCAAACACTACAAATTAAGGCTTGATTCATTATTTTGTTCATTTTCTAAGATTTAATAAAATGATGGAGAAAATGCTGATTAAACTTAATATAGATTAAATTTAATGAAGAATAAATTTAAAGGTACATGGTGCATTTCTGAATTGGTAATTAGCAAACATACCTCTGAACCAATCCCCGCTTTCTTAAAGCAATATAAATACAATAACAATTACAACAACAACAAGAAAACCATGAAGGTAAATAAATAAGCCCAAGAAAACCTTTGAAAAATTAACTATAGCGAATCTATTAAATGAGGAATTGGTGAAAGTCAGTTTTCTTAGTGCCTGAAGTGCCTTCCCACCAGGCCTAGAGAACTCAGGTAGCTTAAAGAATTGAGAATCATGTTCATATGCTAGTTAATACAATATTTCTGGACATCTGCCATATTTTTAGACCATTCCTACCTGAGCAATGGATTTTTAAAAATCTATATTGTTAGAAGTTATTCTAGATTCTTCGTAGTTATAGAAAGTTAAAATTATAATAAAAACAACACCGAAATGATATTACTAGATATAACTTTATATTTATATAGTACTTTTCTTTTAAGACTCTTTAACAATTTATTATACATGATCTTATTTATTCTCTTATCATCCTCTTGTGTTAAGAATACATCTAGGGTTTTTAATTGTTCCCACAGAGCCCACCCTTGTTTTCCATCTTTTGCTCCAAAAATGTTGGAGAGAGATTGTGAGAACCTGATTCATAGATACAAAGAAATATTTGTTCCAAATTAATTTCAAGCGTAATTGACACACCCCAAAGAAGATGGATTTAGTAATCCTTCATGTCCTTCCTAGGCTTAATATAATTCCAGGAATTAACAATTCCAATGGATGAAATTACCCCAGAATTGTTAGAAAAAAAAACAGTATTATAATATACTCCCAAAGAAAGATTTTTAAGCATTGATCAGTATCAATGGTAAATAGACAAGTTTTGCAATGAAAGACAATATCTCAATAATTATACACCTCTATTTATATCTATGTATCTATCTGTCTCAATGGTCTATTTCTATTATCTGATTTGCTGATACCATGTGAGAAGAGGGGAAAGTAAGGAAGGTGGGACTTCTCTTGTGTGGATGCTTTCCAGTTCTCATATTTTATGATTTTATAATATGAGCTAATTAGTAGTGGTGAGGATATGTTTCAAAAGGTCATAAGAAACAATAGGTCAATGCATGAGAAGGCTACTTCTGCTCCTGCCATATAATCCAATATGAGATGCAATAACTAATCTGTGTTCTCATCAATGCATTTCTTCATTTTATTGGGTGAAGAATGCAACCAATTCATGCCTATTCCTCCTATGCAATTGATGCTGCTTTATCATGAACCATATTAAAATTGGCAGAAAATCCTGCTGAGACTCATTTAGAGTATTATACCATCTAGCTTCACAGATGATCCATGCAATCTGCATGACATTGTAGAATGATGATCCATGCAATCCCATTATAGAAGGGGCTCATTGAGGTTGGATCCATACTGCTCCTGGTCAGACAGTTTGGTCAACTCAGTAGGGGGGAAAATATTAATCCCATTGACCATTTCATTATGAAAATATCTGTTTCATAAAGATATACAAAAATTCAAAAAAATCATGTATGTATGTGTGTGTTTGGGTAGATAGACAGACAGATGAATAGATAAATACATACACAGAGAAAGAAAAAGAGAGAGAGAGAGAGAGAGAGAGAGAGAGAGAGAGAGAGAGAGAGAGAGAGAGAGAGAGAGAGAGAGAGAGAGTTTAAGGCTTATAGAGTACTTCCCTCACAACAATTCTATGAGGAGAATAATGCAAGAATAGCTATAATTAGCAGTTTTGAGCCCAGGGCAAGTAACACAAAATAGGCCTGGGAATAGGAGAGTGGCATAAGGCATAAGGGATTATAAACTGGAGATAAGCTTACTTTGGGTTTATGAGAGGAAATCCATTAATTAGTCTTGCTAACTAGGTGAGTAACATTGGTATTTCTATGCTGTTAAAGTACTATTAGTGCTTTTGGTACCCTCTAAATATCACCTTAGTCAAACTATGACTAATAGTTACACCTGTCCCATTCTTCATGATTCCATCTGAGGTTTCTTGGCAAAAATACTGGGGTGGTTTACCATGCCTTTCTCCAGTTCATTTTACAGATAGGCAAATAGAATTGAGTGATTTACCCAAGGTCACACAGCAAGTAAATTTCTGAGGCCAGATTTGAATTCAAGAAGATGAGCCTTCCTGATTCCAGCCCCAGAACATCACCTAGCAGCACAATTAAATCTCCACATTCAAATTTATCATCCTTATTTTAGAAAAGAGGAAGATGTCATTATATACTTAGCATTTATGTTAAGAGTTGAACCTTATTTTCTTCCCAGATTTATAACCACAATATCACACAGCAAAGTATTTTATCATTTCATAAAATTTGCCTAAAACAGAATTATTTTTAAAATTATTATTCTACTGTTGCTTTCTGTTTTTATATCAGTCATTTCCAAATATACTTCTCCCATCACCATTCCGAGAGCCTTCCCTTGTAACAAAGAGAAATAGATAAGCAAAACCAAGAGACACGCTGACCATGTTTGACAATTTATGCAGCTTTATACTATGATCTTTGTTCCCTTGCTCTCCTAGGAAAGGAGGGAAGGCAAAAAACTATTTTAAAAGACAAAACATATTCTTTTGAAACTTAATCAAAACCAAAGTTGGGATTTAATTTTTGTAGTGCAATAGGTAAATTATGAGGTCCTTAATTAATAGTTCATTTAATATTTGAATAATTGGGATTATGATAGACCCATGCAATTATAGGGTGTGGCAGAAAAGAAATGAGCTTTGGCAACTATAGTTTTTAATTTGAAACTATGATTATCTTTTATTGTTTCTGTTAAAAATTATTCTGCCTTGGACTTGCCCTCTAAAAATGACAATTGATGTCAGTGGGGGGAAAAAGCCCCCACAAGGTTTGTGAAATTATGCAGTTACATAGTGTAGAAGGTGTCATAATACTTCATAGTATAGCCTGAATGTGTCATACATCATCAGGGCTAATAACAAGTTAGTCCTTCCTCAATGTTACACTTTACTTAGGGAACACCAGTGTCACACACCTGAGATGGGATTCTTTCCTTCTCAGAAGGATTTCTATTAGCAATTGAATAACCATGCCTAATACTAAAAAGGTGATAAACGGGTGCTCCAAGGAATTAGATGAACCTTTCATTTATAGACTCGTAACCCAAGTCATTTGGATGTACAATATTTCATTTCCGTGTCCTTATTTGTTCTTACTAAACACCCCAGTCACTGCAGAGCACCTTAAAACAGGTTTATAATGAAATCCTGAGAAAGTAATTTATCAAATTGCCTTGTGAATTGGAACAGTTTTTATGGCATATTGGGAAAGAAGGAGGAGTAGAGTGTGAGGATAAAATAGGTTGTATTTTACATAAAACAGAATTGGGCTTTATGAAAACCGCTTTTCACTTGGAAGGAATCTCAAAGCACTTTTAAAAACAATGAATTGAGCATCGGTAGGGCACGGACTATAGGCAAATGAGAAGGCCATTATGAGCTCAGCAATAGATCACACACTGAGCTTTGGACAGTAGAAACAGCTTTATTGAGAGAGAGGGAATGCTGGCCAGAGCACTGGGGTGTAAATAAAGCACGAGGTTTTCTAAAATGGCTTTGTTTCTTTCTTCTGTTTCATTATTTATTTAACAAATGTTCAAATGTAGACTCCATATCCCTTAGCCACAATTTTCCATAGATTAGCTTTTAATTTTCAGCCGGTGGTCTTACCTACCGCTGGTCTTAATATTGAAAGTAAACAGTGATTTTGATTGGAATGAAATGTTATGGCAATATTTCATACTGGGATCACTTTCGGCAGATGTTTTCATTTTATTTTCTGTTTACTCAACCTTCCAGGGAAGCCAATATTAGTAACATACATGATATGATTTGGAAATTTTTTTTTCTGTTGTTTTTGACTGAAGAAATCATCTGATGAGGAATCAGGAATCAAATTACACTGCATCTTACTGTTTATACTAGCACAATCACGTAGTTGATTTGCATAAAATGAAGGGAGATGGTTAACTTATATGCTTCAAGAGTTACTTGTATAACAAACGTCAACTTTTTTTCCTAAAAATGACAATCTGACAATTTCATAGGATATGGTTGCAAGGCTATGTGGCATAGATAAACACTCCAAACATGGCTATAGATGGATAGGAGTGTTGAACATTCAGGTTTTGAAATGTCCTCTTCTTTAAAGTTGCAAGAGGTGGGAAGATTGTTAAAATTTATATTTAATGGATATGATAGTCAGTATTCATTCTGCTCTCCAACTACAAAAATGAAAAGTATTTGTCATATATGAACACACACATACACACACACATACAAATACATGCACACAATCCTACCCACTCAAAACCTAAGGCAAAATAATCAGTTTGTATATTTTTTTTTAAAGAAATGAAATGATAAGGGTAGAAAAATCAGCTTAATTTCTTTCTGCTCAATATATAATTCTGAAGATATGTTCATACTATTTAAAAAATGAAAAATAGTTGTATCATTAAGTGTTACATCATCATTAATTGTGTCATTAATATTAAGGCTTATAGAAATGTAAAATCCATCCATATATATATATATACATGTATGCACAGTATCTGTGTGTATGTGTGTATGTGTGTGTGTGTTTGTATCTTGGGGTTTACTTCCTTTGACAGATGACACTTGAAAAATGTACATTTATTTCCTTTTGACTATTGGTGTTTTATAAGAAGTTTAAAAAAAAAAGATTCTATTCCAATCATGCATTATTTCAGGTTTCTCAGGTTCATAGAATTTTAGAGTAGTTTCAATCTAGATTCTTATCAAATATATATTATGATAATCTTGCAAAAGTATACAGTTTCTTTTGTCCATAGAATCTAGAAGTTAAATATCATTTTTTTTCAGATTAATTCTGCTTTAGATGAAACCAATTTGGAGAGAGGACAATTAAATATGAATCCCTGCTGTCCCCCAATTTATTTGGAAAGATGAGTATTTCAGACTGATTGCTAACTCAGTGATTTTGAAGGAATTCTACCAGGAAGGAGATAAAAGGGGACTGTGTATTCAGTGACTAGTACTGAGCCTAACTTCCCAAATAAGGATGCCTAAGTAAGTAAATAACATACCTATGACAGTGGTTTTAGAATGACTTTGCTAGGCAGTTTTTGTTCCATAATTTTTTAAACATAAATTTGTATTTGCAAAGTTATGTGCTTGTATTATTTAAATAAATAAACTCATAAGGACAAAGATAGGGACTATGATTTCATTGCTCTGGAAAGTTCCAATAAGGAATTTACTTTATCAGTGCAGGTTTCTCATTTTTTCACAACTTATAGTCTTGAAGAACTAGAACACTAGGGGGTAAGTGATTTGCCCAGAAGCAAGCTTTGAACCTTTGTCTTCCTGGCTTCAAGTCCACCAATCTATCCACTATGCCACAGTGCCTCTAAATATAATAATAAAAGAAACTAAAATGTTTTAGCTGTGTCCAATTCTAAGAAACATAAACATATGTCTTGAAACATTACTTTTTATTGTGGCACTTTAATACAGTCACTTCTAGGGTGAAAACCTTCATGCTTATTTTCCTCTCTAGTTCAGATACTTCTCTTCTTCATAATAAAAATGATAGAATAATCTAAAATTGCTTGAAACCAAGCAGATGTAAAAATTTGCCTTTGAATCCTTACTTTAAGATTATCAGCTGTTTTCCCATGAGCCTAGATTACCTCTGTCATATTTCACACCTCATTTATCCATAGTGAAATAACCCACTTCTTATTTAACTACATCCGTCACTGTTTTCAATGCACTATTATGATATTGTGATTAGAATGACAATTTCTGACAGGGTTATTTTCATATTTTTTCATCTAAAGGACTTCATAAGTATATGGAAAGCTAAGCAATTTATCAATAGGCAATTTGCATAACTGTAACAACTGCCACTAACAATTTTTTATCTAGTTGATTTTATCACAGTCCTCTAGTTCAGCCATATACAGAAAAAAATAAAATAAAATCTTGCACGTCCTGTCTTCCTCCATTAGCAAACACTGCACAAAAAGGGTTACATTTCATCTTTGTACAGATTTCTCTTAGGAGCTTTTTAGAAAGTGTGAGCATAGGCAGAAATGCATATAGCTTATGATGTCTGCATTCATATTTGTAGCAAGATTCTTTTTAATGTACCTATTAGTGGGAGCTAAACAGTTTGAATGTTGAAAGGAAGGGGCACACAAGTGATCTATAGTTCAACAGTCAATGGAAAGTGCAGCTCATTAAATAGAATACATTTTATCCAGTATTTTGAATTGAGGAGAATTCTGAAGCAATGGTGCTTACATATTTCCAACATAAATATACTAGGTAAGAAGGAAACAAGGGATTTTTTTAAAGTCTATAATCTTTTCTTTCATTCCCATAATTAATTAGCATAGCCACAAAGAACTTGGCAATTCAGTCTCAACACAATTTAGTTATACTTGTAGACAAAAAAAAAGACTTTAAAAATAGCAACAAATTAAAGTGATTCTGACTGTGCCCAAAGAGGATGGGAAGGCTACAGCACACAATGTGGTAGGGCTCCAAATATCATTGCCACCCAAATGCAGAGAAAAGCAATACTTATTTCAAAGCTGGCCCTAGAGGGGAGCAAATCGGGATCTTGCCCAGGGCACACACATTTTGGAGAAGGGATGAAATTTGAGCACTTACTGTAGGTGTTTCTGTCCGTTTCATCTAATCACCTGAGGCGGTCTTTGCCATGCTTCCAGGATGCTGCAAGACTTCATGCTTAGAAGCTGCATCAAGACATCTTGACACAAGCTGGATGTAGGATGCCTCAGGGCAGCCTTGAAGCAGAGTGAAGGTTGTTGTGGCTAAATGAATGAAACTAGACAGAAAAAAACTAATAGCAACACTAGCGGCTGCTCAGAGGGAACAAGGTGATTCTTTGAGGTTTCAGGGATGAAACTTTGGGGGGAAGTGGTCACAAAGGCATGTGTTGAGATGACTATATAATCTATAACAACTTTGTCTCCCACAAATGCTGGATGAATTTTTGCACTCAAGTGTGGTGACTATAATCTATAAACCAGTCTATTTTTCAACTCCTTATTCTATTCTTTACTATATACATCCATGCATTCTAGTGCCTTTCTTCTGTTAATGATTTCTTATTTGTCCTGAATGTAGTTTTCTTAGTGTAAATTTTGTTTGCATGCTGTCTCCCCAATTAGATTGTAAACTCTTTGAGGGCAGTCACTTTATTTTTGCCCCCTTTGACATCCCCAGTACTTAACACAGTACTTTGCACATAGTATGCTCTTAATAAATGTTGACTGATGAAAGCATTTCAGGTTCCCTGAGGTGCAACATTTTTGCATAGAACCCCCAGCTGACATGGGAACCATACTATTTTGATGAAACAGAGGAAAGCAACCAAAACAAACCATGTGGCAGGTACTTTTGGAAGGCGATGTTAATATAAAATGATAATATAAAATAAAAAAATAATAAAACAAACAAAGCCTAAACCGTAGAAAACAAATCAGTGAACAGCTGAGAAAAGGATGCTACATAAAAGTAACACAATGTTGAATGTGTATAAAATCAAAGAGAACTGACCTAAAAAATTATACAGGAATATTTGTGTAAACTGATACAAAGACAATGGAAATGAAAACAAAACAAAAATGACCCTGAATGTTGTGGAATTATGACATAATCTAAATATATAATTGTAATACAATTATTAATTTAATTCTAGACTAGAGATGAAGAAATCTATCTCCCTCCTTTTGTTGAAGTGAGAAACTATGCATATGGAATACTATATAAGCTGTTAGAAAAAGTTAGTATGCTTTCCCCAACTCTATATGGATGTATATGTTTTCTTCTATTATAATAGAAAGTTTGCGAGGAATGGGTGGGAGGTATTGGATAGAGAGTTGGACTCCAAGTCAATAAGACAGGAATTCAAGTCTAGCCTCTTATATACATCAGTTATGTGACCCTGAACAAGTCACTTAAATTTCTTGATGCCCGAAATAATTCTAAGTCTATCTCTGAAAAGCAGCAACACATCTGCGTTAATAGCAGGAATCTCTCCATTTTTAGTGGTCCATCTTTCTATCAGTAAAATCATAGATTGGAACCAACAGAAAAGCATAAAAGCTCACTGGGATGCAACAGCACAAAGATGTTTTTAGAAATGATTTATGTAAAAAGCAGAAATCATCAATGAAACTTTAAGAAATGAGAATCTAATTGGGAAAAAGTAGATAAAATGACAGAAATATCTATAGAGTTAAATTCCATTAACAATCAAAAAGAAAATCAGAAAAGAAAAATCAAACAGGATTCATGTAGAACTGATTTCCCAGTAGTAAACATATGTGAGAGAAATATAAACATTATAAATCCAGGTCCCACCAAAAATGCAATTTAATGCTTATGAAAGAAGCCATTTGCTGGGTTACAGAATTTCAATTCTATACCTGCAAACTAAAGAGCAGGAAAATGGGTCACTTGCATTTCTGAACTCTGATTTCTCACCTGAAAAATAGTGAGCTGACCTAGATGATCTCTAAATTCACATTTAATCTAAATCTATGATCTTTAGTCCTCTAATTTTTGCTTTATAATTCTCTGAAAGGTCAGAAAGCAAACTTTCGTAACTGTAAGGAAAGGGTTACAAAGATGAAAAGCTTTTAGATTTCTCTTTACTTTACCAACAAGAGCAGAGTAATGTGTACAAGCCAATCTGTACCAGTGTGGATTCAATCTACCAGTCAAACCACAAGAATTCATTAAACACCTGCTCTTGTCTAAGCAATATGTTGGATGTTAAGCATATAGAGACAAAAGTAAAACAACCACATACTTAATAAACTTAAATTCAATCAGAAGAGATAGCATGCATATTTAAAATAGATACAAGGTAATTTGGGAAATAGCAGGAAGTAGACATCAACAATTGTGGGGTCTTATGTTAAAAGGGACACTCGATCTAAGTCTGGAAAGAAACAAAATTCTATGGGGTGAGAGGGAAGAGAAGTAAATCATGTACAATCTTCTATACCCTGTCTCCTACCTCCCCAACAGAAAGAGGGAGATAGGTTTTTCCAGATCTAAGTTTGATCATTGTAAACACATATTCAGTTTCATTTTCTTAAATTTTTTTGACTTAGAGGATTAGCCACTGTGGGCCTTTTTTGTTCTTTTTTTGCTTTTGTTTAATTTACTTAAATCTACTTATTTTATTTTTTTCTGAATTATTCCTCTGGGTGGTTTTGTAGTTCAGTTTCAAAATTGGAATGAAATAAAATGCTCATAGACTACTTAATTTAGCAAAAGGAAGTTTACTTAGCAGTAGCAAGGCAAAGCACATTCATCAAAGATATGATTTTGATTCAGTTCATCATAATTTCACTCTCCGTGTTAACTATAATAGTCTGTTGGTTAAACACCTAAGGCAAAATTTGATGATTCTTCCTACTTTTTGTACTTAGGCCACCAGAAAACTACATCGATAGCTAAATTTTCATCTTCTGAGTCAATTAAATATTAAGGATGACATTATTATCTTTCAAGGAATAACTAGCCTAGTCAACATGAAAGATCTTGTGCCTACCACAGAGAGATTAAGTTACATGCCTGAATTCAAGCAACTCATGAATGGCAAACATTGGATCTTTTGCTTCCCAATTTTAAGCACTTTGCACCAATGAGTCATGAAACTTGAAAAGTAACAACTGTATAGGCTGATAGAAAATTCACCCCTGAAGCTAAACTAAACATGATTTTCCTCTGGAAGAAAATATGAAATAGGGGCATGAGGCACCATTGTACCATGGAAATGAAGGGTTTACTTTTCTTATCGCTACTAGCACAAATTGAGTTATTGTGTTGGATTGATTTTTTTTTCTTTTTGTTACCCAGGTGAGACCTAGGACAACTAATTTTCCCTTTGGTGCCTATGGTATATATATTTTTCTGTTCTTTTTTGTTTTAAACCACAATACATAAGTAGAAAGGAGATAGTGCAGCTAGAAAAGAGCATTTTAATTATGAGAGCAGTAATTTTGGGAGTGTTCTATGATGATATAATAGGAATGCTCAGAGGAACCCTTTATTGTGAAGGAATGAGGTTTTCTAAGAGAGTCCTGGCTTGTTGAGTGATATGTATTTTCACTGAAGGTGAGATGATACCTATTGATTTGTCTCTACAACTAAAAGGAAAAGGATTGTGTAAAAGATGTTTGGTAAACTTGTTTTTACTACTTCTAGGATCTCAAATATACAATACACCAGATGAAGAATCTTTCTGAGAGTCCCAAAATGTGCAAAGGACCCAAAGTTTGTCCCAGATGAGATCCTCACAACATTTATGGCCAAGAGGTCTTATTTCAAATCTATCTCTCACTAATGAATCAGATCCCTTGAGCTTAGTTCTATCTCCTCTCTAGGATTCTAGGAAAATCCTCCACTGAAGAATTTGAGATTATTCACTGATATCATTGATTTGATCCTCCCCTGGTACCCATCTTACCATAATAATCATTTGAGAAACACTTAACCAGCCAGCCTTAAGTAGCTTTTAGAAAGCAAATTTTATGATGGTAGTACAATAATAATAACAATCTGTGTAAAGCATACCTCCTCCCCAAAATGTTTTTGTATGCTTCTATATAAGTATATACAGAGTCTAGGGAAAAGCAGGTTCAAGATTAGAGAGCAGCTTTGTCTCTTGGTTGTTGAAAATCATTTTCTCCTATTTATGGGATATCCACTGTTAGGTTGGTGGATCTGATTCTCTCTTGATGCAAATACTAACATCAGCTGATACAGGGATATGACTGGATTACAAGCAGAAAGACAGGAGATTCAACATCCTCTCTAACTCTTTGAAGTTCTCAAAGCCAACTCTGGCCAAGAGAAGAAAAGGGGTACCTGACCAAAGCCTAAGATGAGTTTTCCCATCTTATTCCCAGGCAGTTCCTCCTCAGTGGGATCCTATAAAGAGTCTTTAGAATGAGTTATTTTTTCATATTTCTTGTTAATTTATATAGTTCATTCTTGAATCACAGCCAAATTTCCTCAATCCCTCTGAACATATTTCCTGTAGAATCACATTCTAGTTCTAAGGATTTTTTTTTTTATCACTTACTCTCTAAGGTCTATGATTAAAATTTATTTATTAGGCTTTGTAGCTTAAATGGAGTGGGATTGAATAAATAAATCATCCCACCCATACACCAAAATTCAATCTAACAAATATTTGTTCATCATTTACTTTCTGTAAAATGTAGCACTAGATGCCAGTGTTACAGAGATGAGAAATTCCCTTGCTCTTAAAGCACTTACAAATTAACATGGCATATTTAACCATGATAAGCCATGAATAATATATTTTGTCTTCCCGAGATCTCAAGATAATTTTAGATGCATTATATTTCAAAATTTTCAAAATTGTATGCTTTATAATCTACCCTCATATTTGCCTCTACACCCCATTAAAGTTGTTTTGTTTTATGGTGAAGGGTAATTGAAAAACTGCTGTCAGCTATAGTTGTCTCAATACATAGGTCCATTCAATTGAATTGGATTCAATGCAACAAGCATTTCTTTTTCTGCTCCCTCTTAAGAAAGCACCAAGGAAACAGTTGACCATTCACAGTGCTAAATAACCTGGCCTCTGACAAAGCACCAAAAGATTTGATCTCCAGACTATGAGCTTTCTTTAGGGATTACTTCCCGTCCTGCTAAATGATCATCTCTAGCAATCATCCACAGAGAGCACCTTCAGTTAAATCCAATTGCTATGATGCTATAAAGACAAGCTCTGAAGTAAGTAGGACATATATCAGGCTAAAAATGAAACAAACAAAATTTACTATACTCTAAGAATGCTTTAGATAGAAAAAGAGTTAGTCCCAATAAATACATTTGAAGAAAGTTGGTACTAAGGACTACATAAAATTCCCAGAGAACTATAAAAAGTGATTGGGAAATAAAATGTTAAGAATGCTTTTATTAAAGTGTTTCCCACTAAAGGGAAACAAATGGCATCTGTTTGCCATTGCTTTTGGTCAATTCAGAGAGAGATAAATATATTAAATGATTTTATGATGGCCCAATTCCAAATACCAGTGCTTGGATTAGCTATACAAAAAGTTCTTCTAAACTATTAGAATTATTTATCTATTGATTCTTGGATGATACATTTAGAGATGGGGAGAAACTCTGAAACCATCTAGTCCAATCCCAGTCCCATTTTCCTACTTTCTCTACCTGCCTATTTTCCCCACTACCTTCCCTTCCCTTCCTCCCTACCTTCCTCACCTCCTTATCTTTCCCTCCTCTAAGCTCTCTCCTTCAAATTACATATGAGAAAACTAAAATGAATTGTCCAAGATCAGTCAGCTAGTAAATAGCAGAAGCTGGCTTTGAATCCAGGTCTTCTCACTTCACATACAGAACTGTTTCTATTATATCATGTTGCCTCAGAAGCCCAATTAAAATTATAAAGGAATCATAATCAAGTAAAAAACAACAAGAAGGCTTTATGATAAAATTTCAAATGCACATTAGGAAGAAGATATTGTTCACATGTATTACAAAGCTCAGATTACAAATATATAAACCAATTACAATGAGGAATTCAAGAAATACCTGCTGTAGTTCATACATAATCAAAATACCCAGGAGTGAAAAACACAGATGCAATCAACATCTGAGTAAAGGAAGAGAAAGCATCAAAGTCAAATATATATTCATATGTGTGGGTGGGTGAGTGGGTAGTTCTGAGATGCTAATACTGAAAAGGGGAGACCAAAATCCTTACAGGAACTGCACCCCTGTTAAAGGATAATTAAAAAATAAATGACCTATAGAAATGCAGCTGCATAATGTGGCATAATAAAGTAAAAAAAATCCTTAAATGAACATATAATACATGTGAGACATTACAAATGGATGACACATAAGAATATGAACCTTTTGTTTATTTGTCAAAGATGCACAAAGAATAAAATGAAAACCTTTGTTCCACTTATGTATAACTGTCTTAAAGGTTTCTTTTTCTTTCTTTCTTTCTCTCTCTCTCTGTCTCTCTCTCTGTGTCTCTCTCTTTCCTTCCTTCCTTCCTTCCTTCCTTCCTTCCTTCCTTCCTTCCTTCCTTCCTTCCTTCCTTCCTTCCTTCCTTCCTTCCTTCCTTCCTTCCTTCCTTCCTTCCTTCCTTCCTTCCTTCCTTCCTTCCTTCCTTCCTTCCTTTCTTTCTTTCTTTCTTTCTTTCTTTCTTTCTTTCTTTCTTTCTTTCTTTCTTTCTTTCTTTCTTTCTTTCTTTCTTTCTTTCTTTCTTCTTTTTTTACTACAACAGAAGCAAGAAGTTAAAGAAAATATTTATATTTGCCATTTCCTCACTTTTCCAAGAGATGAAGGGAAATGGTCCCACGTTCTGAATGTACAGGAGGATAAGGACTAAGATTTCAGGATATGCTTATGCTTATAAAATGCATGAATCACGATCTATCTTGGCACAAGGGTACTGCTAAATGTTTTATCATCTCTGTGTGTATCTGTGTGTATGTATGGCACATTTTAAGTTTAATCTATATTATTAGTATATTTTCCATTACTTTCTTAAGTCTAGACACTTAAATAAACAACAAACCAAGTTCTGATTTGTCGTTTTCTCTAATTTTCAAATTGTAAATGATCAGATTAAAAATTTAACAATCTGTCCTCCTTTGTTAGTATGAATAAGTTCCAGTCCATTGCTGCATCTAGATCTCCAACCATACAGAATAGTCTTAATATGTGTTCAGTATCCATCATAATATTGACCAAAATAAACTGATTACATATGTATAGAGACACTTTCATTTATTTTATAAATACTAGAAGAGGCAATATTTAATAGTATTTATGTGCCTCTCTTCTATAAGAAGTTTTGTTATTTTTTCAACGTGTTGAGTGCCAAGCAATAATTTTCACTTTGGTGCTTATCAATGGAGAGCATTTATAAATTGATTTGCTCAGCAAGCTAACCAGAGAATAAACAAACAAACCCCTTAGATCTCTGTTCCATATACCTTGAGAATTTTAATCCTGAAATATTAATAACAATATTGTCATATAAATTTAAGAATTATTCTAATTATTTTAATAACAAATATACACTTGGTAAAGACTAGGCATGTATGTGCATATATCACATGATCAGTTTAAAATAAAGTAGCATTTCTTTCACCATTTATCACAAAGAAAAGAGATACAGATTGATTGTAAATACTTGATGACTTATTCTGATATTTAAATGGATGCTGTGAACCTGAAAAACTAATAAACATTTAAAGGATTTTAACGTATTGTACCATCACTCTTTTTAATATTTTGAACATCAAACAAAATCAAGTTATCAGGAAAAAAATCAAGGTTAATATATACTATGCATCAGCTAACATCACAATATTTAAAAGAATAAACTATGTCCTGGGAATTAGGACACCTGAGTCGTAGTTATAGCTTTGTCAGTAATATATGATGGTTATAGCTTTGCTAGTTAAGCTAAATTGTGCATGATTAAATCAAATGAGAACAAAGAAGCTGTAAGCATTTTAGCTTGTTGGTTTTTCAAATAATTCACTTGCACATGTTTGCTATCTCCCACAAAACTTTCCCCTAAAGTAGACATATCATTAAAAAAAACACACAAAAAAAACAAACAAACAAACAAACAAACAAAAAAAAAAACACCACAATTAGGCAATTTACAACCAGCTCTCTCTCTCTCTCTCTCTCTCTCTCTCTCTCTCTCTCTCTCTCTCTCTCTCTCTCTCTCTCTCTTTTCTCTTTCTATCTGTCTGTTTCTCCTTTCCCTCCAAACTACTCTGTAATCCCAGCACATGATATCACCTTGTATTTTTAGCCAGTTTTCACAGCTCTAACATAAGCTTAGAACTTCAGTTAGTGCTTCATGCTACAACATTACTCAAGATTTATGAGGCTGTGGACAGTGGATAGCAATCTCTCTGCAGGCAAACTCATAGCTGGCAAGACTTCATAATCATCACTTTACTAACTTTAATAGAAAGAAAACACACAAAATAGAAACCGAAGGCCTCCTGATAGTACTGTTTTATTTGTTCAAAATGAATTTTTTTAGTAACAAAAAGATGCAACTTTTGTGAGTCATTTGGATTGTTAAAATATTAC
Organism: Sminthopsis crassicaudata; assembly: GCF_048593235.1. Classification (NCBI taxonomy): domain Eukaryota; kingdom Metazoa; phylum Chordata; class Mammalia; order Dasyuromorphia; family Dasyuridae; genus Sminthopsis; species Sminthopsis crassicaudata. Next base: position 101,159,818 of record NC_133622.1, on the reverse strand, counting down.
TAATTATGTCTATATATATATATGTGTGTATATATATATATATATATATATATATATATATATATATATATATATATATATGAACACAAAATAGTCTCACTTAAAAATAATCATACTTTCAACGAACTTTTATGAAGTGTTTACTATATACTAGGTTCTGTGGATAAAAAGACAAAATTGATTAAAAACTGAAAGGCTTTAACTTTTTGATAGCTTCCAAATTTCAACACATTAAAGCATTTTACTGAAACACATGAATGACTTTTTTCACTGCAACAGGATAAAAATGAAATTCTTTATTATATCATTAAGGATACTTCACAATTCAGAACTATCTTACTTACCAATGTTTACTTCTATTCTCCTCATACCCCAAAGGAACTCAAATAAATCAGGATGCTTGTGGTGTCCTGAATATATCATATTCATTCTTTCTACCAAAATTGCCACATGCTTTAAGAAGATAATTGGAATGTACTATCCATGTCCTTTCTGCATAGTCAAATTATATCTACTACAGAACTCAACAGAGTTGTGGAAACTTAGTACTTAATTTTTAGATAATCAATATACTGATCTTGTCCTTTATTTTTTTTTTATTTTGTTTTTGTGATAACTGGGGTCAAGTGACTTGGCCAGGATAACACAGCTAGGAAGTATTAAATGTCTGAGACCGAATTTGAACTCATATCCTCCTGACTCCAGGGCTGGTACTCTATTCACTGTACCATTTAGCTGTCCCTCTTATTCTTTTATTTATTTATTTTAAAATTTAATATTTTATTATTCAAACACCCCTAACTTTCAGCCATGCTTAAGCCATCTAGGTTATTTTAAATGGGTAAAAGAAAGAAAGTGAATATAGTCTCTTTCAAGGTTTAAGTAGCAAAATAAAATTTTAGTGAGAAACTTTCCTGGAAGATCTATTAAGGAAAATATTTAGTCTCCAGGGAAGTGATAGTGTACCGTGTTCATGGTTCAATATCTGCATATAAATTAAGATATAATTTTAAAAATCCAACACCCAGGGGTAAGATAAAATACCAATTAATGAAAAAGGCAAAACAGTATAATGTAGTTAAATGAAGTCTAAACAAAACACTAGCAAACAATCAATATACTGAAATAATACTTGACAAGACCAATTCTGCATGGCTATAAGGAAGCAGGTCAAATTTTTGACTTTAAGAAACTCAGAGTAAAGTATTTTTGTATACCAATTTGATTTCTGAATGGCTTGTAATGCATAATGCCATAAATGAACTCTATATACAGAAAAGGTATGCCTATGTTGAATTAATCATTTTAAAAATATTTTAAACTTTTTTGGACTATTTATTATTAATGGGAAGTAGTTGGGACACTTTGTTATAAGAAATGAAAATATTAGAATAAAAATACAAAAGCAAATAAACAAACAATCCTGCTGCTTTAAAAAAAAATGATCATTGTTATTCAAACCTTTAAATCACCAGTGAAAACATGGATAGATTATATAAGGAGATTGGCTTTGGACAGTTTGAAATCTAAAAAAAAAAATAAAAGTCTGAATTTAACAGCATGAATTCTGTGAACATGAAATATTAAAGAGGCAACCTCCTAAAAATGACATAAATGGTGGTACCAATTGGTAATTTGAGACCAGTCCCATTTACGTCTGTTGATTAAAACAGAGCTAGCATCCAGCTGTGAAGAAATTTATTTTTCTCTTTTCTGAGATGCAGAATAAACACCCAACAGGACATTCACATTGTCCTTTAATCTCATATACATAATAATTTTGTTTCTTATTCCCTTTTGTTCAAAAGAAGACTCAACATTCTTGTGCTATTTAATGACAATCTGTTTTTATTTATTGGTACTTAGGAGAGGTTGATATTTAGAGTATTCCTTTCAAGTTCAGCAAACTGATATATCATTTTAATCCTTGGGTAGCAATTCTCTTGCATAGCAAAATGGATTTAGAGAAAGAATATATAGTTTATAGATAACCTATGTATTCATCTCCTGCTATATAATAGTTAAAGGCAAGATAAGCTTAATAATATAGAGTAACTGATTAGCTGATGCCCTTTCCATGGTAGAAGAATGGCATTTGCTTTGGTAATCACTTAAGGATGCTGGCACATAAAAGCTTAGATTGGAGTCTGAAAACTGAGATGAAAGACTCAGCCCAGACAATCCTCTGAGCACATAGAAGAAAAAATGTCCTTTTTTGCACACCTTTTCACTTTCTCTTCTGGGAAAGGTCAGGGGTCTAGGAATAGGGTAGAAGAATAAATAAATATTTTTGCTATAATATTCTCTAGAAGAGACTCTCAAAAGATGGGAAGTTTTGGTTATCTTCACAAACAGTATACATGTTTTCTAAAATACTTTGCTGGAATGTTGTAGTCCAAGGGAAGAGGAATATCCCTTGAGATAAGAGCAAACACACTTTTTTGAAAGTAATCCCAGGTATGAGGATTAGAAAGATAACTTGAAGCTTCATTTCTTTTATCTTATCACATCTTTGCTCCCTCACCAGAGTGTAAGTGATAAATTCTGTTTAAAGGAACACCACATTGAAGCTTCAGAAGCGAGACAACATTTCTTCCTGAGTTGTGATGGGGAATCAAGAAGGGGAGGCTGGTCTACCTTAAAGCATTGCGTGTGTGTGTGTGTGTGTGTGTGTGTGTGTGTGTGTGTGTGTGTATGTGTGTGTTTGCCCCGAGCTTTGCTTAAGTCATTATCTCAGTCCCAATTCCATCATAATTCTTTTCTTTCTTCTTTCCATTATATAAGTCTTGCACCTTCTCTAGGTCTTATGCACAAACTCAGACACACAAGGAGAGAGTATTCTATTCAAGATGTTAAGATTCTGTGCCCCATTAAACTTTAATCTTTCATTGTCAAGACAAAACATGCTTGCAATTGATAAAGATACAAATACTCTTAGTTGAGAGAATTGTAAAAGGCTTTGATACATTGTACAATAATTATTATTAAAATGATAATATTTTCAACTCATTTCTCCTCAATTCCTCAGGTGCCACTCCTTAAACACTTTGGTTGCTGAGGACGATACCAGAGGATAAAAAGATGCACCTTCAGTCTTCCTTTTCTTGAAATGAAAAAAAAATCAGAAATATAGGAAACCTGAAAAGGGATTCTCATTAGGAATAAGAAGTGAAGGATTTTAAGGAACTTAGGGGAAAACATAGATTTCTGGTCAATCATAAAAGATGAGAGCCTTAGGAAGTAAGAATGAGTGAAACAAAGAGCATAATTATAGTAGAATAGGAACTTAGGAACCTAGACGGTGACAAATAAAGCTCATCAGATAGATAGTAAGTATTATTTGCTTGTTTTTTTTCTTTTATGATGAGCACCCTGATTTTGACATTGTCAAAAATATTCACAGAACCCTGAACTATTAGAATTGAATAAGACACTAAATACAAAAAATTATCATAAATTAAAAAATAACAAGTGCTTACCCTGTACAAAGCACTGTGCTAATCACTAGAGATAAAAATAGAAAAATAAGAAAGGCCCTGTTCTCAAGGAACATACATTCTAATGGGAGGGGACTGATGGGGAGAGGGAGAACATACAACTTTTATGGAAAGTTTCCGCTGCCAGTAGAAATTTCCATAATCTGTAGGGCACCTATCTTTCCCTCTAGTATCTTGCTAATTTAGCTAAGACAATTTCTTTTATTTGTGGGTGACAGCTGGTGGAAATGACTGGCTCCTTCTCTACAAGGGTTGCTTCCTTGGATAATGGCTGTAAGGATTGGTTTGAAGAACCAAGTCTTGTCTTGTCTGACAGGCTTAACTTACAATTTTATCTGACCTTGAAATCCTTGTAAAGACATCCTGACTCCATTTGAAAATCAGGCTCTCACTACAAAATGTTGGATTTGAAGAGACCTTATAAAATGTCTAATTCTACATATACTTTATTGAAAATTTCTTCTAGAAGCAAAAGGAAGTTGAAAGTAGGACACAAATAAACATGGCAATATTAGTACTGCTAGTTAAGTTTTATGTATATTTAAAAAGAAAACAAACTATAAAAAACAGACTCATGCTTTCAAATAAGTCTATTGGTTCATGTTTGTTAATGTTTGTGAGGTTCAAAATTTAAAAGAAGAGAAAATTTAAATAACAAAAGAATCTTTTCTAAAATCATGGAAAGGAAACCATTTCTTTCCAAAGCAGGCCAGTCTACTTTTTATATAGCTCTAATCATGAGCCATAGACATATTTATTCTACTTGTATGTATGTATATATGTATACACACATATTATATATGTATATATGGCATTTCCTAGAGGAATATTCTTCTTAGTCATTCTTCTTCTCAGGACAAAGATCAGGGTGTGTTGGGCAGTACAGTGGCCCTCACGCCATGTATTCCTTTGTTGTTAGGACATTTTCCTTCCACATGACTTAAATCTGCATCTCTGAATTTTTCAGCTCATCAAATCCAGTTCTATTCTTTGTATCAAAAGCAAAACAATTGAACACTTCTTCAAAAGACCAATCCTCCTAATGCTTGACCATTGTCATGTCTTTCTCAGTTTATTTTCTTACAACTTAAACATCCCTAGCTCTGAGAATCAATCTGCAAACATTAAGTGCTGTTATGTGCCTGAGGCAGGTCTTTGAAACTTTATTTTTTAAATATATATTCCTCAGTTTCCCCCTAATATTGCTTTTAAAAAAAGAGAGAAAGAAAAGAATAGTGAAAGGATTATTTTAGGTGTTATCCCTCTCACTGGATCGTAGGTTTAGAAATGAAAAGGATTTTTAATCCATTTAGAACAATGTCCTCAATTTGTAAATGAGGAAACTAAGTCAGAGAGAAGTTAAGGGATTTTCCCAGAATCTTACAGATACTAAGTAGCAAAGCTAGGATTTCATTCAAAGTATTACACTTACAAATGCCACACTCTTTCCATGAAGACTTGTGTGATGGTCCTTCTAGTAATCCCTCCTCCCTCTAATTTTCTGACTGTATTTGTCTAGAGCTCTCCTTTACTCCAGTTCCATTCAAGCTTGTATCATGTTTACTTGTGTATAACATATATTTCCTATTAGATCTTCTGGTCAGAATCATTTTGATTTCCCCAGCCGATAACTCAGCTTTTAGCTGTTTGTTAAAATAGGGCTCTGATTCTAGAGTGGAGGATGCATTGTTCCAAGCTTCAGGGGTTTGAGCCGCTGTTTTCAAAGACCTTTCTAGGAATATGACCACAAGCCCTCTTTCCTGTCCTGGAGCTGTGAGGAATGTCCCCTGCTCTATTGTGGCTGTAAGTTCTACTGGGCTACAAAAGGATATTTCCTTAGTGTTAGCAAAAGAGACCTCCTGTGAGCTGAGGTCTGCAGAAGATGCTGCTGCTATCCACTCCTGATTTGCTCATTTTCCAAACTCTTCTCACTCTAGTGAGACAAACCTTTCCTGCCAACCTTCCAAGTCATCATTGTTGTCTCTGGGCTGAGAGATCTGGAAACGTTGGTACTGCTACTCCAAGGCCTGTTACTGCTTTGCTGGCACCCAGCTGAGGCTGGGGCTGTGCTGACACTGTCTGCACCAGGATTGCATGCTGGACTCCCACCCTAACATAATAGACCTTTCCTGCTGATCTTCCAAATTGTCTTCAGCTAGAAAATTGTTCTCCTCCATCTTTGTGTAGGTTCTAATACCCAAAATTTTGTTTAGAGTCATTATTTAAAAGGATTGGGAGGGGTTTGGGGGAAGAGCTTGGGAAGTCTCTGCCACCTTGGCTCCTCCTTCAGACCTTAAGCTTCTTAGGACCATCCACTTTTGGATCCCCAGAGTTAAATGCTGTGCCTGGAACCTAGTCATCAATTAGTAAATGACCATTAAATTATATTGAATGGAAGTACTGAGTTGAAGCTTATTTTTGTACCTGTGAGAAATTGATATTTCTCTCATATTTAGTAACTAATCATTGCATTAGGACCAATATTTTTCCTCCCTTTCTATTTTCTCTACTTTCTTTCTTTTTCCAATGTGAGAAGTCTTCCTAAAACACTTACCCAACCAGGAATGCAAATATCTAATAGAAGAGAACAAATTTTAAGTTTGGGTTAATGGTGCCTTCCTACTCTCTGTGTTTGCCCAGACATGTTTAGGAATTGTTGATTCTCCCTTTTAAAAAAAATCAGGTTACATAGAAACTGATAAGTCTCTTTGATCAATATTTGAATGACCCAAGTCACATACCCAAAGATCCTCACTATAATATGGCTCATACTTTCATTGCAATATTCATTCTTTCCTGTTAATCAAAGTTGACTCCCACCCTCAAGAACACCTGTTATTCCAAAGGCATATTAACTATAATCCCATAGTCATAAAAAGTCTTTGATCTAAGATGATCCAATGACCATCATTTAATTAATAAACATTTTGGCCCACTATCAAATTACCCAGAAATAATTTCTCAAAACTATTTTAAGTGCCACACACTAGTTATAATGAATGAGTTTTGTTAATTCAATTCATGATATTGATAAAATTATAAGGAAATATATGTACTGAACATCCAAATATTAATTTTAAACATAATCATATTCTATAAATTAGACATAATGATATTCATAAGATTCATAAGTTTCACAGGATTTAAAGCTAGAAGAGGCCTTAGAAATCAACTAATCCAACTCTTTCAATGAAGAATAATGTGACCTGGGCTACCCAAGATCAGGCCTTATAATTATTGAAATGGAATCTTCTAACATCAAATCAATGTTTTTTTTTTCCTACTATGAATAGATATTTAAGACAGATCCAGTTTGTTTTGGATCCCATTTAAGGGGGTTTAGTTATTAAAGAATTGACAGTATTATATGATTAGATCACTTTCTTTATTAAAATCATCTTGCTAAGCAGTTTGTAGTGCTCAAGAACTTCCATTAGGACTGTTTTGTTAATCTCATTCCAGTTGCTATATGTATTAGAAAATCTAGAAATTTATATTAAAAATTATACAATTCAGATTTTTACAATTTCAGTAATTTTCAATTTATCTCACTTGAAAACTGTAATCTTCTCCTTTTTTTAAATCTAGAAACATTTAGGAAAATGTAATAACAATCAAGTTTCTATTTAGACATAATACCTTCCCCATTCTCACTCATTTCCCTCCTCAAAAAAAAAAACGTTTAAAGAACTGTTTGAGTTATATCTTTCAGTAAAAGGAATTAGTCCAATTCAAATGATGCAACCTATATGCAATTTTGGAAAGTCCAAGAGTTTAGAATTTATAGACATACTGTGGTTATTAATTCAAATGGTTTACTAAAACAAGAAGGGTTCTTTGTAATTTCCCATTATGCATAAACTATAGGAGTTGAACATAGCTGGGAGGAAAAACAAGTGGAATGAGATACTTTAACATGCTGAACTCTGAATTGTACTTAAATATTAATCTTCTTTTCTTTGAACCTGATTACTTTTTCCTCCATAAACAGCTAGTAAACTGACTTAAACTAGGCCTGAACTTCTCTACTTTCTTAATCATTGAAGTAGAATAAAAGTGAAATATCAAAATATCATTTAGACTGAACCAAATTTGATCTTTAATATCTAATTCAAATGTCTGGCATATATAGTTGCAATACCACTTAATATTTGTAATCTGGCTATGAGTATACTTAATAATTGATGATAGTGGGGAAATATCTATACATCTATCTATCTATCTATCTATCTATCTATCTATCTATCTCTATCTATATTTGCCTGGAGAGAACATTTAGGGAGTTCATTGTAATTGTTTTTAATAGTTTGAATTAAATTTCCTTTATTTTTCCCATGAAGACAGGACTAGGAATGGTAAGTATAAGTTGAAAATGGGTAGATTTTGGCTTAATAAAGAAGAAGGCTTCCTGAGAAGTTTTGTTTGGTTTTATTAGGGGAAATACAGTGTCAGAGGGGATCTCTTTTAACAGAGATGGGAAAATGAAATGACTGTCAGGAGGATTCTTCTTCAGAAACAAGTTATATTAGACATACCATAGGGGACTTTCCAGCTCTGGGATTCTATAATGTAGTCTAAGACATGAGTTAGGAAGTGCTCAGAATGACCAGAAGAGCTCTACTGGTTATGCAGAAAATGACTTTAGGACCTTTCACCTATTATATAAGAATAATCCAGTCATAGAAAAGGAAAGAAACTACAACGAATGAGAAATGGGTCCATAATGGAATAAGCTCAAGAGTCTTTAGGAGTCATATAGTTTTATTCATAGGATTCTTAGGATAACACTTGCATTGTTCCCTGCATGATTAGGCACTTGATAAATGCTTCTTTATGAAGATAAAGTCATTGTCATATCAATAAGCAATTTAAACCAATGTTTTCACTTGTTTGAAATTAAAGCTTATTATAAATATCTTTAAGCTCTTATAATTGCATGTTTTATGATTACTATATATTCTGTGATTTCAACATTTTATGGGATGTAATCAATACATATAAACTAATAAGACTATCACTTTTTAAAGTATAATTTATATATTCTTTTAAAACTCTTTCAGATTTAATTTTTCAGCTCTTCCCAAATTCTCAATCTAACTTTTAAAAATGACTTTAAGAGACTATTGAAATTATCATTTATTACTAAGTTTATCTAAATTTAGAAAGTTAAAGTGTGCTTTGCTTTATTTTCAGTTTTATTTCATATGTTAAAACAGTCTGTTGTGAGACCTAGGCATTACAGGCTTCTAAAATATTATAAAAATAAAATTTTGGGAAATTGTAGGTGAGATATTAAGTAAAATACTAATGTGACTTTTTTATTTTTTTACCTTGCTTTTTTGATAAAATTACTAAAGATTGTACTGAGAGCACTAATCATACAAAAGCCAAAGCAAGTTAAAATAAGTTTTTAAACCAATTTAGAGCTTACTTTTGGATTTCATTTTAAGCCATTTTTATATTATTATTCCTTTTTTAATTAAGATTACATATTGAAGTGTAATTTCATAGCATTATCTTTCTGTTTAAAGGCCATCTTCTCCAATGTGTGGCCATATTTAATTTACTTAATTTGGCTGAATCTGAAGAGATGTAGGACATACTGAGAAATAAAGATGCAAGAGGAACCAAAGCATGAACAAAAGTCACCTTGACAAGCTGATACAGTGGCATATTTTGCCTCAGGGATCTTGGCTTCATTGCACATCTCTGCTTCCAATGTACACTGATTGACTGTAAACTCTCTGGGTCATCACCTATGGATGAGTACAGGAGGAGCCAACTCTGGATGAGTTAGATGACTGAATGAATTCCCAGAATTCTCTATTCATTGATAGTTATTTTAATATACACTCCAGAATATGTAGGAGGCTTATGATATGGCCTCAGATTCCACAAAGGAAAAGAGAAAGATGATTTTTTAAAGTAACAGTACATCTCTGGACTACTTTATCAGCTTGCCTCTATGTATGTGTATGTGTGTATATATATTTCCTGTCACTGACCATTATTAATAATGATTCTAATGTTTGTAAACTTTCTAAAAAGAAATTCATATAAGTCAGTGCAATGTAGTAGAAACAATGCTAGACTTGGAATGAAAGATAAACTAGTTCTTCACCATGAGTAAATTTCTTGACCTGATTGACACACAGAGTGTTTATCTTTCAAATGGAAATAATCATTTTTATTATGGCCAAATCACAGGATTATATTGAGAATTGAATGAGATAAAGTATATAAAATGATATATAAACTCTTAGGCTCTCTATAAATATCTGCTATTATGTTATTAACAAATTCTTCAAGGATTCAAAAGAAAAATCTGTAGGCAGATTTCCTTTATTAAATTTAGTCACTGGATTCTTCCATAAATTAAGCAATTTAGTTATGGTGTTTATTTTTCAAAGTTTACACCTAGTAGTCACTAGACAACAAAAAGTCCTTTCAACTATAGTTGAATGGAAATTTTATACTATGTTTTTGATCTTTATACTAATTACCCTCTAGGTAGGTAAACAGCATTTTTATTTTAAAGAAAGAAAAAAAAAACTAACAACAAGAACAAAAACTAAATCTTGGTTAGATGAAGTGACATCACATATCTAGTGGCAGGGGCAACCTTTGAACCTAAATCTTCTGCCTCTGGAGCCAATGATTATTCCATTCAACCATGATATGAAAATGAAATGTTGCCCTGCTGATATTCAAAATTCATTTTACCTTTATTTACCTCAATCCCCCAAAATCTGTTATACTTACAAAGAGTTTTATTTATAAAAAAAAGAATAAAGAAGAAGGAGATCAATTGGATTGCACATATAGAGCAACTATGGAATAATACGTATGTTTTGACCATTTTTTAAAAAAAATAAAATTCTATTATTATCATGGAATAGTATTACCCTGAAAAAAATGGGGAATTCAGAAGAACCTGGGAAGACTAGTGTGTACTGAAACAGAGTGAAGTAATCAGATCCAACTAAATAATATTTATAATGACTGTAATAATACAAAGGAAAAGACCACTAAAGCGATTGCAAACCGTGAAAAATTGAATTGACTGCTATTAATCTTAAGAACCCAAAGAAAAATGTATCTCCCTCTTTTTGGTAGAGAGGTTAGGGATTCTAATTGTGGAATGTTCTATTCATTATTAGAAATGGTCAATGTATTGGTTTATCTTGTTTAGCTGTTTTGCTTTATTAAAATAAAGGCTCATTGGAAGTGAGGTATATTATAGAAAATATTTTTAAAAACTATGAATAATTATTATTAGTTAAAAATGAAAGCCATGGAAAACAGATTTTCTTTGATTTCATATTTAACATTTTAAAGATCTTTAAAATCTTTATCTTTAAAATACATTACATCACAAAGGCTATTAATTTCACAACATAATTTTAAAACATAATAATTCACTAAAAATCCATGCTTTCTCTTTGCATTTCTTTGCTAGACTCTGAATAAGATATCAAAATGAATATAAAATTGTCCCTTCTTTCAAGTAGTTAATAAAGGATACAGAATATAGGCTCATTGAAAGTAAAGAATGTTTCTTTCTTTTTTTGTGTTAGTACATAATAAATATTTAATAAATACTGACTAAAGGTATAAAAGTCCTATATAGCACAGAGAATTTTATTTATATATGTACAAAGAAGTTATGAAGAAGCTGCAGTGAATAAAAAATTATATTACTTATTTATGATAATCTTTTAATTTAAAGTAATAGGATCAAAAAAAGCATTGGTTCATATATCTATAGCTAGAAGACACTTTGCTTTTTAATTCCTGGAATGGATATTCTTTAATAATTTCATAATTTTATTTGCCTTTATCAACATATTATTTTAATTATATCACTAAAAGGCAAAACATTCTTTTTTTCTTTTTAATTTCATTATCCTAAACTAATTTTTAAAATGATGCATTACCAAAATTTTTTTTCCATACCTATAGTTGTTTGGAAAAGTAATATTGAAAAAGATCACGCAATTTATTAAAAGTAGAGGTATTTCATGTGCCAGGGAAAGACAAAATATAGTCCTACATTACAGCAAGCCTTTTAAAATTCATTCTATGCCTCACATGAAGACAATTCCATTTGAAGATGATTGAATAACTATCCATTCCATTCACTTTGCTGATTCTCCTAAATAACTCTGGAAAGTAAGAGATTAGCCTCTTCACCCCATTCAACCAGTGAAAATAAGAAAGGTTATAAAAATCATATCTATTGGATACTAATCAGTTTTTGTGTAACTAGAAAACACTCCATATTGTTGAAAACATTTAAAGAGCTTTCAGATCTAGACATTTATCATAAATTTTCCAACAATGAATCATTTTATTGGAAATATTTGTGTAGGCATTGGTGAGCCCCAACTAAGGTTCTAAATGATTCATTCTATAAACGTGTGGCAAATTTCATTTTTTTCCATGTTGATCTATGTGTAGCTAAGAAATTCAGAGTACGTTGGAATCACCCCCCCTTGAGTCAGTTCTGCATATTTTTAATGTGTGGAATTTAGTGGTTATTTGCCTTTTGTTACATAATAAGAACTAAATAAATCGCTCTTACATTCAAAGAGAAAAAATAGCAAATGAATGAAATGCTGTAAAGTTCAATGTCATGGGAGCTAGCAATCTCAAGATGAAATATTTGGATCCAGGATACAGCAGTACCAAGTTGTTGGGGTCACCCCCAAATGTGGTTCATTTAATTAGCACCCCCTCAATTTTACTGATTTTTTTCAGCTAAGTCTTGATAGCTTCCCCACAGGGATTCACAGCTCTTATTTGTAATCTCCTTCTACATTTTCTTTTCCTCCTCTACTTTCAGAACTGGTCTTCAGATTTTTTGTTCACACTAAGATATAAATAATTCATAAGAGTTGAAAGTTCTATTTTCTCTTCTTAGACCAGTCCTGCTTCACTTAAAAGTCATTTCCTTCTCCACAAGTTTTCTTGGAGCCCTTTGTCTGGATCTATCTGTCTCTATCACGCTCCAACTGCATCAAAATCACTTATGTAACTGTTCTCCTATTTTTGTTACTTAAAATGGGTATAGCTTAGTTCAAATGTTCGTGTTATGTAGTGTGCCAGGGAGAATATCTCCATTGCTCATTATTGACTATTTTCTCCTGTGGTACTTTAACTTGAGATCTGGGAATATAAGTAAGAGAGTGTGTGTGTACGTAAACTTATACATACTTATACATAATATACATATATTCAGTATTCAATACATTTTTTTGTTGTTTTTCTGTTTAGTCATTTTTCAGTTGTGTCTAACTCTTCAGGACCCCATTTGGAATTTTCTGGGCAAAGGTCCTAGATTGATTTGCCATTTCTTTCTTTGGTTCATTTTACAGGTGTGGAAACTGAGGCAAAGAAAATTAAGTGATTTCCCCAAGATCAAACATCTGATAAGTACCTGGGGTCAGATTGGAATTCAGATCTTCCTGATTCTATGCCTATCACTCTATCTGCTGTACCACATAATGGGCCAGTTTTTCATTGTAATCTAAAGCTATTTTGTATATTTAAAACATTTTGATAAGTAGTCTATCAATTTTACCAGATTGCCAAGAGGGTGCATCTATGACACAAAGAATTTAAGGATTTTTGGACTACGCTGACTTTGCCAGCTCTGTACATGTTGAATCAAAGTCTCATTTCATTTTCATTCCAAAAATATAATGAACTGCTTTTTAAGTTTTGAGGAGAAAATTTGGCCAAAGGGACTCAGGTTCTTAGTGTATTGCTTTAATAAGTCCTTTAAATTCAAATAATAGGTAAAAGAAATAGGGAAAGTAGACCAAATTTAATCTTAATCCTTGAATATGTGAATCTTAGGATAAAAATTCCCATGGGAGTATCTTAGCTTAGTTAGTTCCATATACCCAGAGAACTTTTTGCAAGGTATGATATGGTTATCTCATAGATCTTTAAAAAAATTATTATTTTTTAAATTTATCGATGATTCAAGTTGATTAAAACATAGTTGAGTCTTTGAAAGCACTTAAAATATGACATTTAACAAAATTTTAACTCTTAAATTAGAACTAAGAGAGATTTAAATTTCCCTTAAGTTTGAAAAATCCAGATGTTTTACATTTTTAATTTTTAAATATATTTTATACAAGCTGAGTTAATCACTCTCAGCTTATGGGATTATCAATGGATATTATTTGTGTTATTTGAAGACCAACTTAACTAAGTATGAAGAAAATTTGTTAACAGAACATTGGATGTCAGCTGATTATTTTAATTAAAACCATGGTATCCCAAATAGACTATCTAATAAGATAAGAGAAAAATGAATCCTTTAAAATAATTATTTGAAAATGCAAAATATTATATGTTATTGATCTCCTGTAATTTTATGATGTAGTATTTTTCTTAAAACATATCTTAAGTAGAAACTTGGACTACTGTCAATAGCTACATCACAATATTGGTGACTAAAATTAAAGTCAAGGGCCTTTTTTCTACTCATGGGAAATTGCAATCATTAGCTCAGCTTCCCAATTTGAAAAAAAAATCAATTGGTTTGAATGAATGCCATCACCAATACTGTAATACTAGTTCATTGTTACAGAATAAATTGTTTTTTATATTTTTTTCTTTTATTCTGAATTTAAGAAATTAATATTGGGGGGGCAGAGCCAAATGGGAGAGCGTATATGTCTTTGAGCTCTTTCTTGATTTCCTCAGATCAACGTCAGACCAAGCCTCTGGATAGGTTTTAGAGTGATAGAACCTACAGATATTTAGAGTGTAACAAATTTCTAGCAAAAGTTACATTGGAAGAACTTCAGGAAAGGTGTGTGTTTCAATCTAGCAGTGGAGGGTAAATGCAAATTAAGACAACTCTAAGGTACTGCTACACAGCACTACACAATGCTACACAGCAGATTGACTAAGGTGACAGGAAAAGATCATGATAAATGTTGGAGGAGATGTGGGAAAATTGGGACACTAATACATTGTTGGTGGTGTTGTAAACTGATTCAACCATTCTGAAAAGCAATATGTAACTATGCCATAAGCCTCTTAAAGATCCAGCAGTGTCTCACTGGGCCTGTATCCCAAAGAGATCATAAAAAGAGAAAAGGACCCACATGTGCAAAAATGTTTGCAGCAGTCTTTTTTGAAGTGGCTAAAAACTGGAAACTGAATGGATGTCCATTTGTTGGGGAATGGCTGAATAAATTATGGTATATAAATGTTATGGAATATTGTTGTTCTTTAAGAAACAAGCAGCAGGATGATTTCAAAAAGGTCTGCAAAGACTTATATGAACTGATGCTAAGTGAAGTGAGTAGAACCAGGAGAACATTGTACTCAGCAACAAGATTATATGATGATCAACTCTGATGCATGTGACTTCTTTCAACAATGAGGTGATTCAGGCCAATTCCAATAAATTGTGATGGAGAGAGCTGTCTGTATCCAGAGGAAGAAATGTGGGAACTGAATGTGGATCATAACATAGTATTTTCACCATTTTTTATTGTTTGCTTTGTTTTTTTTTTCTTTCTCATTTTTTCCTTTTTGATCTGATTTTTCTTGTGCAGTTATGATAATTTGTGAAAACATGTATAGAAAAAATGTACATGTTCAACATATGCTTGTTAAACTGCTTACTATCAAAGGTGGGGGGAGAAAAAATTTGGAACATAAGGTTTTCCAAGGGTAAATGTTGAAAACTATGAATATATTTTGAAAATAAAAAGCTGAACAAGAGAAATAAAACAAGGACATCCATAATGAAATAGGGGAAAAAAAAGATGATTGCACATGAAACTGCAAATCTATCTTGTACAATAGCTATTCCTTTTAAATATATGATTATCATGTAAATTCCTTTTCCTTTTTTTTCCCCATTCTCCTCCTACCTTAGAAATGACAATCATTTGGCACAAACATGTGTATGCATACATATGGAACATACAGATACACATATTCATATGTTAAATTATTCTATACATACTTATTATTATCAGTTCTTTCTCTGCATCAGTCTTTCTTCATAGGTTCTTTGGAGGTAATTTGAATATTTATAATAATCAAAAATGACTGTCACTCAATAGGTTTTAAAAGTACATTCACATGGATTATTTTATTTGATCAATACAATTTTATGAAGCAGATTGACTATGAATTATTTCAGTTTTATAGGAGAAGACATTGGGAGACTAAATGACTGATCAAATGAAATTTATTCAGTCATTCATTCAATAAGCCTTTATTAATTGTCCAATATATGCAGAACCTCAAGTTAGACATTCTTCTAGATATAACATTTTGATAAAACAAAATCTCTATATTCTAATAAGGTCTCACATCTAAGAAATGGTAGGTCTGGGAATACGACTAGACTAGAAGGCTAATGTTTTGTACAGGACTGACTGAATTAGGACCAATTTCTAACCCACTGTACTATATTCACTAAACAGTTATTTTGTTCAAGATACTAGAAGTCTATCAACTTGAAGAAATTGTATTACATGATGCTGATGCTTCTATTTGGTTATTTCAGCCTCCATTGTAATCAATGGAGCTTGGAAATTTTCAAATGACACAAGACTAGTCATTTTTACATTGTGTCTATGAAAGAATAGTACAGCACAAAGCCTATTCTTGTTTCATTGGGTTTTGAGTGGAGCCCTTTTCGTCCCTTAATTTCCCTAATTAGTCTCAATTGTGTTCTCCTTCTAAGTTAGCAGGCCAAGATGGTATCTGCTTTATTGCCATGGGAGGAAAACTTGCCCTTATTGAGCTTTATTAGATACTCCATTCTCTCATTTAGAATCCTATTAAGTTTCCCCTTGGCATTTTCTAAATCAATTAGTTTTAGCCTTGCCCTCCTTAATATGCTTCTTTTGGAGGCTCCTAATTTTAGTCCCTAACTCTGGTATTTGTAGTTGCCTTTTCCTTTTCTTTTGGGCAAAGATTTCAATCAATTTTCCCTGCAATACTGCTTTGCTAGCATCCCACAGAGTCATATCTGTGACCTCACCATTATCATTGTCTGCTAAATATTCAGCCCATATGTCTTTGCGCTTTTCCCTAAACCATTGCTGCTGAAGGAAGTAATTATTACTTTACCATCTTAGCACTCCCCTGTTGCCTTTCAAGTGAACTAATTCTACGCCCAAGTGAATCATTGCAGGGTCCGAAACTAGAATCTTGTCAATAGAGCAGCAACTTTGCCCTTAAGCTCTAGTGGGAATGAAGGGATGGGGGTGTAGGAATAAGAAATGGTTCTGGAGGAGGTTTTAGAGAATAAAATGTGAATTGTGAGCCTTTAAAAAAATCAATAGAGGTGGTTAAATGGAGTTTATAAGATCAAAATTTGAAGGCAATTAAAATCTATGACCATGAATTCCTTTCCCAGTGACAATCATGAATTCTGTTAATTAGCTGTTCAGTAGAAATATTTAATGGATTAAAAAATTTTGGATCTGGTTAGGATTTTTAGATTATTATTTAAGCCCATTCATTTTACAAATGAACAAACGAAGGTCCAGAAAGATAAAGCAGTTTGTCCACCATCATTTAAGCATTGTAATAACTAGGATTCAATGCCAAAGACTTTTTCTACTGTCAAAAATCATATATTGGGCTGGATTATGATGATGCCCGGTGTTTTCCAAGTCTGAGGAGGGGAAGGGGGATAGATATTTTCATAGATAAATATCTTGGACATTGGAGGTAACATAATATAAGGAAATAAGCTCATAAAGAAACTTTTCTTCTCTTCTCTCTTCCTCTTCCTCCTTCTCCTAATCCTCTTCCTCTTGCTCCACCCTTTTTCCTTTACAACATTCACCACCAAAACCATCAAAATCACCATCCTTCCTTTCTCATTCTTTTATTAATACTACAATTATCCTATTATAATCACATGCAAATGTCTTTGATTAAATACAAAAATATTCTTTAAGATTGAAATATTTCTTTGTGAGCTGAAAAACAACTAAAGGCCAAAATGACTGTGAGTCAAACAGAAAGATTGAAAAGATGGAAAAGTTAAGAAAATTTTATATTTTTTCTTTTTAAAACTAGTCTCATTACATGTATAAAAATGGGGGGAGGAGTAAAGAAAAAATATATGGGCAAATGATCCTAAGGAATATTAAATATCTTATAATGCTTGGAACTTGATATTTGGAATCAAATATGACAAAAAATAGCATGAAGCATTCGGAAGTTCAGCTTTTTAAACAGAATATCCAATGTTGAAAAAGAAACGCTCTCTTAAAATCCCCATACCCCTAGAGTATATTTAATAAAACAATGATGTAGCCATGGAAATCATCACTAAACACATTTCTTTTCAAATTATTTCGGGTGTTGAATCATATTCCCTGCAATAAAGGGAGTCCCTAGCTGGGTGTTGGGAATCCTTGGTTGCCATAAATACTGAAGCACAGAAGTTGTTTCCAAGTGTATTCACAAAGGACTCTTCTAATCCTATTCTGTTCTCCTATTACTGTTTTATTAGCTTTCAGAAGGTAATCTAGCAACAATGCTTTGGAATCCAAACATGGTTTTGATTTATATTTCTGGAAGCTACTATGCTCAATTGTTATATCTCTGCTCCTGTAATATTTTTGTTTGAGTATAAAGAGGACTTGCTTGAGTTTTGAATTTAGTAGTTTTATTCAGTAGCAGCTTTAGAATTAGAGTAAATAGACACTTCAGAAGGATGACTAGAAGGCTGTTAAAAGTGGCCTTCCCCACTCTACCCTGCCCCCCCACAAAAAAAGATTTCTTCCATTGACTCATAAAATTCTCACATTTTTTTGAAAGTAAACAAACTTCCTCCTAAAACTCTTGATTATGATTCATGAATTAATTAAACATTGTTGAATAATAAGCATGCTATTAAGTATACTTTGCTAATAGAATGCAATAAATAATTTCAAGATTTATCATACATTCAACAGATTAAATTTTTTTCCTCAGTTACACATCAAATTTTTTTTTAGTATTCATTTTACAAAATTTTGAATTTCAAATTGTTCTCCCTCCTTTCTCTCTTTTTCTTCTCTCCCCTTTTCAGATGATGGTAGACAATATGTGTTATTTTGTAAAATACACAAAAAAACAACACACAAAATATTTCCATTTTAGTTACAATGTTAAAAGAAGAAGTAGAACAAAAGGGAAAAAAGAGAATGAATAAAATAAATGAAAGAAATGTGTTTTGATATGCATTCAGAATCCTTTAATTTTCTAATTGGATATAGATAATATTTTCCCTCATGAGTATTTATACTTGTCTTGGATCACAGTGTTGCTGAGAAGACCTGAGCCATTCAAAATTTATCATTATACTATGTTGTAGATACTGTTTACAATGTCTTGGTGGTTCTGCTCATTTTACTTAGCATCAGTTTGTACAAATTTTTCCAGGTTTTTCTGAAATATGCTGTTCAGTATTTCTTACTACACAAAAGTATTCCATTACAGTTATAACCATGGATTATTCAAAAGTTACCCACTTGATGGTATTCCCTCAATTTCCAATTCTTTGCCACCATAAAAGCTGCTATAAATATTTTTTGTAAATGTGTGTCCTTTTTCCCCTTATATAGGTACCTTTGGGGTACAAAGGTTATACACAGCTTGGTTGCCCTTTGGGAAGAGTTCCAAATTGCTCCCCAGGATGGTGGGATTAGTTCACAACTCCAAACACAATGCATTGATATATCAATTTCCCCATGCCTGCTCCCATATTTATCACTTTCCCTTTTTTCATCATAATACCAATCAGATAGGTATGAGATGGTATTTCAGAATTGTTTCGATTTGCATTTTCTAATTAAAATTGATTCAGAAAACTTCTTCCTATTCCTCTAAACAACTTTGATTTCTTCATCAAAAAATTGCTATTCACATCCTATAATCATTTATCAATAGGGGGAAAGACTTGTATTCTTATAAATTTGAATCAGTTCTTTATATATTTGAGAAATGAGACCTTTATGAGAAGAACCTTCTGTAAAGGATTGTTTCCCACTTTTTTGCTTTCCTTCTACTCTTGGTTCATTGATTTTTGTTTGTACAAAAGTTTTTTTTTTTTTTTAACTTTAATATAATCACAATGATCTACCTTGCATTTTATATTGCTCTCTATTTCTCACTCGACTATGAATTTTTCCCTCCCCATAGATTTAACAAGTAGACTGTTTCTTTGCTCTTCTAATTTGACTATGTCTAAATCATGCACCCATTTTGAACTTGTCTTGGTATAAAATGTGAGATATTAATCTGTACCTAGTATGTATCCTATTGTTTTCTAATTTTCCCAGAATTTTTTTCAAATAACAAGTTTTTATTCTCAAAGCTGGGGTCTCTGTATTTATCAAATATTAGGTTAATATATAAGAATTGACTACTGTCTTGTGTACCAAATCTATTCCACTGGTCCACTACTCTATTTTTTAGCTAATACCAGATAGAATTTATGATTATTGTTTTATAATGTAATATGAAATCTGATATTGCTCAGCTAATTTCTTTATTTTTTTTCTTCATTTTTCTATTAATTCCCTTGATATTCTTGAACTTTTGTTCTTCTGGATGAATTTTTTTGATATTTTTTGTCATCCTAACAGATAATTTTTGGTAGTTTGATTGGTGTGGGACTGAATAAGTATATTAGTTTAGTCAGAATTGTCATTTTTAGCATATTGGTTTGGACTATCCATGAGCAATTGGTATTTTTCAATTTTTTTTTACTTTAGCTCTATATTTGTGTGAAAGCTGTTTTATACTTGTATGTTATATAGCTCCTGGACTTGTTTTGGCAGGTATTTTATATTATCTACAATTATTTTAATGGACTTTCTCTTTCTCTTACTGCTGGGTTTTGTTGGTCATACAGAGAAGTGCTAATGATTTATGTGGATTTATCTTATATTCTGCAACTTTGTTAAGTTGCTAATTATTTCAAATAAGTTTTTAGTTGTTGCTCTATGGTCCTATAAATATACCATCATATCATCTGCAAAGATTAATTGTTTTCAATTTCGTTTTCTTCTCTTATTTTTATAGCTAACAATTCTAGTAGTATAATGAATAATAGTGGTGATAATGGGCATCCTTGCTTCACCTCTGAATTTATTGGGAATGATTCTAGCTTATTCCCTTTACATATAATGTTTGCTGATGGTTTCAGATAGATACTGCTTATCTTTTTAAGAAATTAGATTTTATTCCTATGCTCTCTGGTGTTTTTGTTTAGGAATAGTGCTGTTTTTTGTCAAAAAAATTTTCTGCATTTATTGAGATATATGATTCTCTTAGTTTTCTTATTGGTATGGTCAATTATATTGATATATTTCCTAATATAAAACCAATCCTGCATATTTAGTATGATTATAGTGTATAATTTGAATCAATATTCATTAGGGAAATTAGTCTATAATTTTTCTCTCTCTGTTTTATCTCTTCCTGGTTTAGGTATAAGTACCATATTTGTCATAAAAGGAATTTGTTAGGACTTTTTCTTTCCCTATTTTTACAAATATCTTGTTTATATAATATTAGAATTAATCATTCTTTAAATGTTTGGTAGAATGCACTCCATAAAATCACCCTGGATCTATTTTTCAGGTCACTTATTTTCCCCATGAAGTATTTTAAGTATTTTGTTACATTTTTTCACTTTTTGAATTGTTTGATTCTTGATGTCTTATAATAGAGTCATTAGCTTCTACTTGCCTAAATCTAACTTTTAGTTTGTTTTCCTAAATTAGCTTTAGTAGTTTTTATTTATTTATTTATTCATTCATTTATTTGTTTGTTTGTTTGTTTGTTTATTTATTTATTGCATTTGGCCAATCGTATTCTTTAAGGAGTTGTTTGTTTCAGTGGATTTTTAAAACTACCTTTTCCATTTGGCCAGTTGTACTTTTAACCAGTTTGTCAATCTTATTTTTCATAACTCTCTTGGATCACTCTCATTTCTTTTCCCAGTTTTCTTCTTCCTCTTTTATATGGCTTTTAAGCTCCTTTTTTGAGCTCTTCCATGATTTTTTTTTCTGGGCTTGAGACCAATTCCCATATTTTTCTTCATGGTTTTACCTATAGGTGCTTTGACATTGTTGTCCTCTTCTGAGTTTGTGTCTATATCACCACAACTTTCTATGTTAAAGTTTTTTGGGTTTTTTGGTGTTTTTTTGCTCATCTTTTTTTTTAACTTGGAGGTGGCAGTGATGGCTTTTTTTTCCTGTCTTTTAAATTGGAGTTTTGCTCCCAGGATTGAAGGAATACTGCTTCAGGCCTCTTGTGCCCTGGCTGTTTATCCTGATATTGTCCTGTGATGATGGAGGTTTCTTATGTCTAGAGTGGTTAATTGATGGTGCTGCTGGAGGCTATAGGGTTGTGTTAGCTTTTTTAATGCTGATTTGGGGTCCTAGTAGTGGTCTCTAGTATGTGATAAAGCCTATTGGGTTTTTCTGGGTTTTCCTGCAAATTCTTCTTGCATATGGATGCTTGCTTGGGATTAAACTGAAACACATAGAGACCTGGCCTCTGAAGAATTCCTTTTTGCCCAGAGTTATGCTGAAATATATGGAAATTCATCCTGTGCAGGATCTGTTTGCCTGAGACTCCCCAAGCTATGTCAAGGCAACTGCTGGGATCCCAGTGATGGCCTTCCCCAGTCTACCACATTGAGGCTCAAAATCTCCTGCTGGTTTCCTGGAGATAGTGCTTGCTGCCAGTTTTCTGAAAAGCTTCCTCTCCTACATGGTACCTCCCCTACCCTTACCTAAGTGAGACAAACTTCTCCTGCTGATCTTCCAAGTTTCTTGGGCTAAAAGATTATTTTACTCCCTCTCCTTGCTGGTTCTGTCAATCCAGTTCTTATATTAGGGCCTATTTTATGATTGCCCAGGGATGAATGTGGGAGAGTTATAGTGATTCACTGCTACTCCATTATGTTGGTTCCCAGAAGTCTTGCTTTCAACATTATATTCAATAGATTTCCTGAGTGTTTTAAATAAGGTAGTTACTATGATGATACAATAATTAATAAATGAGACACATCCCTTGTCTTCAAAGAGCTTACAATCTAATACCGCGGATGTGATAAATACCGATACAAAACAAACTTATGACAAATACAGAGGCAGGAGAATTCATATCTATTTAAAGATATGAGAAAATACTTATACATCACATTGGTAGTATTTAAGTTAGTCCTTAAAAAGTAAGATTTTGACAGATAGAAATAGGGGTAAGGTAGATAGACAA
Organism: Sminthopsis crassicaudata; assembly: GCF_048593235.1. Lineage (NCBI taxonomy): Eukaryota > Metazoa > Chordata > Mammalia > Dasyuromorphia > Dasyuridae > Sminthopsis > Sminthopsis crassicaudata. The sequence goes on along the minus strand of NC_133622.1, from coordinate 101,137,040 downwards.
TCTAAGCAGATTAAACATCACCAGTACATGTCACCAGTATATGTTACATAGTGCAACCTAACATAAAAAAAAAATGGTGACCTGGAAATCAAGAGACTTGGGATTTAGGCTTTCAGCCAAAAACTAACACTGTAATTTTGATTCAATCACATAATCTTTCAATATATACATACATATACTATATATATGATCTCTATCTGCAAGAGAGAAAGGAAGGAAATAAGAAAGAAAGAAGGCAGGGAGAAAGGTACAATCATTGCCTATAAGCAAAATTATAAATTCCTATTTTTTAAAAGCTCTTCATAACTTTTCCTCAATTTAGCTTTCCTGACTCATTATAAAAAGTAAAATTAAAAAATATTGAATAGACTTATTTATTACCTGATGCAATCATCCTATATTCTTTTAGCCAAAATCCTAGAAAGCTATCAGCAATTTTTCATTTTGCATAGTACCTCCCCTCAGTCCTCATTCTTATTTAATTTGCTACATTTGAAGCTATTAATCACCATCTCTGAATACTATTCTTTTCAGAGTTTTCTTTACACTTTTCTCTCCTGTTTCTCTACCTATCTTACTGCCTATTCTTTCTTAATCTCCTTTGTTGATTCATCACCTATATCCTCTCCTTAGCTGTCAGTTTTTCTAGTTTCTCTGTACCAAGTTTTCTCATTTCCAAAATTTCTCTCTTGATGACATTATCAGAAGATATTGGTTTAATTATCTCTCTGATGATGACTGAGTGATCTAAATATCCTTTACCAGTCTCTCACTTGAATTCTAATACCACATTACAAATTGCCTGTTGCACATTTCAAACAGCAGTATCTCAGAGATATCTCAAACTTAATATTCCCCAAACAGAATTCATTATTTTTTCTCATGGATCCACCATCTGCCAAACTTCCATTTTCAACTGAAAGTTCTGCTATTCTTCTAATCTAACCTTAGTGTTATCCTCCATGCTTTCATTCTATATGGGAATAATCTTTTCCCAGATATTGCCATTTTTTATCTCTACAACATTTTATATTTAACTTCTTATCTGTACACACACTGCTGCTTTTTAACTCTAGCTTTTTTCTTCCTTCAGCTAGATTATTGCAGTTGCTTCCTAATTGGTTGAATTTCCAACACCACAACCACTCCAGTCCATTTTCTGCATTGACAAAAAAGAATTTTACTTAAGTAAAGATTTGACTATATCGCTTTCCTATGCAACTTCAGTGGATCCATATCACATTTAAAATAAATAATAAACTCCTCTATTTGCTTTTAAATCCTTCATACTCTGACTCCAAATTATCTTTCCAATATCATTTTATATTACTCCATCTTCCATACTCTATAGTAAAGCTGAATTAGTCTCTCTCTCCTCTTTTTTATTTATTTATTATATTCTCAACTTAAGAAATAAAACAAGCATAATGGAATTGAAAAAAAGATGACTGTACATGAAATTGCAGGTCTATTTTATTTAACTCACTATTCCTTTTAAATATTTATTAAAACTATCCTGTAACTTTCTTTTTCCCTTTATTCCTTCCCTCCATTTCCTTCCTCTCTTCCACACACATAATATATGCCTCTCTTTATATATTTCTCACCTCTCCCTTTTATCATAGTCAGTTACAGCAATAATGTTTGACTCTTTGTGACCCCATTTGGCAAAGATACTGGAGGGATTTGCAATTTCCTTCTGCAGCTCGTTTTACAGATGAAGGAATTGGAGCAAATAAGATTAAATGACTTGACCAGGATCACAAAACTAGAAAATATCTGAGACTAGTTTTGGATTCAGGTTTTTCTGATTCCATAACTGGTGCTCTTCATCAAATATACATCTTTTTTTTTTTTTCTTTTTCTGAGGCTGGGGTTAAGTGACTTGCCCAGGGTCACACAGCTAGGAAGTATTAAGTGTCTGAGGTCAGATTTGAACTCTGGTCCTCCTGAATTCAAGGCTGATGATCTATCCACTGCGCCACCTACCTGCCACCTACCTGCCCCCTCAAATATACATCTTAAACCTAACCTTTTATATAATGCTTTTCCTGATACCCCCAGCTACTAACATTTTTCCTTTAACATCTGCCTTATATTTTATTGGGTTGATCTCTTTGTATTTTATCTGCATATAATTATATTTCCTCACATAAGTTCATATTCATGTTTTCCTAGAGAATGTAAATTTTTTAAAAGAAGAGATCATTTTACTTTTCATTTTTGAAATTTTTTCATTCCTAGCATTTTACATTGTACACATAGCATGTACTTATTTCATGCAGGCTGATGGATCAAAAAACTTGACCATGTCCTTGACATTATCATAACTATATGTTAGGATTATCACTCTAGAGGCAATATACAACAACAAATAAAAAGAAAACTTTCAATTGAAAATTTAAGAATATTTAAGAGTGTCAGAAAAAAATAGCCCAATAAGTTCCAGGAAATATTTTGATGGTGTGGGAAGTGAAAGAAGTGATAAATATGGGAGACATTGGGGAGCAACAGAATTTTTTAAAAGAGCAGAATGTATTTTAAATTGAATGTAATCTTATTGTTAAAGTTGTGTGAAAGGAAGGGAGAAACTAGGGAACATATTGATAGGGGAAATGATATTACCAATTGTAAAAAGGTGCAAATTGAGAAGAACTGGTCTGATTTCTGACATGTGACTTTTGCCTTACTAATAAAAAGAGAAATGATTTTTGCTAAAGGAGAAAAGTCAGAAAAGATCAGTAATAAGGAAGAAAGTGACTTTGAATACAAAGAAAGAAGAAGAAGAAGAAAAAGAAGAAGAAGAAGAAGGAGGAGGAGGAGGAGGAGGAAGAAGAAGAGGAGGAGGAGGAGGAGGAGGAGAAGGAGGAGGAGGAGGAAGAGGAGGAGGAGGAGGAGGAGGAGGAGGAGGAGGAGGAGGAGGAGGAGGAGGAGGAGGAGGAGGAGGAGGAGGAGAGGAATCAACAAAAAAGCTGTAGGGATGTTATAACAGAAAGACTCTCCCCAAAAGGGAAGACCATAGACCAATGAAACTTCAACTATTTTATAGTTTTACTTAAAACTGCCCTGGTGAGTGAAAAAAGTAACTTAGAGAATAATCAATGCTATGATAAATGAAGATGACCTTTTTCTTGCACTCTGTCAAGCTTCTTATTCAGGTATCTTAGGGAGTTCAGGTTTATCATCTGATTTTATAGACCACTTCCCTAGGGAGTTTGAAGTACAGGTACTTATTTGCTCTTTCAATTTCCAGAAAAGAGTCTTGAAACATCTCAGTAAATATGCTCAGCAGCTAGGATGTCATGAAAGAGCTTATTCCATGACCTTTTGCTCTCTTGAAAGTCTCCTTATTTAAAACATATGCACAAACACACATACAAACACACATACACAAACATGGGAGAATGTGATGTTTAAGAAAACATCTTAATCTCATCTAAAAAAAAATCTTATATTGAACTGAGATATTCTCTTTTATTAGGATTTTATCATGCATTCTTACCAACAATAACCACAAAAAAAATTTCATTTTTAAATAAAATATATAAATTGGAAATTTCTCTATGTCTAAATGAAAAAAAAATCAAGTGAACATTCTTAGTATAAATAAGTTTGTTTATAGACAACCTGGTTATAAAAATCTGGACTTCCAGAATTGATACATTTGGTGATAATTGTGTACTTTACTAAATATCCTCAATACAAATGTAGTCAGTACAATGTTACAATTTTTAGCTTTTCCAATTTCAATTAATAATAATAAAGAAGATGGTGATTTTGTAAGAATTAGTTTTTAACTATGATTTCATTAGTACAGAGAAGTCTCTCATGAGAAAATGTCTTTTACTAATATAGATTGCCACTTTCTCTGCATATTACAATTTTAGATTATTTTCTGGGGACATTAAGAGGTTAAGGACTTGCCCAGGGTTGTAGAGACAGCATGTATCAGAGGCATATCTTCCTAGACTGAATATGGACAACTCTCTATTCACCATTATTTCTCTTGTGGTGATGGTGGTGATGGTGGTGGTCATTTTGGTGGTGATAATAATAAATTAATAGTTAAAATGAATGCTAGAGATAATAATTCTAATTCTCAAATAATATTATTACCAATAGTAATAGAAGTCAATGTATTAGTAGCAAAAAAGAAATTAAAAATTCCTTTAAAAACTCCCATTTAGCATTTTATTTTCATCTCTACTGAATAACTACTGAAGGAGAAGATTTAATTCTGACAACTTTTTCTTGATTATAAAAGGTATACTGATCCAACTCATGTGGGGGATTTGTAGTTCAACTTATTATCAACAAATAAAAATGTAAATACCAAATTATAAATGGGCAAATGTTTTGTAGATTTAAATGCAGTTCATCGGGGCTCTTCCCAGGGCATTTCCTCAGCTGGGCTGTGCTTCCCAGGTCACACCACTTCTGGTGCAGGGTTCTTCCAAGGGCACTTCCCCAGCTTCGCAGCTCTTAGCACCCCATTTGCAGGACAGTTACTGTCCATATATCTATCCCTGCTCTGCAGAGGAAGCTAATAACCCCATTGCCCTGAAGACAGACTCTAAGGGCTTTTAAAAATGAGTAAAAAAGCAATAGCTTCTATAAAGAAAGAGAGCAGGTTTTCAAACCTGAGGAGATTAATAGCAAACAGTATCCAGACAAAACCCTAAAGGAAGATGTAACCTGATCCCCATAATACAAAGCTCTCCTAGAAGAAATTATAAAAAAAAAAAATCTTAAAAGAGAGCTAGAAGAAAAGTGTGGAAAGGAAATAAAAGCTATGCAAGAGAGTACAGAAAAGGCATATAACTCACTTTAAAAAAATTGATAAAGTGGAGAAAAACAAAACAACTTCCTGAAATGTGAATTGGAAAGGATAAAGAACTCCCAGGAAAGTAGGATTCATGAATTGGGAAAACAAAACAAAACAACAACAACAATAAAAAAAAAAAAAAAAAAAAAACCTCCCAGGAACATAGGATTTGTGAATTGGAAAAAGAAAATAACTCAGTAACAACAACAACAACAACAACAGCAACAACAACAACAACAACAACAACAAAAAACAAAAACAAAAACAAAAATACAGTGAAATGGAAAAAATTCCATAGAGCAAAACAACGCATTTAAAAATTCAATTGAACATATACAAAAAGAAGTAAAAAAAAAAGCTAATGAAGAAAATAACTCATTAAAAATCAGAACTGAATAAATAGAAATGAATGATTCTTTGACACATCAACATTGAAAGAATTCATCAAACACCTCCTGAAAAAGACCCTAAAATAAAAACTCTAAATTTCACAACTATCAGAATAAGGAAAAAATATTATAAGCAGACAGAAAAAAAGCAATTCAAATGCTGTGGAGCCACAATAGGGATCACTCAGGATCTAGCTGCTTACACATTAAAGGATCAAAGGGCCTGGAATCTGATATTCCAAAAGGCAAAAGAACTTGAAATGCAGCCAAGAATAAACTACCTAGCTAAGCTGAGCATTTTCTTCCAGGGAAGAGGATGGACATTTAATGAAACAGGTGAATTCCATTTGTTTCTAATGAAAAAATCAGAACTAAAAAAAATTATTTTGACCTCCAACTATAGGATTCAAGAAAAGCAGAAAAAGTTAAAAAGAACTCTTGAGAACCGTATTTCTGTTGTGGACATACATAAAGAGTGCATGTATAATTTGATATTACTGATATAATATAAAAAGGGAAGTAGAAATTGACAGGGAATAGTATCAGAAAAAGGGAAAAAGATATAAAAGAGATAGAAAAAAATAGAAAAGAGATAAAAAGAGGGAAACTACATCCCATGAAGAGGCAAAGGAAACCTATTATATCTGAGGGAATTTAGAGAGGGGGAGGATTATTGTGTGAACCTTACTCTCAGATTTGGCTCAAAGAGAAAATAATTGACATATTTGGATTACAGAGAAACTTCTCTCACCTCATTAAAAAGAGGGAGAGTGAAAGGGAAAAGGAAAAGAGCAATAAGGGAAAGGTACAAGACAAGGGAAGAGATTCAAAGGGGGTGGGAGGGATTCCAAAGAGAGACAGAGAGCTATGTGAGGCTAGTGGTGCCCATAAGTTTAATACTGGGTGGGGTAAGAAAGAGAAAAGCATAATCTGGGGATAATAAGATGGCAGGAAATACAGAATTAGTCATTTTAACTGTAAATGTGAATGGGATGAACTCTCCCATAAAGTGGAGGTGGATAGCAGACAGGATCAAAAGCCAGAACCCTATCATATGTTGTTTACACAAAACACATTTAAAGCAGGGAGATACATACAGAACAGGCTGGAAGAGAATCTATTATGTTTCAGGTGAAGTCAAAAAAGCAGGGGTAGCTATCCTTATTTCAGATACTTGCAAAAGCAAAAATCAATCTAATTAAAAGAGATAAGGAAGGAAACTATATCTTGCTAAAGGGTAGCATAGACAATGAATCAATGACATTACTAAACATATATGTACCAAGTGGTATAACATCTAACTTCCTAAATGAGAAGTTAAGAGAGTTGCAAGAAGAAATAGACAGCAAAACTATAATAGTGGGAGATCTCAACTTTACACTCTCAGAATTAGATAAATCAAACCACAAAACAAATAAGAAAGAAGTTAAAGAGGTAAATAGAACATTAGAAAAGTTAGGGATGATAGATCTTTGGAGAAAACTGAATGGAAACAGAAAGGACTACACTTTCTTCTCAGCACTTCATGGAACCTATACAAAAAAGGACCAAATATTAGGACATAAAGACCTCAAAACTAAATTCATAAAGGCATAAATAGCAAATGCATTCTTTTCAGATCATGATGCAATAAAAGCTACATTCTACAAAAAGCTAGGGGTAAATAGATCAAAAAGTAATTGGAAATTAAATAATATCATCCTAAAGAATGATTGGGTGAAACAGCAAATCATAGACACAATTAATAATTTCACTGTAGAGAATGACAACAATGAGACAATGTACCAAAATTTGTGGGATGCAGCCAAAGCAATAATAAGGGGAAATTTTATATCTTTAGAGCATTACTTGAATAAAATAGAGAAAGAGAAGATCAATGAATTTGATTGCAACTTAAAAAGCTAGAAAAAGACCAAATTTTAAAACTCTCAATCAAATACTAAACTTGAAACTAAAATTAAAAGGAAAAATTAATAAAATAGAAAGGAAAAAAACTATTGAAATAATAAATAAAACTAAGAGTTGGTTTTATAAAAAAAATAACAAAACAAAACAATAAACTAGATAAACCTTTGGTAAATCTGATTAGAAAAAGGAAAGAGGAAAAACAAATTGTTAGTCTTAAAAATGAAAAGGGAGAACTTTCCACCAATGAAGAGGAAATTAAAGCAATAATAAGGAGTTACTTTGCCCAACTTTATGTGAATAAATTTGATAACCTAAGTAAAATGGATGACTAACTTCAAAAATATAAGCTTCCCAGATTAACAGAGGAGGAAGTAAATTGCTTAAACAGTCCCATTTCAAAAAAGGAAATAGAACAAGCAATTAATCAATTCCCTAAGAAAAAATCTCCAGGACAAGAGGGATTTACATGTGAATTCTACCAAACATTTAAAGAATAATTAGCCCCAATGCTATAAAATGTATTTGAAAAAATAGAGAATAAAGCAGTCCTTCCAAATTCCTTTTATGATACAGATATGGTACTGATATCTAAACCAGGTAGGTTGAAAATAGGGAAAGAAAATTATAGACCAATCTCCCTAATGAATATTGATACTAAAATCTTAAATAAAATATTAGCAAAAGAGCTACCGAAAATCATCCCCATGATAATACACCATGACCAAGTAGGATTTATACCAGGATTATACGGCTGGTTCAATATTAGGAAAACTATTAACATAATTGACTATATCAATAACCAAATTAACAAAAACCATATGATCATCTCAATAGATGCAGAAAAAGCATTCAATAAAATTCAACATCCATTCCTATTGAAAACACTTGAGAGTATAGGAATAAATGGATTTTTCCTTAATCAGTAGCATCTATTTAAAACTATCAGTAATGGGGGCAGGTAGGTGGTGCAGTGGATAGAGCACCAGCCCTGAATTCAGGAGGACCCGAGTTCAAATCTGGTCTCAGACACTTAACACTTCCTAGCTGTGTGATCCTGGGCAAGTCACTCAACTACAGCCTCAGGGAAAAAAAAAAACACAAAAAAAACAAAAAACAAACAAACAAACAAAACATCAGTAAGCATCATATGTAATGGGGATAAACTGGAACCATTCCCACTACTATCAGGGGTGAAACAAGGTTGCCCACTATCACCATTACTATTTAATATTGTATTAGAAATGCTAGCTTCAGCAATAAAAGTTGAGAAAGAGATTAAAGGAATTAGAGTAGGTAATGAGGAAACCAAATTATCACTCTTTGCTGATGATGTGATGGTATATTTTAAAGAATCCCAGAGATTCTAATAAAAAGCTATTAGAAATAATCCACACCCTTAGCAAAGTTGCAGGAAACAAAATAAACCCATATAAGTCATCAGCATTCTTATATACCACTAACAAAAATCAACAGTTAGAGTTACAAAGAGAAATTCCATTTAAAGTAACTACCAATAGTATAAAATATTTAGAAATCTATCTGCCAAGGGAAATCAAATGAAGGTGGCCTAGCTGTACCAGATCTAAAATTATATTATAAAGCAGTGGTTACCAAAACCATTTGGTATTGACTAAGAAATAGACTAGTTGATCAGTGGAATAGGTTAGGTTCAAAGAACAAAATAGTCAATAACTTTAATAATCTAGTGTTTGACAAACCCAAAGACCCCAGCTTTGGGGATAAGAATTCACTGTTAGACAAAAACTGCAGGGAAAATTGGAAATTAGTATGGCAGAAACTAGGCATTGACCCACACTTAACACCATACACTAAGATATGGTCAAAATGGATTCATGATCTAGGCATAAAGAATGAGATTATATAGAAGAACATAGGATAGTTTACCTGTAAGACCTGTGGAAGAAGAAGGAATTCATGACCAAAGAAGAACTAGAGATCATTATTGATCACAAAAAAGAAAATTTTTATTATATCAAATTGAAAAGTTTTTGTACAAACAAAACTAATTCAGACAAGGAAGCAATAAACTGGGAAAACATTTTTACAGTCAAAGGCTCTGATAAAGACCTCATTTCCAAAATATATAGAGAATTGACTCTAATTTACAAGCAATCCAGCCATTCTCCAATTTATAAATGGTCAAAGGATATGAACAGATAATTCTCAGATGAAGAAATTGAAACTATCTCTAACCATATGAAAAGATGCTCCAAGCCATTATTAATCAGAGAAATGCAAATTAAGACAACTCTGAGATACCACTACAAACCTGTCAGATTGGCTAGGATGACAGGAAAAGATAATGCTGAATGTTGGAGGGGATGTGAGAAAACTGGGACACTGATACATTGCTAGTGGAATTGTGAATACATCCAGCCATTCTGGAGACTGATTTGGAATTATATTCAAAAAGTTTTGAAACTGTGCATACCCATTGATCCAGCAGTGTGACTACTGGGTTATATCCCAAAGAGATCTTAAAGAAGGGAAAGAGACCTGTATGTGCAAATATATTTGTGCCAGCCCTCTTTGTAGTGGCTAGAAACTGGAAATTAAGTGGATGCTAATCAATTGGAGGATGGCTGAATATATTGTGGTATATGAATGATATGAAATATTATTGTTCTGTAAGAGATTACTAGCAGGATGATTTCAGAAAGACCTGAGAGACTTACATGAATTGATACTGAATGAAATGAGCAGGACCAGGAGATCATTATATACTTCAACAATAGTACTATATGATAATCAATTCTGATGGACGTGCTTCTCTTCAACAATGAGATGAACCAATTCAGTTCCATTTGTTCAATAATGAATAGTACCAGCTACAACCAATGAAAGAACTCTGGGAAATGGGTATAAATCACTACATAGCATTCCCAATCACTCTATTTTTGTCCGCCTGAATTTTTATTTCCTTCATAGCTTAATTGTACATTATTTAAAAGCCCAATTCTTCTTGTGCAGCAAAATAACAATATGGATATGTATACATATATTGTATTTAACATATACTTTAACATATTTAGCATGTATTGGTCTACCTGCCATCTAGGGGAGAGGGTGGGGGGAAGGAGGGGAAAAACTGGAACAAAACATTTTGCAATTGTCAGTGTAAAAAATTACCCATGCATATATCTTGTAAATAAAAAGCTATAATAAAGAAAAAAAGTTAAAAAACAAAAAGAAATAACAACAGCAACAACAGCAAGAGCATCAACCCTTTTTTAAAAATTCATCTTTAGTTATCTCCCCATTGAAATTACCTTAGGCTTTGAAGGGAAGAAATGCTCTATTTCTTCTCTTCCCTGTATTCACAGGAAATTACCTTGGTTATGACTTATTAATACTGAAATAAACAATAAAGAAAAATATATCACAAAAATATATAAGTGCAGTTGAATCAAATTTAGAATTTTTGCACAGATCACAGGAATGTATGCCAGTGAGCAACACAGATTGAGAATTGGAATGAACCTTAAAGGGTAATCATTTTCTCTTTCTGATGTGTACATATGATGAAATTGAATATATATTTTGAAAAGACAAGACTGGTAAACATTGCTTTCTCATCATTGAAGCAGCTAGATGGAATAGTAGATAGACTCCTAGAATTTGAATAAGGAAAAAGTTCAAATCCAGGATTAGACACTTACTACCTATATGAACCTGGGAAAATAATTTATATATCTATATGCCTTAATTTCTTTATCTGCAAAAATGATGATAATAATATCAAGTTCCTAGCATAGCAGTAAGGATTATAAGGCTATAAAATATGAATTATAGCTAATATTATTCTGTTACTTATTATACTGCAGTTGATACAGAATCATATAAATGTGGATTGGTTCCATCTATGATACTGAGAGCTATTCATTCATACCATTTTGTCATGCTCATTTCCTGATTATGCCTATCCATAAGTTTTCCAGAGATTATCATCATCATCATCTTACTCATCACCAGTGCATGGAACATTAGATATGGAGATAGAAAGACTTGGATGTGAAAATTGTCTCAGATTTGTGAAATGGCCCAACTATTTTGTAAAGCAATATGGAACTATAAAAACCATAAAACTGTATATACCTTTTGACCTATAGTGCCACTGCTCAATCTGTATCCTAGGAAATCACAAAGGAGGGAAAAAGGACTCATATGTGCAAAAATATTTGTAGCAGTTCTTTTTGTATTAGCAAAGAATTAGAAAATGAGTAGCTGTCCATCAATTGAGGAATAGCTGAACAAGTTATGGTATATGAAGTAATGGAATATTATTGTTCTATAAAAACTGAATTAGCTTATTTTTAGAAAGCTCTAGAAAAATTTACATGAACTGATGTTGAGTGAAAAACCAGTACTAGAAATACATTGTAACAGCAAGATTGTTGGATGATAAACTATGGCTGACTTGGTTCTTTTCAGTGGTTCAGTGAATAAAGTTTGGATGGAAATGGCATCCACATTCAGATAAAGAATTTCTTTTTGATAAAAGAGAAAAAAATAAGACTAAGAGAAGCTAATTATTATTTAAGCTTAATCCCTTTTGACTTAATTTGCTCAGAAAGCAAATTAGAGTGGAAGAATCAGAATAAACCCAAAGTAAATGTAACACATTGTAGTATGTATAAGATAATAAATAAATTTACTTTTCTGGAAAAGGGCAAATGACATACGTTCTTAGATTTTGAATGATCTGAATTTCTCAGAAAATGTCTTGTTCAAATACCCTCTCCTATTGAATTAAAGACTGAGACTAATCTGGATTCCTGTGACGTTACTCCTGTGAAGTACTTAGCATAAAGAGGTAAGTTCAGATCTTTGAACAATCCAGTTCCCTTCGAAAATTTCATAGTACAAATTGGGCCCTGTAGCAGTAGATAATTTGGTTGAGGGGTTGACAGTGCTCCTCTAGACTCATAGTCTAGTCAATAGTCATAAACACTGCGCAAAAAAAAAAAAAAATACCATTATAAATATGCTACTATAACTAATACCACAGACTTATTCTTAAATATTATAGAGAATTTTGTATAATGGCACAAGTCCAGGAAATTGTTAAGTTCCTTAAGGGCAGAGTCCATCTTTCACCTCTTTTTATTTCTAGTACTTAGCACAGTGCTAATCACATAGATGCTTAATAAATATTGAATTGAGAGACTACTTGATTCTTGCACCAAGGTTAATTTATTTATGCAGAATTTTCACAGGTAGAGGACACTGTTCTTCAGTAACAAATAGCGGTTTAGTAATGGTAAATGGTCTTTAAAGACCCTCTGCCATTCTATAGCTAAACATTACTTCATTACTTCAAGGGGAAATAACCGTAATTTGAAGAAATAGTTTATGTCAATCATCACTTACTCATACATACCCAGGCATCAGCAAATGCTTGACAATCCAAAAAACATCCTTGTTCTAGCAAGTTCAATACCATTGACTACTCTTACCAAGAATCAATGAAATGGCCTGGCAATACAAATCCTTTGTGGGAAAGAAAATGTATAGACAAAAATAAATTGCAAATTTGTTTTATATAATAACTTCACTTTTCTCAGAGTCATGGAGTCTATTAGGAAAGAATATAAATTACTAAACCAATCCTAACTTTTATTGTATCCTTCTTTGATAAACAGAGTCCTAGAATATTAGAGCAAGATTAAACTTTAATGATCATCTAATCCATCATTTTATAAGTGAGTAAAATGAGTTTCATTGACTTGCCCAAGCTCGTGGAGTTAGTAGAAGAGATAGAGCTTATGTTCTAATCTAATTCACCATTACAACAAAACTTAATTGAACTTGAACCCTTAAGTCTAATATTACTTTTTAAATTTAATACATTTAAAAATTTAAAATATCTTTTGTATATATTGTATTTAGGATGTGAGTTCTCTAAGAGCAGGGATTTTTTTTTACTTTCTTTGTATCTCCAGAACTTTGCTGTGTCTGGCAGATAGTAAGCCATTAATAAATTCTTCTTTGTTCATGGTTTCTCCCATTGTTTTATTTTCCAGTTAATTTTGGAAGACTGGTCCTAAGAAGAGAAATTTTATGTCACTGATTTAAATCAAATGTACAAATCAGTTTTTCCCCTCTCCAAAGTGGATGCTATTCAACTTGTGAATATTTGTAGAAGAGTGATGCTAAAATTTAAAAATAATGCATTTATATAAATATCTATCAAAATAGAAAAATAAAGCTAGTTCTATTTGCTTTATATGAAACACCTTTTTCTGTTTACCAAAAGTATTACAAAATGTTGACAATAACATTTCTGGAGAGGGTACAAAAATATTGCCTTTTCAAATATTTAACAGTACATTAAACTTTTAAATTCTAAGTTATTCTGAAAAGCACAATGGATTGCTATAATATGCACACATAATGGTTTGTTTTTTAAAGGGTTAAATGCCCAAACATATAAGGTCTCAAGGACTGTGATTGAGAATGCCTTGATCAACTCCCTACCTCCCCAGAGCATAAGGTGAGAAGATATAATCACCAAATCAAAGTTTATCATGGCATCTATAAACTGTTTAAATACCCAGGCCTGATTCAATCATGATGTTCCAGGCCTAAGGATTTCACAAATAATTGTAGGGCATTAGAACAATTTCAGTTTTATTTCTGGATATCTGACCACATGAGTGATAACTAGAAATAGTAGACGTCTAAAGTAATTGAGGTCCACAAATTATTTGCCTTCAGTTTTTTAAAACAGTGGAACAAAATATTTTACGTTGGAAGAAATGAATTAAAAACATAAAATCAGGTATATTGATGCACTTAAGATAAACTTAAAACTAAGTGAAAATTTTTTGAATCATTTTTCACATTGGACATGATATAATTCTCCAAGGTATTGAACTTAGAAGGTAAATAGAGTAATACTATCAATCAGGTAAAAAATGAGATCAAAGGTCTTTCATGTCTATTAAAACTCTCTTGTGGGAAGCACAACCACAATCTAATTTTATAGACTGTAGGAAACAAAAACCAATCATTTAAAAGCCATGGCCCAGTGTCCCCTTTGACAAATCAATTTAAATAGTCAGACAATTATTTACATCCATTCTTATGTCTTATGAACATTAGTCCAAAAGTTTGCCTCAATGCCAATTAGATATATACATTTTTTTTGTTTTTACTTTGTTATCCTGACACATCTAGGTGGCACAGTGGAGATAGTATTGGAATTAGAAAAACCTCTATTCATAATCTATCTGAGATACTTACAGCCTCTATGACACTGACAAGAGTCACTGAATCTCTGTATGCCTCAGTTTCTAGACGTGTAAAAATGGGGATAGTAATAACACCTACTCGTAGAGGGCTGAAACTCTGAATCAGACAAGAGAACACTTAAGGCTCCTATTTGATGTGAGACAATGGCTCTATTAGCATATATTTGGATGATGGCTCTCCTAACCATGGGTGCTTGCCGAATGTTTGGTAGTAAGGTAATCATAAGCAAGTATTGGAGGGGGAGGGAGAGAAGTCAGAGTCACTTGGTTGCAAGATGAGAAGGAGAGAGGCTGGAGACTCCGGACTCCAGAATCCAGGATAGATCTTTGGCAAGCATGTGGCAGCTTGCCTGCCTCCTTCACTTCTTCCCCTAAAGACCAAGGACTTTGATTTATCCTGACTCTGGCTGACTCTGAAGCCCTCCAGGGAGATAGTCCATATTTTACATTTGGTGCCCAAAGTGTGGACCAAGGAACCTAATTTCAGTGAAGAAGTCCCTGTGACCAGGAAATAGGGTGAGTATTGAAATAGACAAACAGAGAACTTATTTTGTTAAGGGCTAAACTAGTAAGTTTCCTTTTCTAGCTGAAATGGGGCAGATATTAAGAAAAGATTCTACCCCACCTCCACCTCCACTCCTGAGGAAGCTCTATAAAAAAGCATACTTAGGCTAATAAAGAGGCAAGGTTTGCTTGTAACTGGTAGCAGGGTAGACTCTTGGAAACATTAGAATGCATGTCCCCTTGGTTCTTTAAGGAAGAAGAAATAGCGGCAGATAACTGGAAACTAGTAGATCAATTATGTGAATATTACAGTGATAAAGAAATGATTCAATTTCTAAGGAAACAGTCTATATATACAACACAATACAATTGGCCTTAAAGAATCACACAAGTTATAGAAAAAAGAAGAGCTCTAAGGAGAGCAGTAAAACAAGGAAGCATGAGGAGAAAGAGGAAGAGAAGGGAGAGGATAATGAAAATATCACCAAAAGGCATGGGGAGTAAATTGAATATAAAGGGCCTGGTGATTCTCACTCTCACAGATCAGCTTTAACTCTACCTACACCCAAGCAGGCTCTTGACCATCCCCCATCAACTTCACCTTCCTGGGTGGAGGGAGAAGAGGAGTGGGAGGGGCAGTGACATCACCATTCACCCCAGCAACCCCCTCTATGACTCACAAAAGGTACTACTTAAAGCCAAAGAAGAAGGGCAGAGTATAGCTGATTTGAGAATAGAAATTTATTCTGTGATTGAACAGCTTAACTCTTCAGGTCAAGAAAGGAGAAGATACACTTCTTTTAATCTAGAAATTATCAAAGACCTGAAAAAGGCTGGCACTCTGTATGGGCCTACATCATCTTATGTTGAAATGTTATTAGAGAATTTGGCTTATGACTGGAAACCTAGTGACTGGAAACCTTCTCTAAGTCCTTGGAATTCCCCTGTATTTGTTGTAAGAAAGAAATCCCTTTGAATAGGTACAGCAGTAATAGGAGAATGTTGACTGATTTAAGAAAAGTAAATGAATAGATGGAAACTATGGAAACTCTTCAGCCTGGACTTTCATCTCCTACTCAATTACCTAGAAAATGGTCTCTCTGGGTTATAGACATGAGGGATTATTTCTATTCTATCTCTCTAGTTAAGGAGGATATGAAAAGATTTACTTTCTCAGTGCCTAGTGTTAATTTAGCTGAGCCTTATAAAAATATGAATGGACAGTTTTGCCACAGGGAATGAAAAATAGTCCTACTATGTGTCAAATGTATGTTGCTGCTGCTTTTATTCATGTAAGAAAAACATTTCCAAAAGGAATGTTATTACATTACATGGATGATATATTGGGATGTGCACCTGAGGAGCAAATATTAGAAGCATGCCTACAAAAGACCATAGAAATACTAAGGAACTACAAATTGCATATAGCTCCAGAAAAAATTCAGACATGCTTGTTTTTAATATTTAGATTATGAAGTATACCCTAAGGTGCTTACAGTACAAAAACTTTCCTTAAGAACAGAGAAGGTAAACACCTTAAATGACTTTCAGAAATTGATAGGAGATATCCAGTTGATGATAGGCTTGGGTTAGGCTTGACTACCTATCAATTACAACCATTACATGACATTTTAAGGGGAGACAGTGCATTAAACTCACCATGCCAATTTACAAAAGAAGCTCAAGAGATTTTGAGAGAATTTGAACTGGCTTTATCCAATGTGGTTAAAAGAGTCACTCAAAAACTCTTGGAAAAATCAGTTTTTGCTACAAAAGAGGCACCCACAGCAGTCCTTCATCAAGGAAACAGTGTGATAGAGTGGGTGAACCTCCCAGCACAACCAAAACAAAGCCTTACTTACCCTTTTACCCAGTGTTTGTGGCTAGAATTTTATTAAAGGTCATTAAGTGAGCAGTACAATTATCTGGGATAAGACCTGACAAGATATACCCCTTTTACACTAATGCACAAATTAATGTATGCTGTGAAACCATCCCAGAATGGCAAATTTTATTAGCCATGGCTCCAAATTTTACACACGGATCTCCATTAAAGATAGCCAGACTATTACATAATTGGCCATGGATTCTTGAAGAAAAGGTTTCTAAAATTCCTCTTAAAGGACCAACTATCTTTACAGATGCATCCAAGCATAACATTTGTGCTATATACTCTCATGACTTAACTATAAAATAGTCAGAACTTTTCAGTCTACTCAGCAGAATGAATTGTCTGCAATCATTCTAGCTCTTACTTATTATCCAGGAGATATTAATATAATATCTTATTCAGTCTATTTAGTAGGAGTAGTACAAAGAATTGCCACAGCCCAAATAAAATTTGTAGCTTCTAAAATATATTAGCTCTTTAAGGAACTTCAAGAACAAGTGAAAAAGCAGCCAGGTAAGATTTATATCTTACATGTTCACTCACATAGTGGATTTCCAGGTCCTATTTTTCATAGAAATTCAAAGGTTGCCTTCTAACCATGTTGGCCAATACTCTTTTACTTCAGCAGTCTAAGAATCTCATTCTAAATATCATCAGGCTGCTCAAGCTTTATATTTGCAATTTGGTGTTAGGATTCTTACAAGGTGCTAAGTCTGTTGTCTAATTTAGCATGTTACTTAACAATTGTCTAGTTCAGAGTTCACACCTTTCACACCTTTAAGAGAGCATAAAAGGACAAGCCCATTCTCTGGGAGGAGATTCAGAACTAGTATTGACTTCCGGGAGATTCACAACACAGAAACCCACAATCCCACACTCTTGGAGGTGCAGTCTCCATTTCATTTTTCTACCTTTGAGCTGGCTGGAGGCTGAAGGAAAAACCTTTGGATTCGGAGAGATTTGGAGGGAGCTTTTGGAGCCAAGAAGAGAGATAGGCCTCTCTAAGAAAGCTAACCTTGCCATTTTGAAGGAGACAATAAAGGATCTGGACTTTAACTCCTGGCTGCATTTTGGGATTATTGAACTGAATTGAAAGGAAGGCTGCCTCTAGAAGCTCCCCAAGAAACCTGCCCCAAGAGAACGATTATATTTTAGAGAAAAGAGAACATTATATCCTGCAGTTGAGGAAACTCCTATCAAATTATTCACAAGTCTAAAGGAAAAGCCTGCTCATGAACTTCCAGAAGATTCAGAATTAGGATTGACTTCTGGGAGATTCACAAGGCAGAAACTCACAATCCCACATTCTTGGAGGAAGAGTCTGAGTCATTCTAACTTCCACAGTTGTGCTGGCTGGAAACAATGGGAAGAGGAGAGGCAGAAGCTGGCTGGAGAGATTTGGAAAGAGCTTTGGGGAATCAAGGAGAGAGATAGGCCTTTAAGAAAGATAATAGGGCCCAGGAAAAGATTCAGGACTTTGAAAGACACAATAAAGGATCTGGACTTTAACTCCTGGCTGCATTTTGAGGTGATTATTGAAACTTAACTAAAGCCAAAGCTGCCTCCAGAAGCTCCCCAAGAAATCTGCTCCCAGAGAATGATTGTGATTTAGAGAAAAAGAACATCACAATTTGGAATAACAAAAGAGGAAGCTAGGAGCATAGTAAAAGCCTGTCCAGCTTATCTTCCATTCCATGCTCCTATGCTCCCTCCAGGAAAGAACTTTCGTGGTTTGAGACCCAGTGAAATTTGGCAAATGGATGTGACCCATTATAAATCTTTTGGTTATATGTCTTTTATCCATGTTGTAGTAGACACCTTTTCAGGATTTACTTTTGCAATAATAGCAGCAAAAGAGACAGCCCAAGTAGTCACAAAATTCCTCATACAAGCTTTTGCAATTATGGGTGTGCCACAAACAATAAAAACAGACAATGGACCTGCATATGCTTCTAAACATTTTGTACACTTTTGTGCAGAGTTTCAGATTTTACACACCACTGGCATACCTTTCAATCCTCAAGGACAGGCAATAGTAGAGACAAGAAACAGAGACATCAAGATGCTCCTCCAAAAACAAAAGAAATGGGGAGCCACAGGTAACTCTAGAGAACTTCTAAATTTAGCTCTTTATATATTAACTTCTTGATTTTGATAAAGATGCACTAGGTCCAGCAGACAGGTTTTATAACCCACCAGAAGGGCAATGTGCAGTGTGAGAAGCTCTACTATCTTTAGATAATCATCAGGTGATGTGGAGAATTGCTTGCAGGAGAGAGTTTGGTTGTATCTCTACAGATGGAGAAGGAATGGGGTGCCAACAAGCCATATTCAGCTTGTCCATTGGAGAGAGAGATGGAAAAGACCCTTGGAATGAAGGAGAAGACCCAAGAAACATCACATGATTCCATTGCTGACTGTGCCCACCACTGAAAGAGCATGGCAGTTACAGCAATTGACTCATGGACATCAAAAATTGTTAATGAGACTGATGCAGGACTTCAAAATCCTGAGGAATCATTGGAATGCCTGAGACATGAAAAGATTGTTGTAGCACATGAAAACCCTCAGGAATCATTGGATTCCCTGAGACATAATAAGACTGTTGCAGGACTTCAAAAACTTGCAGGGATCATTGGATTCCCTGACACATAAAGTAATGTACAATAGATTGGTTTTGGACTATCTCTTGGTTGCTGAAGGAGGTGTATGTGTGAATTTACATTTTTTATTTGCATACCCTCCTTCTAGGACTACTGGAAATCTTTTACAATACCATGTTTATTTGTTATATCACTACTTGCATTCTATAATTCATGTTTATTATACCATATTGAACCTGCACCAGCTGTGGGGAGAGTCATCACTGCTAGCCTGTGCCATATTGCTATGTGCTTGTATAATACCTCCCATGCTGATGGGTTTGTATATCTGTTTCTAATAAGACTCTTAAGCCCAGGAACCCACTAACAATATCTGGTTTGACTTCCCAATTCCCTTTGGTGTTTTTCATCTCTTTTCCTGAGAAGTCAGAGGGGGCATGATCACCTGCTTTTTGGGGTCCTCACCTCTCTGAGAAGTCAGGATATGACCACCTATGTTTTAAAACAAAAGAAAGCAGGAGATGTAAAAGGCTGAAACTCTGAATCAGACAAGAGAGAACTTAAGGCTGTCTACCTATTCGACAATGGCTCTCTTAGAATATATTTGGATATTGGCTCTCCTCACCTCTGGTGCTTGCTGAATGTTTGGTAGTAAGACAATTATAAGCAAGGATTGGAGGGTGGAGGGAGAGAAATCAGAGTCACTTGGCTGCAGGATGAGGAAGAGAGAATCCAGATTACATCCTTGGCAAACCATGTAGCAACTTGCCTGACTTCTTCACTTCTCCCACTAAAGAGCAAGGCCTTTGATTTATTCTGACTCTGGCTGACCCTATGGCACTCTGGGGAACTAACCCATACTTTACACTTATTTCACATGGTTGTTTGAAGATAAAATGAGATAATATATATAAAGTGCTTCCCAAAATTTTGAATTCTGTATAAATATTAGCGATATCTTCTCAAAACTACCTGACAATTCTATGTATAAATCTTATATGGTTTATAATGTTCTTCTCAGAGGAATTTCATTAATGTGTATTACCAGGATAGATCACAACTACCCTCTGTGCCTGAGGAAAAACTCGTTATGGCCAAAAGTCCATTATTTTTCATCCAACATGTTAATAATCCTCTCTAAATCTCTCAAGTCAGACTAGACAAATTTTGGATATATGAAAATGTTAGAGGTTTTTTCCTGGGCAGCCAAGTAGCTAAATAGACTTATTGCTCACCCTGGAGTCAGGATGACTCTTCTTCCTAAATTCAAAACTGCTCTCAGACATTTGTTAGCTATGAGATCCTGGGTAAGTCACTTAAACCTATTATAGTATCTTTGCTAAAAAGGCTTCAGTGGGGTAACAGAAAGTTAGAAATTACTTAAACAACTGAACAATAGCAATTTCAAGGAAAATAATAAAAACTAAGGGCAAGGATGCAGAAAAATTAAATAAAAATATGTTGTCTGGAGAAAAAAAAAAGGACGGCTATGAGAGGAATCATATAGACTTCATCACAGAAAGGAACTCCAAATGGTTCACTAAGGTCATTTTAAAATAGGCCAAATTCATATTATAAAAAGTAGTGATGGTAGCAGTTAGAAACAGGAAGAAGGGTTCAAGTAATTCAATTATAATGCTTGCTGATTGAAGAAAAGAATGGTATTACAAGCTACAGCAATGAGCAAAAGTTTATATCCCTATGCTGTAATACCATGTTCTTTTATTTTTATATAAGTTAATCATCAATTAATATTTATTAGGGGATGTCATTCTCCTGATAATAGGCTTAATATAATAGACTCCGTATTTCATCTTTTGATTCTCAGAATTTTTCTTTGTATCATTCAAGATTCTTGAAGTCATCCAGAGAACTACCTAATTCTCCTACTTCAACATGTCCTTTCTGGTCATATCCTAATGTGATCTCCCACAGTTTGACAGTCATAGGCAAAAATTTTCCATTCATTGGATGATAAATGCTTCATTGTACAAATTCTCCTTTAGAAAATGAAGAGGAATTAAAAACAGACTTCAGAAAACTCAACTCCATTAACAACTATGGAACTGTGGACTATAGCTAATAGAAAATGGAAGCAGAATTAAGAGCTCCTTTAGAGCCAGAGCTTCCTCAGACATATAGCCAACCAGAATGAGAGGGGAAATCATCTCCATTGCAATAAGATGGATCACACATCATACAGGAAGGAATCTTTTGTTAATGTTGTTAATTTATCTTATCCTGACTCTAGGTGTATTTTTTCAAATAAAATAATATAAGTCTGTGTGGGGGAAATTGCTGATTGAGTA
This sequence comes from Sminthopsis crassicaudata, assembly GCF_048593235.1. Lineage (NCBI taxonomy): Eukaryota > Metazoa > Chordata > Mammalia > Dasyuromorphia > Dasyuridae > Sminthopsis > Sminthopsis crassicaudata. The sequence goes on along the minus strand of NC_133622.1, from coordinate 101,115,337 downwards.
AAAATGAGTGAAATGAATGAATAAAATAATAGCATCTGTGTTGGATAGATAAAGAAAGAATGTGAAAACTGGTTTTTAATATGGCCACATAATATATAAGTGTGATTGAAAAGACATTATCATAATGGATTTAGTTGGCCAGAGTTATAAAGAAATTGTGAGAAAAAATATATGTTAGCAATTATTAAATTGAATAAGTATTATATATCTTTCAGCGTAGGAATTCCCTGAGTGAATAAATTCAACTTTTTCCAATGAACTGAAGATATACTATCACTTAGGTATTTTAATATTTTTTAATTTTTAAAGCATGAACAAAACACAGAACATAGTGAGAAATTCTAGCATAATCACTGTAATATGGTGAGCAATTATAAAAGTACTATTAATATACATTCATTATTTCAAGTTGGACCCTAGAAAAGCTAAGGTTTTGCTAATAAAGTCTTGGTAACCATGACCTTCAAAGATGAAAATGCAAAGGTGAATGATGACAATAATAATAATTATTATAATTATAATATCATAATAGCATCAAGAATTGAAGGAACATTTCCTGTTTACATGAAAGGTTTTTTTTTGTCACACAGGAGTTCAATTAATATTATCATTAATCAAAATCACAATATTTGACCAAAAAACAATTCAGGGGAAGTATAATCTAGATATTAAACATTCATTCAACACTGACTAAGTGATACCAAAGAGATCTTGCACACAGAGAGATATATCTGCTAGACAGAAAGCATGTGTCTTTTATATACCTTAGAGAGTTGCAACTAACCTAAAGTTGGGCAAAAAAGAGGCAGTATTATTCATAGGTCTGTCTGTCTTTCCTGATTAAGTTATGTTGGGCACTTAAAGGTCAATGAGGAAGAAGCAAATAGAAGAGAAATAGCAGCTGTGATGAGAACCTGTAGTGCTGAAAATGGAGAGCAGATGCTTCAAAGAAAGACAGTGTCAACCAGCTGATATCCTCAGATCTGTACTGTAGGACAAAGCTGTGGGTGCATATCATGGAGTATTAGATGGAAGCCATGCCTTTCATTAAATATAGACTCATGGTGGCAATTTATTTATTTTTCCTTCCTCCCTTTTTCTTCTCTCTTTCTTGAAAAGGTATGTGTCTATTTCTTGAAACATATCACTTGTTAAATATTTATTTACTTCCCTTTTTTTGGTCTTTAAAATATGATAAATATTGTTAACTATATATATATGTATATACATATATATATGTATATATATATATATATATATATACTTATGATCTATGTCACTATATAGCATATAACAACCTATAATGACAGTATATCCTATAACTTAAATCATGTTTAATATACCATTGTTTAACACATGCTATATATTGATATAGTCTGTAATAGTAACACTATATAATATGTATGATATAGCATTCCACTGCATAACATACAGCTTATCTACATATCATAATATTAACCTTAGTTATAATATATAGCATATATTATATAATATTTAGATAGAGACAAAAATAGATTTCTAGTTAGTTAAATAGGTGGCTATGACATCAAAAAAAAACGTAGTAGATAGAGCACCTGGGAAGAAGAAAAGCTAGATTTCTGATATTTTGCCTAAATAGTTTTTTCATTGGAGTTTCAGAGATGGAAAAAAAAAGCATATTATTGATCCATTTTTTTACAACTTCCAAGAAAAGAGAGAAAAGAAGTGCTTTCTGAGTAAGGAGTGAAGCAGCAGTCTTTTTGAAAGAAAGGTAAACTCTGAGTATCTGTATTTTACTGTAGGCTGGGACTTGGCTATTTTCTTTCCCTGTTTCCCTGGCCTGGCGGAGAGGAAAATCATTCCTAGAGAAAGAAATGAACAAGTAGGAGAATTTGAAGGTATGTCTAAGATAAAAGCAGCCTAGGCACAAGAGGAGAACAGGATATTTAGGAGTCTTAACTTACTCATCAAGATAGCATCTTCCCACCAAACACCACTACCCTCAGAACTAGACTACTGAATTCTCTGTCTTTAGGATTGTTCAAATGTGCCTTGGAGAATTGACAGAAAATTAATTCATAATTCCAGTTCCTAGTATAAGATACTCATATCTCCTCACTGTTTTTCTCTGAAATTTACTTGTCAATTCATTTTAGAATGTTATTTAAAAAAAAAATAAATGATGGAACATCAACATACAATATATAAAAGAGAATGGGAGGAGGTGAAGCTAGATTTGTGCTTTCATTGGTGTAGGCAGTTGTGTCAAACTTAAATAGAAATACATCCCTGTGGGCTGTATGTTAACCTAGAAAACCACAAATTAACTTTGTGTTTTATTGTATTTTTATTTATTTTATTAAAACATTCCTCAATTAAATTTTAATCTGCTTCAGTCACACTTGGGAATTTTCCCCTAGTTGCAAGTTTGACGCCAAGGTAGAAAACATCAGTTTAGAAACCTCTTCTACCAGATACAGATTAATAATTATTCTGAAAATTATATTTTATAGTTGCTTGAGACATCCAGAGATTGTCTAGTATGACAAAGTTAGAATGTGACAGACTTAATTCTCCGTTTTTTTAACTATAGTAAAATTTCTTATTGATAGCATAAAAATGATATTCGTTAAAAATGGAAAAAATTTAATTTTAAAAATGGAAAAACTTTAACACACACTTACTAGAATGTCAAAGATTATATGTCTGTGTACATACACAAACTTATATATATGTATGCATATATGTATATATATATATACATATACATATAGATAGATAGATAGATAGATAGATAGATAGAGTATGTATAGGATTGTGAGAGGCACTCTAATACAGGTGGGAATGCAAACTGATGCAAACATTCTAGAAAATAATTTGGTAATATGCAATGATTTACCAAAATGAATGTATCAGGTTTACAAGTGAAATAGTGCAGCCAGGCAGCCTAAACTGGAAACTGAGAAACAGTCCAAGTTTCTGCGCTTGGAATTAGAACTGTGATCTGCAGGGACAAAGTTAAACTACAAAATGAATTCCTTTTTCCTCTCTAGATACTCAAGTTCAACAAAAGATAAGGATTTTGTCTCCCACTTATTGGGAGAGTAAGTTTGCATATTTGTGATTATACTTTTTTGCAGTAAATATTCCCTTGTAAAAGTGGATGTAATTACTAGTGTCTAATGGGAACTAGGATGTGGGATGCTACTCCTGACAATTAAGGGAACACCATTGGTGAGGACTGGAGTCATTGCCAGAGAGCCTAGAGATCTCTCAAACCTCTTAAGGATACTGGAGAATCCTGGGGGAAGAGTGTTTTGGTTAAAATCTGACAACTGTCTTTTAGACAGTAATATAGATATGAATATGGAGAAAGATATGATAGATATAGATACATATGTATATACACATAAAGGATTTAGATAGATTAGATACATACATAGGGATGTGTATGTGTTTTCATAGATTAATAATGTATATGGAGATCTAATTGCTTTGAAATTGGCATATTGAAAAGCTATTCCACTTGCTTTAATTAGTTGATAATAGCTAATAGCTAAATAGCTAAATTTCATATCCTTTAAAAAAGTATATAATAAATTTTAAGCTGGTGATGTCATTGCCACCTAACTTTGTTTTACCCAAGGTGTCAGGAACAGAAAAAAAAATCTTTCCTAATCCTGCAGTTGTTCAACAAGAAATATGTTTTTAGAATCTTAGTCAATTAGAATAAAAGCTATCTGAAGTCAGAATTTTTAAAGGTTTTTTTTTTACTTTGCTTAATTTAATTTAATCTAATTCCCCTGCACTGTCTCTCAATGATGATTTATTTGTGGTTGATAGCAGACATTATGTAAATGTAGTTATAGCCAGTTTATTATAATTTATACTGTATTCAGTAGAATTTTAGTTTTCCTATTATGTTTCCCTTTGGCATGGAAACAGTAGATTCTAGAAGGTTATGCCATAGGATTGAAATCTGTCAAGCTGGAAAAAAGATGAATTATCTATATCACCTGAGGACAAGCCTAGTTAAGTTTGGATTTGTTCCCCAGAATTCAGTGGTCACCATATGATGATTTTTCTTTTTCTTTTTATTTTATTTTCTTTTTGTCCATAGTGACCCACAAAGCTATCTATTCATGTATGTATGAGGACTGACACATGGGACCCATAGTTTTCAATTTATTTATGCGCCCTTTTTATACATCTATTCATATAGATCTTCTAAGAGAGCACAATGAATGTTCTCTGCATGAACATTTAAGGTCTGGAATAAGACTTAACTGCCTTTTCTCATTTAAATGCAGTTACATAATGAGCTGTTTCTATTAACAAGTACCAAAATGGTCTTTTCTTATTATTTGGAGAGGGTCCAAAACACCCTTGACAGATATTTTTCTCATCTGTATATAATATGTGTTCCAATAAGGTTCCATTTCTCAGATATAATTTTTTCATGCAGGATGAATATGTATGTAAAAAAGTTATTTAAATTGTATATGGTCTCATTTAATATTCTAATATTAACACATCACTGATGATACACCTGATTTTTAATCTTCCTTATGACCCCTTAAGATCCATGCTACAAAAAACAGTATAAATGAAATCACAATGTAAACCAAGTTTATTGCGTTAGATAGAGAAAGGAAGCACTGATTAAGCATTTTAAAAATGTTTTAAGACTGTGTGTGTTTTACACTAATTGATTTTGATCTTCACAATATTCCCTAATGAGAAGTAGGCTGTTTATTATTTCCCATTTTCAGATAAAGAAAACTGAAATAAATAAGGGTGTTTTCTTGTCCCAGATTCACCCAGCTAACACCTATCTTAGGTCATATTTGTGTTCAAATCTTGCCAACTTTGGGGTCATTGCTCTACCCATTGTGCCAACTAGTTGTATAGGTTAGTTTCATTCCGATGTAATAAACTCATCTTGGGGTTTGTGTCACCTTATTTCCCAATAATCTCCCACTTTGGGACTAATCTACTGTGAAAAACTCCTAATTTCCCCCTATTCTGAGGCAAAACAAGGTTTCTTTTTAGAGTTGTTTATAACCTCACAGTCCCCTGACACTCAGATTCCTTCTATCCCAAGCAGTCATTATCTCCATTACATAAAAACTTTTTTTTTCTGTTATATGTATCAATTTTTATGCAATATCTATAGAGGTGCCATAGAATAAAAAGGTGGAGTTTAGGCTATAAAAGCATGTAGACCAGGGTTAAAATTTGATAAATGATGATTACCTGTGGGATATTGGACAAATAATAATACTAAAAGAATATTTACAATAATGATGATGATGACAGTGATTATGGTAATTACCATTTATATAGTGTTTTAAGATTTTTCCAAAGTGCTTGACACACCTCACCTTATTAATCCTCACTTAAACCCTGGGGGGATAGTTAATAGTATTAAACTTCATTCTATAAAATGGGAAAAATTGGAAACACAGGGGAACTTAAAGATCTTGTTTAAATTTACATAGCTTATAGCATCTAAGCCAAGATTTTGAAACTCAAGTCTTCCTGATTCCAAAAGGAATGTTCTATTTTACTGGCTCACCGAGCTGCCTCTAATCATCTAAATTTCAGTGTCTTCAGTTAAAAAATTGGGGGAGTTTTGACATATATCACTACTGAGATCCCTTCCTATAATAATTTTACAGTTCATAACTTGGGATACTTAACTTGGGGGCCATTAACTTTATTAAGAAAATAAAATAATTACATTTTGAGTTCCATGCTGTTTTTTTCATCTATCTCCCTTCCCCCAGCCCTGAAACTAGAGAAGAGTAATATTTGATACAGGTAGATATGTGAAACAATACAGTACACATTTCCATGTATCAGTTCTTTCTCTGGAGGGAGACAGCATCTTTCTTCATAAGTCTTTTTGTAGTTGATTTGAAATATTCATGTAATTCAGAATAGCTTAATCATTCACATTTACTCCTCTAACAATATTGTTTATCACACATATACAATGTTCTTTTGGTTCTGCTCATTTCACTCTTCATTATTTCATGCAAATATCTCCATGTTTGTTTTTTTTTCCCAAAATCAACCTGCTCATCATTTCTTACAGCATAGTGGTATTGCATCAGAATCATGTACCACAACTTATTTTAGTCATTCTCCATTTGATGGGGCATTTCCCTCATTTTTTAGTTCTTTGTCACCACAACAAGAGCTGCTATAAATATTTTTAATCATATAGCTTATTTTTCTTTTTCTCTGTTCACCTGGGGAAATAGATCCAGTAATGGCATTGCTAGGTCAAAGAGAATTACACTTTTATAATTCATTGAAGATAATTCCAGATTGCTCTTCAAAATGGTTTGGATCAGTTTCACAGTTCTATCAGCAGTGTATTAGTGTTTCCAGTTTTTTTTTCATATTCTTTTCTGACATTTCTATTTTTCCTCTTCTATCATTCTGGTTGGTGTGATATAGTACCTCAAAGTTGTTTTAATTTTCATTTTTCTAATCAATAGTGATATTTTTATATGACTTAATATAGTTTTTAATTTTCTTTCTCCCAAAACCCCATATCCTTTGAATATGTATCACAGCCATAATCTGGAGAGTTCATTCTCAATCTCCACACAAAGCAGACATAGTTTGTCTAAATAACCATGTCAGACTAACCCTGTCACCACTATCCAGCTGTGCTTGTCCTAAAAGACCCATATCTGTCTCTCATTCTAAATAGTAAAGGTTACCATGTTGCAAATGCTACTAGTAACATAATTTGGCAATCATATTGTACATAAACATTGATTTGATGCTATGTCATAGTATTCTCAATATAAAAAAACTGTCTGTAAAACCCCTTGAATCCACAGGGAAAATGAAATATGTAACACATCATACTGGGAAAGAGATAACATAGGAATTAAATCAACATATTGCATCACTATATATATAAATTATTTGTCCTAGAAATTCCTGAAACTATCCACTAAAGTTTGGAGGAATTATGATATCTCTCTTTCTTTATGAGAACTTACATGAATGTTTTTAAAAGTATTCAATTTAAAAACATATTTACTAAAAAACATGATTTTGTGATTTTTTTAATGTAATATCTACCTAGTGAGAAATTTCTCTACCATCAGAGTTAAGTGATTTATGACTTATTGAATAAAATTTAGGAGTTGCCTCAGGCATTTAGACATTAAGTGACTTGCTTAGAGGGTCCCACAGGTAGGAAACATTTAAAGGTAGAATTAAACCCAGTTCATCCTAAATGAAAGAAAGAATGAATGACTGGAGTATTATTAAATAAAAACTACGTGCAAGGTACTGTGTTAAACACTGGGGATACAAATAGAGAAGTATGATAGTCTCTGGCTTCAAGAAGCTCACATTCTAATGAGGGAGACAACAAATAGGGGAAGTGTCAGCTACAAATCAGATGAAAAAGTCTTCTGGGCTTTAGAGAGCAGCAGCAAAGCAGAGGTTAATGCCTCTTCTTTAATGCAATTCCCACTGAAGAAATTATATTGAAACTGATTCCTAGCCTTGGTCTCTATTCATTTCTTTACTATATTATAATCATAATAAAATGTATCATATAAAATATGTATTACATAACTAATATTTTAAAATACATGGCTCACCTAATTTTTAAGTTATTTCAAGAAACCTTTCTTAAAGAAAAGCTATTTTGGTGATTTATTCATTAGGAAACATCAGTATTTAAATGAAATACTGAAAGAGACTTTGAATTCACTTTGGCTGCAAAGAAGCAACTAGATTATGACAGCATCTTGTGTTCTCAAAAACAAAAGATGGTGGCATCATATGCAATTATTTTTATAAGCATCACTGAAAACATAAGTGTGTTCCGTAATGCCAACAGTAATTGATAACCTTTACACTTCAGATTATACTGGTCAAAACATTCAAAAGACACCAAACTATTACAGTGGGACTTTCTGGGTCAGTGATGCCTACAGAAAGCATTATGTAGCATATCCATGTTTTTCAGTGATGCCTGAAGTAATTGATAACCTTTTACACCACTATTACATTGGTCAGAAACATTCAAAGCACACCGAACCATTATGCATTGAATTTCTGGATCAGTGACTGAACTAAACATTATTTACAACTTCACCTCTGTGTTCTCAATAATGTCTTAATGCATGTTCTCTGTCAGAATAAATACTATTTAGCAAAAAATAAAAGTATACTCTATGTACACACACACACATATACACATGCACAGATACATTTTATTGATTGCAATTTTCTCAATAGATGTTGGGATATTTTTTTTCTTATTCATTGGTTTTTAAAAAACAAAAAATTAAAAGGGTATTACTGATGAAAACTAGAATTCATTTAAATCAAGATGTTTCTAATCATATAACAAAAAGTATATATCTGGGAGTCCAGCTTTTAATAATGTGATGAGGCATATTCCATACCTTCTGGAATTTTACTTTATCCTGTTGAACTTAGTTGGCTCCTAGAAACAGGTACCAACTATGAACTAAATGACTATCAAATCAACTCAAGTGGTCTCTATCCAAGTAATCATAGATTTTCCCTGAGTGATCTAAATAACTTCCAGAAAGTGCTTTGACTCTAGAAGAAAACTTTACTTGATATATTTTTCAAAAACAGAGTGCTTTATAGGTCGTTCCAGAGTAAATGGTATTTGGGATGAGAATGATGAATTAAGAGGACATTCAAGGTACAGATAAATCCAAGGCAGTGGAAAGATTGTAAGCAAAGCCTCAGAAAATAGTAGAGGGTAAATTATCTTTTGAAGAATGGAGTGAAGAATTTAGACCTGGAAGATTCCTAAGAAAAAGTCTTATTCAATTCACACATTTTTACTAATGAGGGAATTGTGAGCCAGAGAAAATCACCTTAGCCAAGGTCATTTTATGTGGTAAAGGACAGAGTCAAAATGTGAATCCAGATCCCCCAAGTACAGAAGTTTTTTTCCTATAATATCACATTATTTCTCTAAGATCTGGTTTCTGATTAACACAATTTATAAAGCATGTTATGATTCATAAAAATACTTTCCTCAAAATAAACCTTTTGTTAGTGTAAAATATTATGCCCATTTTTAGAGATGAAAAAAAACTGAGACATATAAAAAAAGACTAGCAGGTTATCTTTTTCTATAGCCAGAAAGTGACAAAACAAGAATTTGACCCCAGGATCTTCTGACTACAATATAACAACACTATTTTTGGAGAAGTGGTGGAATACAAAATCTAAAAAGATAGCTCAGGGATTACTTAAAGGTCTGGCAGAAGAATCTTAATATTGTCTTATATGGAATGAGTAGTCACTACAGGTTTGGATGACCAATTCAGTGTATAGGAAAATAAAATTAATGATTTTTCATTTTTCTGGGATACACTGTGGCAATTCAAGATCAACAATGAAACTTTGTCATCTTCCAACAACTTAACCAAACAGTGATATGGAGGGTACATTAAAAAACAAACAAGCAAATAAATAGCTACAGATGGGGATATATAGGAGGAGTTTGTCTCAGTTTTTTAAGCTTGAGGTTAAAAATATATCAACTAGGTCAGGAACATTAAGAATGGAAAAATAGGGAATAAATGTGAAAAAGTTGTGAAGGAAGGATGTAGTTTTTCTTAACCATTTTTTTTAGATTTTGAGTAAACAGGAAAGAATCACTAATAAACTCCTAGGTCTCAAGCTTGAATGACTTGAAGAATGTTGGCACTATGAAGACCAATTTTTATTTATAGGTAAAGAGTGATTCCCCAGCTTCTTGTCATTTAAAAATATCTCTCCCACCAATCTGCCATATTGCTGGGACTTCCTATCAATAGGTTAATGCTTTGTACATTCAGGAGCCTTCTGTTAGAATGTAGATGCTTATATATGGGGTTTTTGCTTAATTACATTTGTTAAATAGAAAATTCCCTATTCTTAAATTATGGTTATCCTGAATAGGAGTAATTAGGTAAAGAATAGCAGTTTGGGCAAAGAGAGAGAGAGATTGAGTACCAATGAGAAACTTCATATTCCACTAAGAGTTGGCCCTGCTCTTAATGACCATTAGTCTTTTGATAGTCAATAAGTACATTCATTTTTTTTTGCAGTGAAAGAGAAAGAAATGGCTATCACTTGTCTCAAGGAACTGAAGTAGAAAAGAGGATTTAAGATTTGGGACTTTGCTTAGTGGTCCATGAAATATACAATATTTAATATAAAGATTAAGGATTATTAGCAAGGGATTTAGAGCTATTCCCAATCAGACTGGATTTACCATCAGAATAATACCCATTACCATAGTGATGCCTTCATGAGTATTATAAAGGGTTTTACAAACCCTTAAGACTATTTCATAGCCATACATCATTACTATTGTCATTAAAGTGGTAGTCTGGTTTTCAATGATTTGAACAGTTCTTAGGCTTTTTAAAAACCACAAGTCTGTCTTGCTTACATCCATGGGGATAAAACATTGATCGATACCAGTAAACATACATTTTAATATTATCTCCATTTTTCAAGTGGTAAGTACTCAGTCCTAAAGTTGTTTTTTTTTCCAGTTTTTTAATATGTAAAGCATAAGTAAATTACTTCAGAATTTCCTTATAAAAAAGTAAAACAGTTAAGTAAAACCAATAGTTACCTCATGTCACATAAATAATTTCACAACTGTAGTACTTCCATTTCTCTCTTCATCTTTTAATTAAGAAAAAAAAATCTATTTTCTCTCCCTTTCTACTAACCCATCCCTTTGGAGGAAAAACATTTTTATTTTCAAAAATAACAAATATGCCTGGTCAAGCAAAGTTTTAAAGAATCTAATTTGAATAGACAGAGCAGCAATATAGTAGAAGATATCAGTATACCTAATCAGTAAACCTAAAAAAGATAGTGATATTGAGCAGAATATATTAGCACCTCTTTTATCAGAAATTATTGAGTAATAAGATGTCCTATGTTAATTGAATTTTACAGATTACTAAAATTAGCTCCAAAAACTCGAGCTTCTATTTGTATTTAAAAAAAAAAAAAATTATTCTAGGGACAGCTAGATGGCGCAGTGGATGGAGCACCAGCCTTGAATTCAGGAGGACCAGAGTTCAAATCTGATCTCAGACACTTAACACTTCCTAGCTGTGTGACCCTGGGCAAGTCACTTAACCCCAGCCTCAGAACAAAATAAATTCAAACCTACTTGCAAATCGAAAGCGTACCGTGATGTTATTGATCCTTTTCAAAAATGAATGGTGAATAAAATTTATTAAAAAAAATTATTCTAAACTAATGTACATATTTCAATGGAGTTTGTTTTTAAACACAGTATAGTGATATTTTCTACTATATTACTACTTTATCTATTCAAATAGTACATGTTTCAAAAAGGCTTGTTGACTTCATTTGAAATTAAAAATTTAAGAAACCAGATCTCAAGGTCAGTCTGGTAATGTTTTAAGCATTAGGCCAAGCAACTTACCATATATCTACTGTCTGAAGACCAGTTCAAAATTCAAAGAGATATAGCTCTAAAAAATTTATCACTGGGTGGAAAACATTGTTAGCCAGGGATACCTCATGAAAATATCAAATTATGAAGGGCTTTTACTCTGCACAGGAGGAGAGAATGCCCCTTTCAGTGAACTCAGAACTTTAGAATTATAAAGAACATAAAACAACTTTTCCCCATGTTTCAAAATCATCAAGAAAAAAAAAAGAAGTGACTCCATTACCTTGTGCTCAAAAGAATATAAGGTCTGGAGCAAATACAAGTAATAAATACATATAATCTATTACTGCTACAATTCAGATTGCATGTGTGTGTGTGTGTGTGCGTGTGTGTGTGTGTGTGTGTGTGTGTGTGTGTGTGTATGTTGTGCGTAGTGTGTGTGACATTTTTCTTTCCATCTTGCTCTTTTGGGAAAATCCAGAGTTATGTTCATCCAAATTAGCTTTCAACCACTTAAATGTTGTGGCTTATCTTTGGGAATGAAGGAAGCCTACACTGAGATCAATTCACTAATTATTTTTCTTTCATTTGGGAGGTCTGTTATATACTCAGAATGCTATGGCCCACCTCCACCCCATCCTCATTAAATACAGAGGGTTCTAGAGGCAAAGCTTCAAATGGTTCTCCTGTTGTTAAGTCATTCCAAAATGAATTTTTCCATAGCTGATGAATTATGTAATGTTGATAAGGCTCAGCATGTTTATATTTACCATTTTTTAGGGGGCAACTTTTAAATATCCAAATCAATTCCAACCCACAAGATATAGCTTCTAGAAAAGGCTTTCATGGGAATGATTCTCAGAAGTGATGCATATATTGCAGCCAAGATAATATAATAATTGCCTTTTGAAAGGACAATGTAATTTTCCCACAGATGGCATTCTTCATGTGCTGATAACTCATGTTGATGCTTGTGATTGTTCTGAATTGCTCAGGCAGTTTCTCTAGTGACCATCTCCCAAGTAACCAGTTTAAGATACAGGCTAATTTGAAAATACACAGTTAACTATGAATTATGACTAACTTGAATAGTGGGTCAGCTGGAGAATTCATGGTAACTACAATAATATAAATGAAAAACAAATAAATATAAAAGGGAACTAAACTCTGAGTAATTATAACTATTAATCTTATTCTTGAGGAATAAATGATGTAATAAATTTCCTTTCAGTAGTGAAAGGTAGTAGTTGTAGGTTCAAAATGTTGCTTACCCTGTCCAGTGTGTATCCTATGCCCATTGGGTTTATTTAACTATTTTATTTGGTATAATGGAAAGTTCTTGATAAGTGAATTGCATCCATAAGTGACTTAGAAATAAAGCAAATAACTGAGGACCAGAGATTTTCTAATATCCAAACTTCAAGTGTACAGCAAATGGTGCTGAGAAGGTTGGTTGATGGTTATCTTTTCAGATTTTTAAATAATTGGTGAGGAAAAGACTCCAAGACTGGATAAGAGTTCTGATTAATCCTCAAGAAAAATATATGTCTGCATATATTTATGCATGTATTTATGTGTGTATGTATCTCTTACATTTCCTTAATTGTTTAAAGTTTTCAAAACATTTTCTTCAGCATCCTAGACAATACAAATGTTGTTATTGCTATTTTATAGATGAGGAAACTGAAGTTCAGAAGGGTAGAGGTAAAAAATTCAGTAAATTTTACTGCTGGGATTTAAACCTGGCTTATGACCTAACAAAATGAGGCCTTTTTAAAACAGAGCTGTATGTAATTATAACACAGCTTCTACTTAAACATATAATCACTGTAATATTAAGGACTTTGGGATGAACTCAAAAACTTTGGCTGAGAGCTTTGTGTTGTGAAAAATATTGTTGTTAGTTATAAATATATTGTAAGTAGCATTATTTTTTATGTTCATAGTAATTTTATAAAATACAAATTGTGCCTTATCTAGAATGCAGCTGAAAGTTCAAATTTAATCTCGGATATTTGGGTATCTGTAATTCTGGACAAGTCACTTCACCACTTTTTGCCTCAAGAATTGTTGAGATAATCAAATGAAATAATACTTATAAAGTATTTATCATAGTGGCTGGCACATGATAGAGGTTGGATACATTCTTATTTATTTTCTTCCTTATATATATTTCCATCTAATTTCTGAATAGAATATGTGGCCATTTGACATTACATAAAAAATCACCCAAAATAAATATAAATTGCTAGGGTATCTCTCAAAGTTCATTCTTATTCATTTTGAAAGAACTACTCTCATAAGATGGCTAAAAGAACACATATTCCCTATATCCTTGAATATGCAAGCACAGAACTAATTTAAGCCCCTCTAGGGCTTAAAGATTAATTGGTATACCTGAACTGGTCTTCAGATATTATAAAGTTTTTCAGTGTTGGATGATTTTATTGGTGAGAAAAGCCCTTTAGAACGATGATTTGGATAGCATTTACTAGGAACTGTTCCTTTAATTTCTATAAACTGGACTTTACTATGATGGAAATATAAGATGGAACTGTAAAATCAAAACTTTAAAACTGGAAAAAATTTAGGAAACATTTAGTTCAATTTCTTCATTTTACTTAAATAATTAGAGTTATGGGACTTTGAAGATGAGTAATGCAGTCTCATTCACTTTATCTGGGGTCAGCCTAAATGTCTACCTTGGTTTGATTTAAAGATATTATCGGACAGTCATGGGGAGCACCTTATTGTAAACTCCGTCTATAAGAGAATGCCACAATAGCCATCTAAGAAATTATTCAAATTGTAAAAGAAAACAAATGCTATAAATACTTAAATATAAGCTATAACATCCTCACTTGGCTGCTAGTTATAGTTATAAAACCTAAATGTAATAAATATATAATATAAATGTAAATAAATATAATAATGAAGAATAAGTATTATTTTTATAATTCTACAACTTCATCAAATAGCTCAGTTTTTTATATAGCTCTGGTAGTTAGAAATCTTATACTTCAGGCATTGGGTACTTTTTTTTTTTGGAGAGTCTAGGGAACCCTTTAATTGTATCAATGAAGAATGAAAGCATCTTTGATGACATCCTAATTCTTGGGAACATGCTAACTTACATGTGAATCTACTTTATTCAAAGCTTCATTATGTATAAAAATCTCATTTTATGTAAACCTCATGTAAATTTCAATTTATCTTCAGTCCCATCCATTACCATCTCCATTTGAGAAAAGAGGAAGGTGATACCAAGAGAGATTAAATCTCTTGTTCAAAATCAAAGGTAGTTAGCAAAGAAACAATCTTCTTGATTCTCTGATTTTCGTACCCTTTCCACTTTACAACCAAGAGATTTACAAATGGTACCTATCAAAACATAATCTATCAAATGGAGATGTTATTGGTAATATATATTTATTGTTTATTGTTTAGGGGGAGTGTGTAGAGGGCCACAGATAATGGGGGAAATCTGGGTAAGGTATAAGACCCTTCAGCCCAGAGTGAGCCTGTTTACAATGTCTGGTTTGGTTTCCCATCTTCCTTAAGGGCTCTCAGCCTTCCTGAGAAATCAGGGAGGGAGTGACCACCTGTGTTCTACTTGAAGCAAGGGATACTTATAGTAAAGAGAGGCATTTACATATCAATAGCAGAGTGCTTATAGTTAGGGTTTGAGCTGTGTGTTGTGGTGATGTAATGGTTCTCCAGTTGGCACATGCTCAGTGTGCTGTAGTGATGTAATCCTACTAAGGTATTTAAGGGCTGAGAGGACTTAAAATAAATGGACTCCATCTTTGACCCTCCTCCGGAGTCTCCTGCCTCCTTCACTCCTCCTCTAAGACCAAGAACTCAGGCTGGTTCACAGGTTCTCCAGAGAGCTAGTCCAGATGCTATATTTTGGCATCCCAGCATGGGGCCTCTAGAAAGCAATGGCTTTAGAAAGCACACTACAGTAGTGATTTGTTTTTAAGCAAGAATCAATAACCTATGTTGAGGAAGCTTAATATCATCTACTTCACTAGGTAAACTTTAGGAAGTTTTTAGATGATTATTCAGATGGTAAAATTGTATGATATATAAATATCAGGGACTAATTTATTCATGAATACATGTTAATGGTCCTGCATGGAAAAAAAAGACAGTTTCTTTTCACTGTTAATCAAAATACAGTTGCTGTTTAAGAATTTTAGTACACAATTCAAAATGGCTTATTGTGATCAAGAATATTCATAATTCAGCTGTCTAGAAAATAAAGCATTTCAGAATGTTACTAAACATCAGTATCACTTTCTACATTGAGCTCAGACATGTAATTTTATTTTTGGCGATAAATTCTCTGTGTCTGTTTTTAAATTATGGATTTGACTTAGTAGCAAGTTATGATACTGTAATTCCCTTTGGAAACAAAAAGGATATTTTTGAAAGGGGATTTTGGCACTTAAATCTAATGTGCATATGATTTGCTAGTTTGAATCTGTACTGTTTGTGCAAATATTAGGTGTAGTCTAGGCATAGAAGAAAATAATAGGGTAAGAGATTGCAAGATCATCAAATAATACCTTGTTTTGATTCCCTAAGGAACTACCATCTGTTCGGCAGTTTCTGAGATTGGAGAAACCCAAATAAATGCTCCTTCTAAGAAAAATACATGTAGAGGGGAGAAGATAGGAAATGAAAGTGAGTAAATACAAAGAAATGGAAATAATATGGTTTCTTTAGGAGTATAGAAAAATGACAAAAATTTTCCAGTAAAATGGGTAAAAATAATCAGGAAGCATAGAATTTCTTGGAAAATACTATAAAATAATGGAAAAATATTAAAATCTTAATCTTTAAACTCTATTCAAGTGATACATCCTAGAATAATAATTTGAGCATTTTATTTAGCTTTAATATCAGTACAATATCTGATAAATTCTCTTATAGCTTGCAAAATGTCAATATTTATTAATGAGTTTTCCATGATTATTTCTGTATACTGAAATACATCCCCATAAATTGCATATAAAATAATGATTGAGCTTGAAGAAATGGGGGATTATAAGTATGGAATATTTACATCATGCTAGAGTTTTTCTAATATGTTGATTAGTTTTGTTGAACGTGTTTTCCTTTTTTATTCTCTTTTTTTTAAGGAAATTTCAGAAGGGTCTTTCTGGGAAATGGTTAAGTGTAAATACAATAGGGAATATAGAAGACAAAAAATAACAAAAAATTAAATTACAGAGAAGAAACTTCATATGACTAAATATATCTTATAGTTGTTTGGGGGTCAGCTCTTCTCTCTTCTCTAATTTTTAGTTACCATAGTTGCTTCTCCTAATGTAATTTGCTAAAACACTTCAAGACAATACACTCCATGAGTGTTTTGATGTTGGTCAGATTCCTTGTTTCCCTTAATAGGTAAGGAATACATGATAAAAATGAGAAAATAACAGGGAGGCAGAAAAGCTTGATCCTGCAAAGTTGGGGTTGATTGTTTACCAAATAATTGGTAAGTATGATTTTAATAGAGAGTTCAAAATTTCCTGTATTTATATTATACCAGGAAAATTAATATACAGTCTGAAAAATCTCTGAAAAGCCATAAATATCCTGAATTGCAAGGTATGTTGTTTGTCCCAAAATTAGTGAGATCCTTGTGTAATAGAACAAGTACTGCTTTAAAAATTATATTGTGCTAAGATTCAAATACTATCTTAGGCACTTACTAGCTGCATGAAAGGGCAAGTCATATCACTGCTCTCAAGATTTCAATTTTCTTATCTGAAAAATGAGGAGTTTATACTAGATAAGCTATAAGTACTTTTCCAGCTATAGAGTATAGATTATCCTATAACCTTAAATAAATACATTTACAAGAAAATGGGTCTATTCTATACTGGACTTCTTGTATTAAACTGATGATAGAGTTTTCCTTCTATTGCCCTAATTCTAACACTTACTGCCCTGTATAACTCTAGGCAATTCTTTAAGAATTTGGGTTGGAAAAAAGATGACAATCAAGGGGAGGGAGTAGAGGGAGGGAGGGGATAATTTGGAAAAATAAATACAAGGGATGATGTTATAAAAAATTACTCATGCATATATACTGTCAAAAAATTATAAATAAAATTTTAAAAAAAGGAAAAAAGATGACAAGCTATATTTTCTTATCTGGGAGTTCCCTAAGTCAATAAAATCATTGGTACCATGTAGATTCCCATTCCAAGCCTCTTGCTACCACCCACTCATACAATGGATATAATTCTTGATACTAAGATATATAATGACTAAATAAATTGAATATAATGGAATATTGTGTTGTATGAAATGATGAGACATGATTTCAAAAAGATGTAAAGATTCGATTGAACTAGTAAAGTAAGCAAAACCAGAGATTTGTAAAACATTAATATTATATTATTTTTTGTCTTTTATAAACTGAAGAAAAATATATACAATAACAACAATGAAAAGAGAAACAATTCCAAAAGCTGTAAGACCTATGATCGATGCAATGATGATCCATCGTTCCAGAGAAATAACAATAAAACATGCTATTCATTTCTGACAAAATTGTAATGGATTTACTGAAAAGAATGAAATATCTATTATTTTTAAAATGACCTTCAATAAGAGAATTTGTTTTGTTTGATTATGTAGGATTTATTCAAAGACCCCCCTCTACTCATAGAGTGATGGGTGGTAAATGGAAGAGAAAACAGGTTTCTGTTAATTAATAGACAAGTTTAATGTTGAAATATCATCTATCATCTATCTATCTATCTATCTATCTATCTGTCTGTTTGTCTATCTATCTGTCTGTCTGTCTATCTATAAATCAGGTCTTTCAATGGAAAGTGGAGAGGGAGTAAAGAAACAGTTGACTATGTCTTGTAGGGATTGTACCATTTCCATAACAAGTATTTCTGTATGATGATTGTAGAACTCTGGGGGCCAAAATGGAAAGTACCTTGAGAATATCTAGTCATTTGCCCAATCATTGATTTTAAGGAGAGGGGGAAAAAAGACAAAAAGAACAAAGGAGGGCACTGGTGTATGAATGGAATTCTTAATCCACACAAAGTAAATGTTCTGAGGTGGATTCTCAAAGGCTCCAAGTTTCTCACTGGCATATACTTATATTTCACTGTGGGTGGATGAGAAGATGGAAAAAAGCAAGTGTGATCAAGGTTATAGGAACTCTTAAAGGGCTAAAGAGGAAAACAAAATTCACTAAAATCTTCAAGGAAGGCAATGACTGGCTTGAAAATCAGCTCAAAGCAGGAGTATGTCTGTGGGGGGTGGGAAAGGGAGCCAGTACTGCTGATCAGTACTTTGTACTTGAGGAGTGATGCCACCTTGCTTTCTGCTAGCCCCAGATGTAAGGAGCGGAAACAGCAGTCTTGAGTCTGTCTTGCTGCAGTCACTTAATTACCTGGGAGTCAATCCAGAGCCATTGGATGCACCCTCACCAAGCAGAGGTAATTATGATTATTCTCTCTGTAAATGTCGCTCTTTGATTCCTGGCTTCCTTTTCCCCAGAACTTTCCTGACAACTTTCTTGACTTGAAATTCTAATTACAAGAAGTTTCCTTGCCTTCCCGGTTCAAGAGCATCTGTACCTGTAATAATGGGCTGGGGTTGGCAGTTAGGTCGTGCCCTTTCCAAGGAATTTGGCATTTATGTGGATTAGGTAATTACTTTCTGATTCCTTCTTTCTGCAAAATTATGAAAGGTTTCTTTAAAAAAAAATAATAAAACTCCCAAACAACCAGCCTTAAGAATGTGTCCTCTTTCTGAGTATCAATTTTCTGATATGCTTAAAAAGAAAGATTGTACAGTGCTGTTGAAAGAGTCATCCCATTACAACTTTATTGAATGATCTTGACTGGAGAAATAACAGTTCTACTCACCCTGTGTGTAACGGAATCGGGGAAATAGCTATAATCATCGATCCCAGTTGGCAAAGTTAAAGTATTAGCCCTGATGGTAGATTGCGACGCGAAGTATTAAAATGAAGTAGGCATTATATGCAAAGCAGCTCCATCGGCTTGTATTTGTATTTCAAAACGAATGTGCTTTTAGATTTAAAGTGTACCTTTTAAAAATGGAATTAAATGGGCTTCCCTGTCATAAAAGCTGTCTATCCAAAGGCGGAGGAATCCCTTCCTACCCGCTAGAAGTGGTTCTTAATCTTGGAGCTTTTTTTTTTTCTTTTAACAATAGTTTCCAGCCCAAGGGCAAGTTTGAGACAGAGGAGACTCAAAGTAACTCAGAGCCCAGATTTTAATTTCTGGCATTCGCAGCATTTAGCAGCCTAATGTCTCAAAGGAAAACAGGTACTTTCATTTTTGCCTCTTGCAACCAACCCTGTCAGGGGAGAGGTCCGGGCTCTGAAAACGCAGCTCATTAAAATGAAGAATTTTCCCCGACTTTGATATTCACAGTTCACTGGGGATATGCTACCTGTTCACTGAGCTGTTTTGTCTTGAAGGGAGAAGAAGCACAGTGGAGTACACTTTAATTAAACTGCTTTAATCAAATTCATTAGGTCTCTAACATTTTAAAATATGTTGGGTTATGATGCTGATGAACCTAATACAATATAATCTAATTTTGTGAATACACGCACATATATGTGTATGTATATACCTATGTGTGTATATGTGTATGAATGAAGCCACCTAGTTTCCCTGTCTAGCTCCAAGAAGCTTTGAAATAGTCCTATGTATCTGTGGAAAGAGAATTTGTCTTTCAGAAAATAGCTTTGTACTACTAAATGGAAAGACCTACTATGTGTGCAAATTCCTTTGTTAACCTGCAGCAGTCTTAATTATGAAGGTTTGAAAAGCACCATTTAAAGGTAAAGTCTGAATATGTGTGGCCAAGAAATATTTATAGCAAAGGCTCTTTGTCTAAATGCTAAACCAATTCCCTGTTTAGGTGGTGTTAGCCCATTGGCTATGTGAGAAAAGGTCAATTATTTTATATATACACACACACACACACACACATATATATATATATATATATATATTTATATATATATATATATATATATATATATGTGTGTGTATTTTTGTGTATACACACAATGTACATATATGTATACATATACATACAAACATACATATATGCACATGTATGCATATACACACAATGCATGTAAACTTATGTATCTACATATACAAGTTTATCTATATGTTCACATTGGAGCAAGAACATATATTTTCCCAATTATATATCACTGAGTCAACTGAAAAATTATAAATTTAGAGCTGAAAAAGTAATGTCAGAGGTCATGTACTCTAATTACCTCATTTTACAGATCCCTTAGATGTTATGTGATTTGTCCGGTAGTTAGTGACAGAGATAGGATTTGAAATGTCATTTTCTAATTCAAAATCTAGCATCCTTTCCACCACATCAGACCATTTCCATATTAATACACATATTTTACTGCTGATGGCATAGATGGTAATGAACTGGACCCAGAATTGAAGAAGAGGATTAAATTGGGCTGGATCACTTTTAAGAAAAGGGGAAGCACTTTTAATGACATGAAAGCCCATTTTTGAACAGCTTTCTTCTTGCAGTGATATTTCGTGGTTGTGAATCATGGAATATTGTCACCTTAAAAGAATAAAAATTGTAGAGGGGCTACAGAGCAAAGGAAAATATATAGCAGTTTGAAGTAGACTAAGCATAGCACTCAGAATGACTCACATGTGAAAAGTAACATAATGACATCATCTCAACATAGGAGAGAAAAATATGTGGGACAGACATCTTACTAGATTCAATGAATAATGTAATAATAACAATCATAATCATAATAGCTAGCATTTATATTGGGTTTTAAGATTTACAAAATACTTTATGAATATGACCTCATTTGATCTTTTCAATTTTTGTCTCCTTTTTTAATTCTAAAAAAGTGGAGGTAAATAGAGTCCAGGATCACAGAGCTATTAAGTCTCCAAAATCAAATTTGTACTTGGGTTTTCCTGACTCCAAATCCAGTACTATACTTTCTGTGCCACCTAGCTGTCTCTAATGGACAATATGTATGTTGTTCTGGCATACAGTTTAACTTCAAATAAGGAGCCTCCTAGGTAATCCTTTATGGAAAATCTACAGGAAGTCAGAGACAAGAATTGTAAAGGCTATGTGTGCTTAAATTTCTGTTGGCACTAGTGAAGGGGGTGTCCACATAGACAAGCTCACAATTGCAAGATTTTTCCTTTCAGCTACTTCTCAGAATGATCCCATAAAGCAGACCATTAGTTCTGTGAGCTTTTTATGGGTGAGACAGTTGAAAAGTCACTAAGTCTAAGTGCTGTACCCAAAGTTATTGAACCAAAACATACCACAGCTCACATCTGGCCATACTTACATTTAATTTAACACAGGCATAGTGCTAAATTCTCTCTAAGATTATAGCTATAGAAAATTAAACTGATGAACAATATAATTTTTTTTTAAATTTTGGTCAAGCTTGGAGTAATGTAATCTATTTAAACTATTTTAAAATTCCTTTTAAAAGTAAAGCTAAAATTCCCATGATATGTTTTCTAAATCATATAGTAACATATTTCACCATTTTACTTTCTTCTTATGTCTCTGATGAAAAGTAAACACAGAAAATTTATTTAAAATTTTAGAATTAACAAAATAAAAGTTGATGAATTTCTTACTTTATTAATATCGGGTTAATAGTCATTCACACTTAAAAAAAACTTATTAAAAGAAGCCTATCTAATATTATCTAATATCTAATAATATTATAATAATAATAATATTATCTAATATCTAAATTTAAAGGGCCATGATAAACTTCAGAAATTTGTGAAGGACACAAAGTCAGACTGTTTAAAATCCATATTCACTTAAAGGGTATCTATTTTGATTCACCTTAGTATGTTCTATCTAAGCTTCAAATTCAATACATTTAACAGATGATAAGTAGTTAAGAATTATTTGTTGATGTTGGAGAATTTTTTGAAATGAATGAAAGAAGTAGTGACTAAGACTATAATAGACTAATGATTACAAACTGAAAGAATTTAAGAACATTTTGAAAAAGATTTTACTTATCTTTAGCATATGGGTACTCAAGAATATAACAATTAGTTTGAGTAGATATTTGTATAGAAATACTCTATTATTATTCAATTGTATAAGACTATTTATGATCCCGTTGGCAGATTCCAGGGTTTTCTTGGCAGATTCTGGAAGGGTTTGCCATTTCTTTCCCCAGATCATTTTACAGATAAGGAAATTGAGGAAAATTGGCTTAAGTGACTTGCCTAGGTCACACAGTTGAACGCAGATCTTTCTGATTTCACGTATACCTCATTTCCTAGAAACACCCCATATTCATATAGAAACAAGTCCAGGAAGGTGAACAGGGTGTAACAACTCACATGGCTGTGGAATCTTGACTCTTTAGTAGTAGGGCTCTTAGATGCTAAGTGACCAAGAAGTTGAATTAATAGATCAAATGACTTGTTAGAAGCTACTCTGACCCATATGGTTCAGGATTTTAGGAAAATCTGACTCAGATTCCAAGTCAGATTGTCTGGAGCCTTTTGGAACATAATATTTAAAAAAAAAGCTTTCATAAGAACTTGTGACCTATCATACACCCTCTGTGCCTAATTTCATTTTTCCTCTTTTTTATTTAAAATTATTTACAAGTATTGAAATGTAGTGTTACAGGACTAATAAAAGGAGCTATTTGTAATTCAATATTTTATTAGAAACAACATAAAAAACCAATACAAAATATTTTTTAAAAAATTCATTGTTTTCATTATTAACATTTACATTAATTTAAATATGCTAGGGTTGTTTTTTTTTTTTTTTTGGTCTTTTTGAGTAGTCTTGCAAAGCTTCATTCACTTCTGCATCTTGATTGTTAGAGTGTAGAATCTCCTTCACTAATGGAGATATTAGGAAGATGTCTAGAGCATTGAGAAGTTATTGTCATATCCATCCATATTCACATAGTTAGCTTGTCAGAGGCAGTATTTGAACCCATGTTTTCCTAACTGAAAATTGATATGAAAAAAATGATGTTACCCAAATACTGCTTTAAGGTTGACAAAGAACTTGATAAATATTATGTCATTTTAACTTTCTCATAAACTTGAGAGTTCTGTAGGTTCTAATATTATTTTTATTTTACAGATGAGAAAACTGACACACCCAGAAGCCAAAATATTTTCTGGGGTCACAGACCTATTAAGTATCTGATGATTGGTAGTTCTGAATTCAGGTCTTCCTAATTCTGGGTGTAATACTCAATAATATCACCACTTAACTATCCATATGTATCTTTGTTTTATGAAGTGAATATTCATAATAACTTTAAAATGATAAAAATTAAGAAATACCATGTATTTTATAACTCTTCCACTATCTTAAATTATACAGGAGTATTTTTTTACAGGAGTGTTTTGGATAGAAAATATTCACCAGTGGTACTGAATCAAAAAAAGATAAAGCACACACACACATCTGCACAAAATAAAACCTAATAATTTTCTTGGGGTTATGTCCAAATCTAGTCTCAAATGATAATAATTTATAAGTATGAAATATTATTTTTCTATTAACCTCCAGGAATAAGAATCAAGAAGTTTCACTTAATGATATCTGATTATTAAGTATATCTTTAGAAATATGACATCATAGCCACTGGGAATTATAGAGATCCTTGTACTTATCTTCAAATTCATTTCTGACTTAAAAATGGTAATAGCTGACATAAATGATCTTATAGAATATTATAGTAGGAAGGGATATTAGAGATCACTTTGGCCATTACTCTTAAGAAACTCTTCAATGGCAAATCACTTCAACATCTTTGCCAAGAAAACACCAAATGGGGTCATGAAAAAAGCAGACACAACTGAAATGACAGAACAACAGCTTCTGAGTCAGTGCTGATCTTTGTTTCTTTGCAATGATGCTTGGCTAAAGTTGTAAATTCCTAGAAAGCTAAGGTAGTATCCACTGAGTTTACTTTTTAGGGGCACCCCATATTGCATCACTCTTAAATGCATGCTCAGGAAAGAATTTCTAATTCTAAAAAAAAAAATAATCAATTAATTGACTTACTAAGATTTCTGCAATTAAATCTTTGCCTTTTTTGTATTTGCAGGGCTTAGCCCAGTGCTTGGCACATAGTAAATACTTAATAAATGTCAATTGAATGGTTAAATCCAGAAGATCTTGTCAATTTCTTGAATTTTTTATTAAAACAATAACAAATTTTAAAAAATGAAATCTATACATTTATTTTCATAATTGAAAAAGAAATAACTCAAAGAAACTACAGAATACCAAAGTTATGTAAATTTCATCTTTTTTCATCCTTAAATTTTAGGAAAATTTTGTACTCTTATGAAAAGAATTGGAATACAAATTTTAAGTTAAACAATTATAAATGGTAAATGAAGCTATTCAATAAGAACTGTACTAGCTATCCTCCTTAGTAAAAAGATCTGTTCTACCCTCCTTCCTTCACACCTCATATAGCCATTCCGTTTTTCTTAATCTACTACTACCATCTCAATTCTTGTGTCCCACCCTCTCTAGTTTATGCCCTGATAAACCTTCAGACTTTCTCAGTAATTATACTTCACTGGATCCTTTTCTTTTGCTACACATTTGTTTTGGATTTTATGATCTTGAAAACAACCTTTCCCTTCAACCTTCTGTCCTCCATTGTACCATTCTAACACCTTTGTATTGTATTTGTCTTGCTGAATAAAGTGTATGCTTGTAGTCTTTAAGACATTTCTAACTCTAATGTTTTAAGAATATATAAATGTCAATTATGATCACTCTAAGTAATGATTTTTGCTATTTGTTACTTGGCCACTCTTCTGGCCTTCTTTCTAACTCTAGACAATATTAGAGCTGGACTCTATTACAGTTCTGGAGGTAAGAGCTGCGTTGATTCCATTGCTGATTTTTTAAATTATTAAATCTTGAATGATTCTAAAATCTCAGAGACAGGCTTGACTTCTGGAAGCTTTCAATGCTTCTATAGTGGTTTGATTCAGGACAAAATATGATTGCTCTCTCCCTGGTTTGAATTTTGTAAGTCCCTGACCTGGATTTGAATCTATTCAGGAATAGGCTGGTCCGAGCTCTCATTTTAGATAGAAAGCTTTCTTGGCTCAGAGAGTAGCAGAATTATAGAATTTTAGCATTGGCTATTTCTCTGCAACCCGGGCTATGTACTTTAAAATACTATTCTGCACCTGGAATCTAAGTCATATTGCTATTGATTCTGGCTTCTAATTTCCAGCTTTCTTCATACATAACCCAGGATTTCTCCATCCAAAAGTGGTATCACTCTCCATTCAAGTACCTTTCTTATCCCTCATTAAACTAAACAAAATTCTTGAATTTTGTGCCATACATCATATATATATATATATATATATATATATATATATATATATATATATATATATATATAATCCCTAACATTCAAGAAAAATTCTTTGTACACGGTTGTTCATTTGTTTTCAGTCATGTCTGACTCTGTGACCCCATTTGGGGTTTTCTTGATAAACACACTGGAATGGTTTGTCATTTCCTTCTTCAGTTCATTTGATAGATGAGGAAACTGAAGCATATAGGATTAGATGAAGTGCCCAGGCTCACCCAGCTAGTAATTGTGTGAGGCTAGTTTTGAATTCATGAAGATGAATCTTCTTCATTCTAAGCTTGGCATTCATCTCCTGAGTCACTTAGCTACTCCTTTCAGCAGGGATCATCATCATCATCATCAACATGATGACAATAGTAATAAACATTAAAGCGCTATTAAAATATGGATTACTGTTATTTTTAAACTATTGTCTCAATGTAAATTAGTTCCAAATATAAATCTTTAATCTTGTTCCTTATCAAAAGTCCAGTCCCCAAAAATCTAAATATAGATAGGATATTCCACTCATTTCTCCCTTAAATTTAATATCTCCAAGACAAAGCTGGGCTTTTTCACTAATCCAAGTATTTCTGGTTTTACTATGCCAAATTATAAAATTGCTATTCATCTAGTCACTCATATTTATAACATTTGTGTTATCTTTGAGATTTTCTTCTTTATCTTAAGTTATAGAATCTACTTCTACTTTTTTGTTCTTCAAATCAGCTACCCACCTTAATTTATACACTCAATACCACTTACCAATTCAATTATAATATCCTTTTAATAGATAGTAGAACAGCTAGATAGCACTCAGACAGAGTGCTGAGCCTGTATTCAGGAATACCTGAGTTCAAATGCAGCCTCGAGCACTTATTAGCTTCTGACCCTGGGCAAGCTTTATCTCCTGGAAAAGGAAATGGCAGGCCACTTCAGAATTTTTGCCAAGAAAACATCATGAAAAGTATTAATGTATTATGGTTCATAAAGTCACAAAGAGTTGGAGAGGACTAAATGGCTGAAGAACAACCATAAGCAGATCTTTCTTCTTTTATTCTCTCCTTCCTAAAATTGACTTTTTAAAGCAAAGATAAACTGATTTTCTTCATTCACACATCTGACCAAATCATTCTTCTGCTCAGAAAATATCACTGGATAATAATAGCCCACTAAATAAAATTTAAATTCTCTAATTTAGAATGTTGGCAAATCATATCTCTTCAGCTTTATGTCATACAAACTCTTATTCTAGTTTATATTCAACTCTAGTTCCATAATCAAACTTGATATCAGACAGACCCAATACAATTTCCAGCTCAGTATTTTTGCTTGCGTTTTTATTATCTTTAAAATTTGGTGAATGTATGAAAGAATAAATGAATGAATGACTCAATCAATCAATTAATGACAGAATATTCACTAAGTACTTATTATATATGAAGCACAGTATTAAGAAATGAGATTAGTAAAAATCTAAGACAGAATCTGCTTTCAAGGAGCATCCAGTACAAGTAGGGGAAGAGCACATGAAGGAGATTTCAGTTGCAAGTTCAATGGAAAGATTGTATGTTCTTTAGGGTATAGCAGCAAAGCAAATGGTAATGATCCTTAAATGTTATTTCCCCTGATATAATCTTTTCCACTTTATTTGTTGAACTATTTATATTGCTAAAGCCTTTAGTGGCAAGAACTTCTACATTTCAGGTCTTCAGTAGCTGAGGATACTGGGCATCTGTCAAACTGTATCTCCCAGTAGTTGCATCACAGAATGATGGATTTGGGTATAGGGGTGGATGCTATGATACGAACTCTTGGGGTTCTTGAGGTTACTCCCCCATCCTTGGGGAAGAAGTTGGTCAGTAATTGGTGGATGTGGTGATAAGAATGATGAACTCTTTCTCCATGGTGATTATTCTCTTAAAGGATGAAGGTAGAACTCTGAATAGAAGGAAGCCCGTCAGGGACTATATTCAACTGTAGGAAGAAGTGAAAGTTGAGGTGGTACTGGACTGATTTGTTTGTCATAAACTGCTTACTATTTCTCCAATGTAGGGCCTTACTACTATCCAAATTAACAAACTTACCCCATAAGTGGCAAGTAGCCAGAAGTTGCTAAGAAGTTGTTTTATAGACCAGATTGAAAAATGGACCAGTGTTTTGAGAGATGCACTTATCTCCAGGACTGTTGTGTCTGTCTACTTGCCAGTGTGGAACAATTAAGAAAGGATACTGAATTTAAAGAAAGAGCTCATGAAATCTAATCTCTGCTCTGTCACTCACTACTTGTGTGATCATGGACAAATTACTTAACTTCTTGGGACCTCATTTTCTTTATAAAATGAGGGGATTGGACTGAGGATCATTTCAATTCTTCATCTATCATACTTTGAATTCATTCTCTCTCCCTCTTCCATCATTATTATTATTATTCATCTATTTCAATCTATACTATAACGCTTAATTCAACTATTTAAATGATATTTTTTTCTCTACTAAGAAGCTTTCCTTGATTTTCTCTTGCCATCCTTCAACAGTCAGCAATTACAATGCCTTTCCCCCTTGGTTCTTACATAGCATTTTGATTATATTTCTCTAATGCACTTAGATTTCATTTTGTCAGCAAGTTATCTGTGTACATGTTATGTCATTTTATTAGTCATTGATCTTCATGAAAACAGGAATCATGTCTTAGATAAATGTTTCTCCTGCAGAGCTTAACAGTATTCTGAACATAGTACACACTTAATATATGCTTCCTGAATGAAATTAAATCAAATGAAATTTAAATTGAATCCTTAATGAATTGGGTATTTCATAAATCTTCAAGGTTGTACCTGGATAAGTAAGTTAGTCAATCATGACATTATAAATGACATGATTTTAAAATTTTCCTTCCATGAAACTTAAAACTTTTGATCCCTTATTTAATTGTTCACTTATCAGATTAATATTTCAGTTCAGAATCTAGCTCCAATACATAGCTCAATAATTCAAAGTAGCTTAATGTTAATTTTTTAATTAAAGCATTTTATTTTAAAAAACATATGCATGAGTAATTTTTCAACATTGACCCTTCTGTTCCAAAGTTACCCCTTCTTTCTCCTACCCCCTCCCCTAGATGGCAGGTTGTCCATATATGTTAAATATATGTGTTAAAATATATGTTAAATCCATTTTATATATATATATATATCATATTTATACAGTTATCTTGCTGCACAAGAAAAATCAGATCTAGAAAGAAAAAAAAACTTCAGAAGGAAAGTAAAATGCAAGCAAACAATAACAGAAAGAGTGAAAATGCTATGTTGTGGTCCACACTCAGTTCCCGCAGGTCTCTCTCTGGGTGTAGATGGGTCTCTTCATCACTGAACAATTGGAACTGTTTAAATCATCTCATTGTTGAAGAGAGTCACATCTGTCAGAATAGATCATTGTATAACCTTGTTGTTGCCGTGTATAATGATCTCCTGGTCCTGCTCATTTCACTCAGCATCAGTTCATGTAAGTGTCTTCAGGTCTCTCTGAAATCATCCTGTTGGTTTTTTCTTACAGAACAATAATATTCCATAACATTCATATACTATTATATATTCAACCATTCTCCTATTGATGGGCATCCATTCAATTTCCAGTTTCTTGCCACTACAAAAAAAGGCTGCCACAAACAGTTTTTTCTCATGTGGGTCTCTTTCCCTTCTTTAAGATCTCTTTGGGATATAAACACTGCTGGATTAAAGGGTATGTAGCTTAATATTAATGTAAGAAAAATAAAGTGTTTTATAAAGAAATTCAGAGTAGTTATTTTTTAAAAAAATCTCAGAAATCATATAACAACACTCTAAATTATGCTGCTATGATATTATCAGGCATTCTTTTTAAATTATATAATGATTTATTAGCAATGAAGTAGAAGGAACTAGTTCAGCTTCTTCTGTAGACAAACATTATAGATATTGCCTTCTCAAACTCTATCCTTTCTTTTTCATGTTATTTACAAAAATTATTTAATGAACAATTATTTATTTTCTATCCCTTCTCTCATTTTGGTAGGGTAGCCTTAAAACAAACATGTATAGTAAAAACAAATCCTAACATTTGCTATATTATTGGTTGTCTTATTCTGATCATGAGTCTATGAACTTTTGGTCAGGAAGTGCATCAGACTTCATGATCTAAGTCTTTAAAATTCTCATTGGTGGATACACAAAGTAAAGTTCTTAAGTCTTTTAAAGTTGTCCGTCTTTATAATAGTTTTATAGCAGTATAAGTCTCTCTCATGCATCTACTCATTTTACTTGTTATGTCTTTTCTTTCTTTCCCTGTCCTTAGTAGCCAGAATTTTCTAATACTACTTCACCAAGTGAGAGCTAAAAGAAATTTCAGAAGTTCTTCTGGGCTAACCAGAAGTCTAATCATTCTTCCATACAATAACAGTTACATCAAAGCTATAGAAGTGAGTGTGGATTAGATGTTAACAGGTTTTTGTTAAACTATGATATAGTAACATAAAAGGAAGATTGGTGTAGTAGATGGAGAACTAGCCTGGGAGCCAGGAAGAGCTGGGTTTAAGTTCAGCCTACACTTCCAGCATGGGCTGTCTTTTGACCTTTCAGTGCTCTAGATCGTGGGATAACAAATCCACCTAAATACTATAAAACCATTCTCAGTTCACTGGGAGTGTATAAACATTCAGTTTATTTACCTGGAGTTTTCCAGACTCTGATGTAGGCAACTCCTTAAGATTAGAAGCTAAAGAAAAATTTCCTACCTGTACTGTAGCTTTTTTATCTGGAATTACCCTATACTCATTAAAGTGTAAGTCCCAATTCCCGTCCCTGCTCCTAAATCTATAATGACATAATATCAATGAGGTTAAAAGAACTAAGCTATGTCATCTCACTCATCTGATTTCACCAAATCCTATAAGATCCTTTTTTAATCTCTGTCACACCTGCCAGCTCCTAAGTATTTCTACTGTTAGCATCTTTAGCATCTTATACCAGACTACCTGGAATAAATTATTCCAAGATTTATACCAGGAATTCTTAAGTATTCCTAAGAATTATATGTCTAAAATTCTGGAGAAAGTTAATTTAAACTTTTATCTCTTTTATCTCTTAAAAAGAGATATTTGGTTTTATTGAATCCCAGCACAATTAGTTTTTTAATACCTTTCTATGTTTAACTCTACTTTAGGCCCTCCAACATACATTTTTTGGATGTGAAATTAATTTTCCTAATTTAAAGCTCTGAACACTTTGCTCTACATTGCTTAAAATCTTCAAGTATTCTAAACTAAATAGAATCAAAATTCATTATTTGGCATTCAGTGTCCTCAATAATTTGGTTCCTACAACTTTCTAAGTTTATCTCCATCATGGAGTAAGCTCTCTAGTCAAAATAGATCATCTATGGTTTCATAATCACAACTTTCCATTACCATTCAATATCCATTTATTTCCATTTAACCAAACCCAAATGATTCAGCAAGATAAATCTCAAATCCAATATGCAGCTTTTTTGTGAACCCTCTAGCTGGAAGCAATCTCTCTTCTTGACTGCATTTATTGTTCATATCATTCACTGCATAATTAATCATGTGATATTTTTATTATAGTTTTGAATTGCTAATTAGTTCCTATAGCATTTGTTAACTTTTCATGTGTTTGTGCCTTATTTCTACTACCAGGTAAATTATTTTATGGCAGTAAACATTTCATATTCTTCCTTGTATTCCTAATAGCACCAACTATCTCTCCTAGAAAATTACCACAAAATTTTTCCTCAGCCTTTTCTCGGTCTTTAACACCCTATCAGCTACTAAAATCACAATATTATTTAAGCAAAATAATTCATTTCCAGCTATTCTTTCCAAGAAACCCTTCGATAATTCAAAACTTGGACTTTCTTAAAGACTCATTTGAGATATACAGAAATAAAAAAGAAAATAAGAAAGAAAGATCCAAGAGTCCTAGGGCTATACTACATATTAGAAAGCTAACTCCTGACATTTTTCATGAGAAAATAATTGGCTTATTAAAATTGCTATGACAAGGAACCAAATTCAATAGAACCAAATATCTCTTTTTAAGATACAAAAGAGATAAAATTTTAAATTAATCTTCTGTAGCATTTTAGACATATAGTTCTTAGGAATATTTAAGAATGAACAAATTTGATACAATGTCAGATTGCTTCAATGAAAACAGAAAAAAATTCATAAAAAAATGATTTGGTTACTCAACAACAAAACAAAGGAGAATTAAATCTTGGAAATGTTCTAGTCTTCAGTTCAAAACTTTTCCAGTTCCTGCCATTTATAGGAGATTTAGCAAACATCCTAAAGAAAATCCATTGGTTATGAATTGACAATCATAGAGTAAGCCTAGAGATTTTAAATCTATATACCAAAGTATATAATTGCCCTATTTTAAGAAATAGAAAAATTAAATTAAACAAACATCCCTTAAGAGTCTAAGATATTAAAGGCATAGTAGTGGTCCCTGAGAATAAATAACCATATACATATGTACACATGTATGCATGGTTACATATATATGCATGTGTGTATATATATATACAAAGATACATACATATATGTATGTGTATATATATATATGTATATATAAATATATATATATGTATGTAATGACCAAATCCATACTTTAAAGGAGCCACCAGAGATGATCTAATATGCATAAAATAAGAATTAATATGAAGCCATACAGAATCAGAAATGAGAAAAAGGAGCTATGAAATTCAATGCATAATTTGAAATCACAATGTGTAAATGGTCTATATCTCTTGAGAAACATCTTTACTATGATTCCAGTTACCTTTTTAGAGTCCAATTTTCTCATATCCACCATCAGCAGCTATTAACTCCTCATCAAATACCATATTATTTCTCTTTTTCTTTCAATAGTTTTGAAAGAACAAAGAAATTTTGATACATGGACATGGGGGAAGATATATTTCAGTGATCTGAGATGACCTGGCATGGGATATGACCTTTGTGAATACATGGAGGTAGAAGAAAGCATATCCAGTTTAGAGAATAGCTAGAAATTAGACTTGATTGGAACATGAAGTGTATTAAAGGGAGTAAAGTGAAATTAAGTTGTGAAGGTAAATTGGATACAAATGTGGATAACATTAAATGTCAGTACAAAAAAGTTGTATTTTATCCACTTGATAATATAAAACCACTGAAGGTTTTTATTTGCTTGATATTTAGCAGGGGATGATATGAAAAGGCCTATATAAGTGTAGAGCAAAGAATATATGTGATAGGAATTTGGAAGGTAAAATTGACAGGAAAAGTGATTAATCAGATACAAGAGGTGAGCACCAAAGTTGACAGGTTTGATCCAAAGTGAAAGGGGAGAATGCGACTTTAATAAAATAAAAAAGGAATGTTCTCCATAGACATATTTAAGGAAGGAGAATAATCAACAATGTATAATACTGTAGAGAGGTGAAGGACTGAAGATTGAGAAAAAGCTATTGGATTTAGTGATTAAGAAATCATTGGTGATTATTAAGAAAAGAATTTCACTAAAAGAGAGAAGAGTCGTTGCTAAATTACATGATGTTGAGGAAATAGTTGGCAAGATTGAGAAGGAAAATAGTGTGAACTATTCTTACTAAATGTTTAACATTTAAAGGTAAATCTGGGCAACAGATAGAGTGCAAGCAGATGATACTTATTGAGAATATAAAATGTTGTCCTAGTTTTTCTTCAAATTTCCACTTTAACTGATATTAAAAAGTCCAGTTTTTAAACTTGATGTAGAAAATAGCATTCCAGCACCACCTACCACTTTTCACAGAAACTGCATTAAATTGGAATAAATTTCAGAACAAGGATATAATATTATCTCTCTCTCTACATGGATATAATTACTATGTATTTATCCCTGGTTTCTATACTTAATGAGCAAAGTTCATAATATGAAGTATATGCCCACATTGATTCACTGATTCAATATTGTCTAAACATGAATTATGTATAATACAATGTACAAAATAGGAAACATGATACTTATCCCCAAGGAACTTACAATATAGATATTATTTACAGAACATGTTTTTTCACTTGAGTTGACTAAAAATTGATGTACTATATAAAAATTCCTATTTGTACTGAAAACCATCATAACATTGCTTATGTCTTCCTCTGGGAAGAAATCAAAATGGGCTATTAAGACTCAATTCTTTTTTTCTATATTCTAGGTTGGGATATGATTATTATAATACTACCAATCCATTTAATTTTAGGATCAGAGTTCCAAAGTGAGCTGTTTCTATTTTCGGCTAAGTTGTCTAACAATTGGTTGGTTTTCCCCCTCCCTCCTTCCTTTTCTCACTCATTCTCCCCCTCTTCATTTTCCCTCTCCCTTTCTCTCTCCTTCTTCCTTCCTTCTCCATTTTCCTCACTCTTTCTCTCCCTCCCTCCTTCTCTCTCTCTCTCTCTCTCTCTCTCTCTCTCTCTCTCTCTCTCTCTCTCTCTCTCTCTCTCTCTCTCTCTCTCTCTGTCATTCACTCACATTCATACTCTCCCTTCCCTTCTGTTCCCTTCTACCTTTCTTTTAATCCTTTCTAAAATTCTGAGGGTTAATAGCTGTGATATTATTATTTCAAGGGAGTTCAAGATCCATACAGGATCAACATAGAAACAAGAAAAACAGAGCAAGTGGGAGGTGAGGAATTTGACAAGTCAATTGGAGAGTCAAGTACAATTACATTCTCTTTTTTGGATTAATTTATTTTAATGCACTTGGGAGAGAAAAATGAGAACAAAAGGAAAAAAAACATAGGAAAGAAAAAAAAAAACAGAAAAAAGAAGAAAACATAACATGTGGTGATTTACATTCAGTCTCCTTGGTTCTTTTTTCCGGATGCAATTGGCATTTTCTGTCTAAAGTCTATTGGGATTGCTTTGGATCACTGAATCACTGAGAAGAACTAAGTCTTTCATAGTTGATCATTGCACATTCTTGCTGTTATTATATACAATGTATTCCTAGCTCTGCTTGTTTTTTCTCAGCATCAATTCGTGTAAATATTTCCAGGAATTTCCAAAATCAACTTCTTCATCATTTCTTATAGAATAATAATGCCCTATTATCTTCATATACCACAATTTATTCAGCCATTTTCCAAATGATGGACATCTACTCATTTTTAAATTTTTTGTTACCATAAAAAGACATGTTATAAACATGTTTGCATATGTGGGTCTTTTTCCCCCCTTTATGATTTCCTTGGGATAAAGACCCAATAGTGGAAGGGTATAGTCCTTTGAACATTGTTCCAAATTGCTTTGCAGAAGGGATGAATCAGTTCACAAATCCACCGACAATGTATTAGTGTCCCAGTTTTCCCATATTCTCTTATCATTTATCATTATCTTTGTCATCTTAGCCAATCTGAGATGTATAAGATAGTCTTTCAGAAGTGTTTTAATTTTCATTTCTTTAATCAGTAGTGATTTATAGCATTTTTTCATATAACTATACATGTCTTTAATTTCATCATCTAAAAATGTACAATTACATTCTAAAGAGAAACTAAAACAGAAGAGTAGAATACAAATTTTATAAGTGAAAATCTAACATATGTTTGTCTCACTATATCACTGACACAGTTGTAAAACTCCCTATGTTTTTCTTACTACTAAGGACACCTTATGAGACATCTGCTGGGAATGTAAACTAAGAATGGCTACTTCTATGTCCATGAGTTTCAAGCAGTATGTTTTCACTGTGCTAATTTAGTTCAACTGGAATTGTGGAACATGGGAGCTTTAGTTCTTATTATCATGCTATAAATAGGTATTTGGTCTGTGCTCATGTCAATAGAGCTCAAACTATTCATTGCTAGAGGTGATATATGAAGAGATAGACTTTAGTATTGACAGTTATACATCTAATCATAAGACATTTCATTATTTTGTGAGCTGTTTCTTATGATAAAATGAATGAGCTAAGCCAAGGTATAATATCTGTCTTTAAGAGTTACTTCAGAGCTAAAATTATTCTGATATAAAGGCCCTCTCACCAGCACCAGTTATTTAAATCAATTTCCGTGAATCCCTCTTAAGTGTTTCACTGTGTTACCACCAATCTTTGTTAAAAGTATTTTTAGAGCTTCCATATTACCACTAGGGTACAATAAAGCTCTATAGACTGGCATGTCTGGATCACCACAATCTGACTCAAGCCTGACTCATTACAGACCTGTTTTGCACTATATTTCAGCC
Source organism: Sminthopsis crassicaudata (assembly GCF_048593235.1). Taxonomy (NCBI): domain Eukaryota; kingdom Metazoa; phylum Chordata; class Mammalia; order Dasyuromorphia; family Dasyuridae; genus Sminthopsis; species Sminthopsis crassicaudata. The sequence goes on along the minus strand of NC_133622.1, from coordinate 101,079,184 downwards.
AAAATGGGCTTCTAGATCAGGACTTCTTAAACTTTTTCCATTTGAGACTTCATTTCACTTGAGAATTTTTATGTGATCCATGGTATATAGTATATAAAATAGGTATACAAATCAAACATTTATTGATAATACATCATAATTTCATAACCCCTACATTCTATTACCATATCCCATAGAGGTTTTGAAACACAATTTAAGAAGCTGCGCTGTAGTTGACTACTCAATTATGAATCTTTCTATCTTCATGAGTTCCATCTGCCTGATGAAATACTTTTCATTATTCATGGCTCAGCTCAGGTGTCACTGCCATCCCTAGAGCATTTTACCTGGATCTTTCTTTTGTCTTTTTTATATTCTTCCTTAGATCGTATTTATCATATGTCTTCTTAATAGATTATGAACTTATTGAGATGAAGGGTTACTATCATTGAACTTCTTAGGAGAATAAAAGCAATAGTGATCATATTTTATATCAGAACATGTATCTTTGTCCCTTTATGTTCCTTCTAAAACTCCCCAATAAGAAGTTACAATCTCTTCTGTGGTGGCACTCAGTTGAAACAGAGATTTAAAGGATTGTGAAAGTCAATTGACAAAAAATGTTTAAAAGGATTTTGTGTGAGCTCTCTGTCTCTGTCTCTCTCTTTGTCTCTATCTGTCTTTCTCTCTGTCTCTCTCTCACATTTCATCTGGTTATGAATACTTATCCCACTGTGGGTATAAGTCCTTCTATAAAGTGATAGGATGGTATCGAATTGGGGTTCTAGACAATAGATAAATGAATGGATGGCAAAACTACAGTGAGGCAGAATTCCCTCTCCATACCGCTTCCCATGTTATAACCTTCTCTGCTCAAGTTTGAAGGAATGGTAAAAGTAAAACAGATTCAGAGACTATCTAAGAGGTATAGAATAGTATAGCAAACCAGATTCCGAGTCATTAGACCTAGGTTTAAGTCTCAACTATGTCACTTGTTAATAATATGATACTCATCTGTAAAATGGATGTATTTCTTATATTATCTCATATCTAATAATCACATATATATATATACATTTTATATATACACATATATCTAATAATCTAATAAAGCTATACTTTCTAATAGTATCTACAATATTATCATGAGGAAAGTGCTTTTCATATATATGAATAATTTAGACTGATTCGTCTATTTTATTTTATTTATTTATTTATTTGTTTATTTGTTTATTTATTTTTTCTGAGGCTGGAGTTAAGTGACTTGCCCAGGGTCACTCAGCTAGGAAGTGTTAAGTGTCTGAGATCAGATTTGAACTCGGGTCCTCCTGAATTCAGGGCTGGTGTTCTATCCACTGTACCACCTAGCTGTCCCTGATTCCTCTATTTTAAAGATGGAATTGAAGACTAGAGTTGCGAAGATACCTGTCTAAGATCATATAGTGGGTTAGTGATAGAGTTGGTCTCTTAACTTCAATAGTCAATACCCACTAAACCAACTACTTTTTTTGTCCAAAGGCACACAGTAAGTCAGTAATGGATTTCAGCAGCAGCAGCTTTATTACCATCACAAATATCAACATCAAATAATCTCTCTACATAAGAAAGAGGTCTCCTAGCATAAAATGATGATTTAGTTAAAACACTAATGATTTATATGCCTAGTACATACTGTATGTTTGGAAGGAACAAATCTCTATATGCTCAGCAATCACTTTGTTCAGAGGGACTAATAAAAAGGATGAAGAACAATGCAAACCTGACGAGACTGGATCTTAATGTTAGATATAAAAAAGAATGCTGTTCTCAATGTTTGCTAATCTTTCTATTGCCCTATTCATTCATTTTATCCTACCATACATTGTGTGATCTTTGGAGATCAAATAATAGGTGTGTTTATATTTTTTGAAGTATCCTATTTTTTGAGAACATTAGGCTTATTATCATGATTAATATTACCCTAATTATTTCTATTTCATTTAGGGAGATCAGTCCATAAGCAAAAGTAACAGAATGTTTAAGAATGTCCTTCAGAATAATTTGTATTTATGTAGCATTTTAAGATTGAAAAAGCAATTTTTTTAACTATGATATAGTGTAAGATTTATTCTCCCCATATTACAGATGAGAAAACCGAAGCATAGGGAGTAAAATTCTACAATTAAGTGACTTGCTAAAGCTGGAACCTTAAAAAAATGATCATAGATATAAGCTGTAAAGAATCTTAAAGACCTTTTTTTTTTTTTTGACTTCTTTCATTTATCATTTGAAGTTCCCAAAATCATACAGAAAGTTATATGGAATAAGAGCCCAGGTTCTTTTACTCAAAATATCTTGTCCTTTACTCTGTACTCATACTGCCTTTCCCTCAGCTGTAGAGCCCAAGTTTTGAACTCTTTTTACGGCATCATGCTGCCTTACCCTCACTTCTACTTTAATTTCTTTTAATATATATTTTAATTAGGTTTACCTATTAGTAAATACCCAAATCAAACTTTCTTAACATACACTGCCACTGTCACATTTTTCATAGACAAACAGCATTATTTGAATTTTTTTCATTATTTGAACTATTTTTCATTATGACATATAGGGAAGAGGGAAATATATATATATATATATATATATATATATATGTATGTAATATATACATATATAAAATATATATTATATGAACATATAATTTGAAAACAAGAAAAGCATTATTTTTTGAAAGCAAAGGCCTGATATAATCTTTGATTAAGCTTTTAAAGGGTCATCTCTCAAAAATATATGTTCAAATACTATGTTTCATAGCTTTACATATTTTGGCTCACATTTCATGAAGCTGTATGGCATAATTTTTAATAAGATAAAAGTAGCCTAAATTCCTGCCTTGCCCCAAACCTATTTCAAATATAATATTTATCTTACATAAATTAATAGCTTGAATAAGACATGGCTTTTTATTCAACATATGGCAAGTATTAACATGGCTTACCTTAATGTATTTATGTGCAAACAAAAGGTCAGATGATTTCAAATGATAAATGCTGTATTTTCATTCACTTCTGTAGTAGTTCCTTCCTCCCTTCATAAGTCTTAGTACATACAATTGTTTAACAGCAGTGGGAGCCTCTAGAAAACCCAATCTATGTAGTCTACAGAAATTCAAATAATCTTTTAGCTGCTAGAAGAACTAAATGAAAATTACATTTTCTCTTCACTTAATGTATAATGTTCGCCTGATGTTCTTGTGCCTCAGGGTTCATCAAATTGGAAGCTATTATATAAAATCTATGAACAAAAACACTTTGAAAACCCAGAATATATGTAACTAATTAACAGTAATAATAGAACATGGCTTAACACTTGAAGTGATTTTCTTTGATCAGATAGTTCATGTTTTCCTTTGTCTTTTAAAAAAATGTTAATATCAATGAAATTTTTATTTAAATAAAAGGGAATGAAGGTACTATAAAGCAGAATTTGAAAGGCGGTCAAGACTATTATATATTAGGTCAAAGCTTTCTGTGTCAAATATGAGCTATCTATGACATTGTTTCAAATCTTAATGGTTCAACATAATTTTAACAAGGACAATTGTAAAACACTGGTTGACATTCTATTACACAATTCTGCATAAAACTCAACAGTTAGGCACTCAGCTTCATGCATTATCCAGAGTATGGTACAATGGACATTTCATTTCCTGATTAAGTACTTTATAATTCTGCTTTTAAAAAGGACAAGTTCTAGCTTAGCTCTGATTAAAGAATGCATCGAACAACATAGATTCAACCCTGATAACACAGATCCGTTTTCTATTCAGTCACAATTCAAAAGATGATAGCTGCATTTGAATGGGCAAATTTATAGGTTCTCACAATCAGATTCTCAGTACCATAAGGGCTCTCAAAGTCCACAGTATCCATAGTAGATGATCAGTCAGCCTCTATTTGAAGAGCTCTCAAGAAAAGGGATTCTAGTCCATTCTAAGGTACCCCACCCCATTCTTTCATTCCTAGTATTCATCTCTCTCTCTCTCTCTCTCTCTCTCTCTCTCTCTCTCTCTCTCTCTCTCTCTCTCTCTCTCAATCTCTCTCTCTGTCTCTCAATCTCTCTCTCTGTCTCTCAATCTCTCTCTCTTTCTTTTTCTCTCTCTCTCTCCCCTTCCTCTCCTCCCTCCTTTCCTTCTTCTCTCCTCCTCTCCTCCCTCTCTCCCTCCTCTTTCTATCTCTGTCTTTGTCTCTCTCTTTCTTTGTCTCTTGTTTATTCCTTATATTTTCAAATATTTCTGTAACTGTCTCCCATTATTCCAATTTCTGCCTCTTAGGATTAAGAAAAACATTTTAAAATTACTAATTACTCCTCCACCTCTCAGACTGTTATTTAAGTGCACCATCACTTTGAGACAGCTTATGCTTGATGGCAGCTAATGCACTTCTGATATCTTCTCTTCTCTAGGCTAAACATGTATAACTACTCAAATGACTCCCCATACAATATGATCTTGAGACATTTCATCATTCTGGTGGTCTACTCTCAAACTTTTTAACATTCCTCCTAAAATATGATAGCCAGGACTGAATAATATATTCTAGAGATGATCTAATCTGGGTTTGTAAGTCAGAGATACCTCATACATTATTGTAAATAAGTAGGATTATCAAGCATTGTCCTGTAAAGATTTCCAGTATGGGGAATCCATTATTTCCTGTGGCAACCTATTTTATTTTATGATATTTGTCAGAACATTTTGATTTATATCAATATAAAATCTGACTCTCTGGACCTTCGACTCATTTCTCCTAGATATGCCTCTTTGAGACCAAGGAAAGTAGGCCTGGTGTCCCATCCCATTCCATATTCCATCCTATCTTTCGTGCTAGACAGAATTCATTAATGGAGTGTGGTGATGTTGACTTGTATAACATCTCAATACTGTTGACTCTTACTGAGTTTACAACTCATCCAGATAGCTAGATCTTTTTCACACAAACTTTATAAAAGATAGACCAATTCCCATAGTAAAGGAGTTTGTAGTAGAGCTTTCTTAGGTTGGCAGACTACTGCTATTTCATTCTTCATCATCTGAAAATATAATACAAATAAAATTACTCATTCCTATCTATCTGAAATAATAGTTTGATAACAATAGTCATGTTGTTAGAAAACTCTAAAATCTTCCTTTATGAAAATATTTTGGCATAGTTCCATTTGTTCTCTTTTCTTACGTGCACACACATATTTTATTCTAGCCTAAAGAAGCTAGAGAAGAAGAATGGAATAAGCAAGCAAGCAATTAATAATTATTGAGTGCCCATAATGTTCCTGGTATTATATTAATTATTGGGAACAGAAATACAAAACTCTGATAGTCACTTTCCCTAAGAAACTTGTATTCCTCTATAGGGATATAGGTTGATAGATAATAAATACAAAATAGAGGGAAAAAATAAACACATCATGCTGTGAAGCATGGAGGGAAAATCAGAAATGGCTTCTTTTAGGAGATGACAATTGAGTCTTTAAAAGAGCTAGCTGGCAGAAGGGAGAAGGTAAATTATTCCACCTGTGAACAGGCATAGGGGGTGAGAGATGAAATGTCATGCACAGGGAATAGCAAGAAAACCATTTTGCCTAAAGGGGAATAAAGTATAATCAGTGTAGGATGTAGGCTGGAAGCAAGTTGTGGAAAGATTAAATGTCAAGAGAGGAGTTTCTGTTTTCTCTAAAAAAAGCAATATGATACCCCTAAACTTTCTTGAATAGAGGATAATAAGACTTGAGCTTTATTAATAACAATTTGTCAACTCTTTGAAGAGGATATGAACCAGAATGAGAAAAACGTGATGCCGTCAACAGAGATTGAAAAGATAATAGGAGAAACTTGTTCGGCCAGGAAGATAAGTTCTTCGATATGTTGAGGTGGAGGTGCCTGCAAAGCTTCCAGTTTGAGGTATCCAGCAAATAATTTGGGATTCAGGATTGGAGCTCAGGATAAAGTTTAAGCATATAGTTGTGGGAGGAATCTGCAAAAAGGTGATAGCTGGCTCTATCAAGTGGATGTTGATAATACAGAAAAAAAATGTCAAGAAAGTAAAAAAAAAAAAAATATTTGTTAAGTTCTTATTATGTTCCAGGCCCAATGTTTAGAGTGGAGCATTTAGGCAAGAGTCAAGATGTAGAGTAAAGAAGATGAAGTCTGGGCAGTGACAGAACTCTGCTTTCTGTTTATTTTTAAACATCACTCCATTATGATCCCTTATTTATTCTACTTTTTCCTACTCTGTTACTCAACACTAATTATGCAGTAGAACAGTTTGTCTAACTTAACTAAGTAAATAATTTATTCCAAAATAAAAGGTTAACTTATCCATTAATTTTTTCAACAAGAATTCAAAGAATATCTACTTTGATGTATTAATGTAAAAAAAGAAAAATCCACTTTTTCCAATGTAAACATTCATACTTTAAATTCATTCTCTATATTATGACTCTCTGGTTCAGGGATTTAAATATCCTTAGTTTTACATGTTTTGCATAAGAAATAGACAACAAAATTATTGTTGGCTTTTTCAAATGTAGGCTAAAATTTAAGTATTTATCCCTTGACAATATTTAGTAAATTCAATCTTTCTTTTTCCTTTTTCTTTTTGCTATAACCACTATTAAGCAATCATGAAAACTTATCCTTTTCTTATTTAATACTGACATCTCAATGAATGCAAATGGATATTAATTATAAGCCTATGGTGGAGAATTGTAATTTAGGACAAACATGAGAAATATTCCCATAAAGAATGTTTTGAGCATTGTAAAAGTATATTTAAATTATATTAATTTGTTAACATTAGTGGAGTAATGTTAATAAATTAGTATAACTTCTTTAAGTAATACATCTCTTTAAGTAAGTGTTATGGCTAAAAATAGTGCATTTTGTATAGATACTCGTTTCATAATACTAGTTTTCTCAGAACAAAATAGAAGAAATTACTCAAATAGCATATCTACCAATTAGTTCCTAACGTTCTCCAGTGGTATCACTCTCAGAGACAAAAAAAGTAAAAGTATGGTAAAAACTAAGGAGATATTGGCCAACATCTAAGATGTACTTTTAAGAGTATAAATTTATTATACTACATAATGAAAAGTAGGGGGGAAAACCAAAACCACAGAGTGGAAAAAAAAGACATTTCTGCTTGATTCCTCCACATTTATCTCCAACACAAGCTCAACCATGCTGACATATATGGACTAATTTAATAGAAGGATAGATCAGAGCAAATATCATGATAATTATGATGAAAAAAACTGTAAAAAGGACAGAACATTATCTTTCTTTTTCATTTATATAGATAATAGCTTAATGCACTAGGTTTTTCTTTTTTTTTCCTAAGTGACTCATTTTAGAGGCAAGAAATATATTGGCCATATTATTTTGAAAAACATGCCATAGAATTTCCGCAGATCAGGATTTTTCATGCTATGACACAAAGTAAATACTCTTTAGAGAAGGCCTTCAACAAATATTAATAGAACTGGTATCTATGGTGAACTTGAACCCTTGTGTACAATTGAGTAAATGAATGTGTATGTATTTATTTAATGCAAGATGAAGTCAACTTGAATTCCATTTTATCAATCACCATGCATTTATTAAGAGCCTACTATGCACCAGACTCTGCCTAGATGCTAAGGATACAAATACAAAGAAAAAGAAACAAGCAGGGAGACAACTATATAGAAAAGAAACTGTGGTTGCATTGATAAAGGGAATTCTTATATGAACAAACTTCCTTGAGCCATATAAGTTGATGCCTTCTGCACAAATCACTGTTTTAGGGAGTTGCCTTAAACTAATGCACTGAGAAGACAAATGGTCCACCCAGTGTCAGGCAAATAATATGTGTGAGAAATGGAATTTGAACTTAACCCAGGTCTTCCTAATTCCAAAAGAAGTTCTGCATCTTCTTCACTATACTGTCTTTCAGGTTGTACCTAATACACCCCCACACACCCACCCCCACACACACCTTTTAAAATTAATTAATTAGTTAGTTTATTTTTATAAACATTGCTTTATGAATCATGCTAGGAGGGCAAAATCAGAACAAAAAGGAAAAAACATGTGAGAAGAAAAAAGTAGTGAACACAGCATGTAGATTTATATTCAATCTCCATAGTTCTTTTTCTGGATGCAGATGGCATTTTCTATCCAAAGAAAATTGGGATTGACACTGAGAAGAACCAAGTCTTTCACAGTCAATCAATTTACATTCTTGCTATTATTGAGTAAAATGTATTCCTGGATCTGCTTTTTTGCTCAGTATCAGTTTGTGTAAATCTTTCCAGGTCTTTCTAAAATCAGTTTATTCATAACTGTTAATAGAACAATTATATTCCATTACCTTCATATACCACAACTTACTTAGCCATTCACCAGCTGATGGGAATCTACTGAATTTCCAATTCTTCGCTATCACAAAAAGATCTGCTACAAACATTTTTGCACATGCGTGTACTTTTTATTCCCATAATGGCACAGCTGGCACAGTGAAAGAGTATGCACAGTTTTATAGCCCTTTATAGTTCCAAATTGGTCTCCAGAATGGTTGGATCAGTTCACAACTCCGCCAACAATATATTAGTGTTTCAGTTTTCCCACATGCCCTCCAACATTTATCAATATCTTTTCTTGTCATTTTAGCCAATCTGAGAGCTGTGAAGTGGTATCTCAGAGTTGTTTGAATTTGCATTTGTCTAATCAATAGTAATTTAGAGCATTTTTTTCATATGACTATAGATAGTTTTAATTTCATCATCTGAAAATTGTCTGTTCATATTTGACCATTTGTTAATTGGGGAATAACTTGTTTTCTTATATGAAATTCTTTATATATTTTAGAAATGAGATCTTTATCAGAAACATTGGTTGTAAAATTTTTTTCTCATTTTTATACTTCCTTTTTAATCTTGTTTCTGTTGATTTTGTTTGTACAAAAACTTTTTAATTCAATGTACTCAAAGTTGTTCATTTTGTAATAATGTTGTAATTTTGTAATAATGTTCTCTAGTTCTTCTTTGATCATAAATGTCTCCCTTCTCCAAAGATCTAAGATTATCACCCTTTATGCCCATTTTGACCTTATTTTGGTTTAGGCACACTCATATCTCTAACATATGTATATATGCTATATTATTACTTAGGTTGTATATATACACATGTATGCAAAAATTGCTGGAAAAGGAAGTGGCAAACAACTGCAATATTTTTGCTAAGAAAAAAGGTCATGAAGAAATGCAAAAGTATGCACACCTATATATACATATTTGTACACATAGAATAAATTTAAAGAAAATAATTAGCTAGAATTTTTATAGCATTTGAAGATTTGCAAAGGACATGGCAAATATCTTATTTTATCCTCACAACAATTCTGAAATATAGGTGCTCTTACTTACTCCACTTTACAGATAAGAAAACTGAGGCAGTCAGAAGTTGTGACTTACCAATGCTTTCACAACTAGGATCTAAGGCTAGATTTGAATTCATGTCTTCCTGACTCCAGACCTAACTTGATCCACTATGTCCCATGTTTTCCCATTTTAAAAGCAAATTAATGTAATAGTTAATAAGTTCGGGGGATTAGTGAGAAAATACACTATTAAAAACTACAAAAAATAAAAATATAATGTAAGGCAGGAAGTAGCACTTTAGGTTAATCCTGAAGGAAGAGAAGGAAGTGAAAGGAAGACAAAATAATGTTCTAAGTGTGAAAGATAGTGCAAAGTTAAGGAAACAGATGATGGAGTGCTATGTGTGAGGGGCAGAGACAAGAACAGATGAGTTGCATTACGGAGTAAAGGGCAGGAAATAATAAATAATACGGCTGGAAAGGTAGACAAGGGTAAGGATACAAAACTAAATATAATATAAACTAACCAGAGTTCCTATAATAATTATTTTATAAAGGACTAAATGGTCAGACCTACACTTTTGGGAAGTCATTTTTATGACCCTGGGGTAGATGGATTCTGGACTGGGAAGAATTGGTGACAGGGAGACCAAAAGAGACTGCTGCAATGAAATAGGTACAAGGTGAGAGGATCCTAAATTACAGTGGTCTAAGTAAGTAGAGAAGTTATATTCAAGAGATGGCTTGGAAGCAGAAAGGTCAAGATTTGGAAACTGGATATGATGAGTAAGGGAAAATGAGGAATAAGAAACCTGGGAATGGGACATCTTTGCTGAGATATTGGAAGAATGGCAGTGTTTTCCAAAGAAATAGGGATGTTTGGTAAAGGGGTGAATTTTAAGGAAAAGATAATCACTTCTGTTTTGGATATATTGAATGTAAGACATTTCTGGGACATCTAGTTAGTGATTTACAGTAAGCAGCTGGTTCAAGAAAGAGACTAGGGCTGGCTAGAATTTCTGTTACACAAAGATTAAACTCATGGGAGCTGATAAGGTCACTGAAAGTGGGAAGGAGGGCTTCTAATAGAACTTGGGGAGTACCTAAGGTTAGGAAAAGTGATATGAATCATAGATTTTTATCTCTAATAGACCTTAGAGATATCAAATACAATTCTCCCTCTTACCACTTAGGAAATTGGCAAAGAAGATGTTAAAGTGACTTTCTCAGGTTACGTATCTATTAAGTATCAGATATTGGCTTTAAACCCAAATAATCCTGATTCCTAGTTCAGTGCCCTACCATTATACAGTATTATAAACACCATTAAGTACAATAGATAGAGGAAGAACTGCTTCTAGTAAGAGGAGAACCAAAAGCAAGTATTATCACAAAATCCCAGAGAGGTAAAGACAGCCAGCAAGAGAGTGGTCAGCAGTGTCAAACACAAAAGATAGGTTTGAATGGATGAGAATTAGAAAAAAGATCATCTGATTTGGCAATTCATAGTTTAATGGTAACTTTGACAAGTATTTGTTAAATGATTAAGCCATCAACCAGATTAGAAAGAATGGAAGAGAAAGTTAGAGAAGAGAAATGGAGGTAAAAAATGTAGACATATTTTTCTAGGAATTTGGCTAAGAAAGAAAGGAGAATATGTGATGATAACCTGAGAGGAAGGCTTTTTTTAAAGAACAGGGTATTTGGGCATGTTTGTGGACAGCAAGAAAGGAAATCTAAGAGACAGAAAGGTTTAAGATTAGAGAGAAAAATATAAAGGATTATTAGGTGTATTTTTGAACTAGTTTCAAAAGAAAGATGAGTAATCCTATAATTTAAATAATATTTCAAGAACAATCTTCCTAAAGTCTTTTAATCCATGTTTGGTGAGATAGTTCTCATTTGACCAGTAACTAACAGGTTTGGGTTCCTTCTTGTCCTTTTCTTCTGCTGACATAATATATGAGAAAACAGAATGATGTTTTAAAAGAACCAAATTGTATTCTAAAATGTAGAATTAATCAATAAAATTAATGATTTAATAAAAGAAACTCAAATGATAAGAATGGTCTTTACAAGCCTGTAAAGCTGGCTATAGATACTCTAGGCCCTCCACAGGATAACTGCTGAACCACAAAGTGACTTATTTGTGTGACAGCTTATAACATAATAACCTATTGATTTAAAGATGTTTGCTTTTTTTCAGTAAGTGAAAAGACCCACCCTCAGCTTGGACAACTTTTTTTTCCTTGAGGTAACTGGGGTTAAGTGACTTGCTCAGGATCACACAGCTAGGAAGTGTTAAGTGTCTGAGAATAGATATGAACTCAGGTCCTCCTGACTTCTGGGCTGGTGCTCTATCCACTGCTACACCTAGCGGACCCAGTTTGAACAACTTTTTAAGAAATTTCAGAGATAGCTACAGTGTTAATTTTGAAAGGAGATTTATCTTAATAAAAATTCAAACTATCTTGATCATCAGAATAAAGAAAAGAGTAATTTCAGAAGATATTTGTGAGACAGTCTGTCTTTGAGAAGAACAACAGAGTTCGTTTTTACTTAAGCAAATGTTTTTCCAAACTGCTAGGCTCACAGCAATTAACCATCTGAAAAGCCTTACATTATTCTCCAATTTTCTCAAACAGTTGTACCTATCAACAAATAGCTTTTAAGAAAAAGTAATAAATTTTCATTCAATAACCCATTCATTCAACAAAGATTTAGTTTATTCCTTGGCTGTATATGGATCTATATTAGAGTCACTATAGTAGATAGTCATGTTTTATAAATAGTTGTTCATTAAGTTGTTCATTCAACAAGCATGTAATTTTATCCTACTGTGTACAGGACTCTCCATTCTACAGTCATGGAAGATACAAAGATATGCCTTTTATAAGCTCAAAAACGTTAAAACTGAAAGGAATCTTAGAGAAACCATAATTACAGTGTTGAAGGGGATATATGAATTTCCTCTAGAGACAAATGGCCATTCAGCTTCTGCTTTATATCATGAATTAGACATTTTGTGGCAGCTATAATGACAGAAAGTTCTTTATTTTTCTCCATGTAAAGGCCACCCATGGGTTCTGTCCCCTAAAGCTATGCAAAATTATTTCAATCCATTTTTCTCTTCAATTCTATAAACATTCTTCATTGTCAGAGTCCTCAAGGAAATCTAAATGATTTTGCTGTATGAATGGAAGATACTTTGCTGGAAGAAGGGTCAAGAGGAGGGTAAAAAGTATGATGCAAAATAATAAGATTATTTTGGAACATGTTGAGCTTGAGATCACTATAAAGTCATCTAGGTGGAAGTGCCCACAAAAAACTGGAGATGTGGAACTGAAATGAGAATCAAGAAGAAAACTGAGAAGCCACTGGATTCAGTAATAAAAAGGTCATTGATATCTTAGGGGGATACAAAGAGAAGTTATATTACAATGTTTTGAGAGTTATTGGTAGGTGAGAAAGCTCTATAAATTATACAAGTAAAATTAACAATAATATTATTGCTTAAATAATAATGTGATGAATGTATGATTGACTTTTAATACTAATTGATATATTAAATTTGATGACAAATTTAATGGCAACTGACCAAGTAACTATTTTTTTAATAATAAGGGAAATTTAGCCATACTACAGTCAGTAGTAAAGCTGAAAAAATATATTATCACATATAATATATATATATATATGTATATATATGTATGTGATTTTATATATGTCTCAAGGACATATGTGTCCCCTATTACCTTTGAGAGTAAAAAAAGGAGAAAAATAATAGGAATTTGTGGTATGATTTGCGGTAAAGCACTGAGGAGAAGAGAAAACTTCTGACAAATGGTCCTTTTATGAGGGGAGGTGCCCTGCAGAGAGGCAGAAGGAATATATGGATTTGGATGACTTAAAAAGAAAAAGTTTATGCTTGACACCAAGGAAAATAATTCTTATTTGTTGTGCAGTTGTCTCAGGGTTAACAATAGAGCTCTACAAATGCTGGACAATATATTTTCTGAATCTTAAAAAAACAAATGTGCCTCTATTAATGGGCCAGAACTCTGAACTTGAAACAAGGTGCTAAGTCAGTGGAATTGATAAAGACAATGGTTATCTAGTTTAGCATAGTGCTTAATAGTTCTCTAGTTCAGTACATATACTTAGTACTTAATATAGTTCTACAAGATTCACACCTATGATAAGAGAGCATATAAGCTCAGACAAACTCAGCCAGATTCAGTCAGAGACAGAGAAGACAAGAGAACTGGAGGCAGGAGCTTAAGCTCTCAGAGGCTGGAGAGAAAGAGCTACAAGACAAGTGGATTGGAGGCTGAAGCACAAGCTCTTGGACTCAGATTCATCCCATCTCACACCACCTTCAGTCAGGCTCTCCTCCTTAGTTTCTCCACTGAAACCAAGACTCTGGAAGGTCTTTAACAAAGCTGCCCAGCCCCAGGCAGGGAGACAAGACTTTGAAAGAGATAATAAGGGATTTGGACTTTAACCCCTGGCTACTCTTGTGGTGATTATTGAACTGAAACAAAGGCTGCTCCCAGAGACCCCAAGAAAACTGAACCAAAGAACATTACACACCCCCACCCAGGCTTGAAAATTTAATACAATAAAAAGATAATTCCAAGAATAAAATATGATTTGACAATCAAAATAAATGCAAATAATTAGAATCTTTCCATTTCAGCTTGTGAAAAATGGCCCATTTGGTTCACGGAGCATTTTTATACTCATCCACATGCAAATTTGAATCTACTTTGATCACAGACTAATTATTTAATCAGTCAAGTCACAAGTGCTGCAGAACATTCATCTATGATGGGAAAATTCTTATCTTAAATGTATTTTTATTTATATAGTAATGAATCAAACATTCATTATAAGCTAGAAGAAAAGTCTGTGGCAAAAGTTAGGGTTTTCCAGTAAGGCATTTCAACTTATTAAGTCCTGAAATAGGTTTTTATTCTGACACACTTCAAATGGTGGTTAATTCAGCAGTGTATTAACTCTCTCTACTAATACAAATCACAAACTACTCTTCAGTATTTGTTCTGTACCGTCTATCTTTAGACTGTCATATGCTTGTGAATCCATTCAATAATGCCATCAATATGCCCTTTTCGATCCACTCCCAATGCTCTAGATTTTTCTTATATTGTGTAATTAGAAGTGAGACTAATATTTGAATAAGGTATTCTTAATTATGATGAGATCTAAGCAAAATGGCACACAATCATAAAATCAAAGACTGGGTTGCCTTCATTTTACATGTGAGGGGAAACTAAGGTCAAAGTGGACAAGCAGCTTCACTAAAATTATCTATAAAGTAGCAAATCTTGGATTTCCCAGGACTATGGAATTTCTGTATTCTATCCCATTGATTAAAAAAATCACCTTTTAAATAGTCTTTCTTCAAGGAATCTTTCTTTGAATGTCTTCAATGAAAGGCCACTATTTCCTTCCAAAACAATCTATTCCATTTTCAGATAGCTCTATATTTTAGGGATATCATTCTTATTTTAATTTTTTTTAATATCAAACCTAAGTTTACATTTTTGAAATTTCTATCCTTTGCATTCTATTATTCCTCTAGTGCTTAAAAACAAGTACAACTTCTCCACCCTCCTCTGTAGGTGATACCATTTTAAATATTTGAACATAGCTAGTCAAATTCCATCCTGCCCCTGCCCTCCTCAATGTATTACTTTTTGAAAAAATGTTCATGTGTATATTGAAATTGCGGATACCTAGGAATTATTCCAAGATTAAAATATCTGATATTCTATGGAATTACAACTTTGTTAGTCAGTCATTAATATTAAGTGCCTACTAAGTGCTAAATACTGTGTCAACCATTTGTGATTCAAAGAAATATAATCTCTGATCTTAAAAAGCTTGCTGGGAGACAACATGCAAAAATAAAATATATGCAAATTCTCTCTCTCTCTCTCTCTCTCTCTCTCTCTCTTCTCTCTCTCTCTCTCTCTGTCTCTCTCTCCTCTCTCTCTCTCTCTCTCTCTCTCTCTCTCTCTCTCTCTCTCTCTCTCTCTCTCTCTCTCTCTCTCTCTCTCTCTCTCTCTCTCTCTCACTCTCTACTCTCTCACTCTCTCTCTGTCCCTCTCACCCTGATATAGATATCCTGATACAGATATCCTGATAGATATAGATATAAATACACACATCTCTATGTGTATCTAACTACCTATCAACCTATCTATCAAATATCTTGGAGATAATCAAGAGAAGAAAAGCATTAGAAGTAAGGGAAATAGAGAAAGGCTTTCAATAGAATTTTAACTGGGACTTGAAGAAAGCTTGCAAGTTTCTTCTTCAGCTGATTTTCATGTAACATGTAATATGTTCAGATCATATTTAAGAAACTTAAGAGCTATGTGATGATAAGAGCTTCAAGCACTCTACACAAACTCCATTTTATTGTCACTTCATGCTATATTTGTGTGCTTCATCGTGTATTTTATACCTATTTTTACTTCTGCTTTTGTAAGTATGGGCTTACAATCTTGACTCTTTTAGTAACATGATCTGTATCTCCACTTGACATAAATCACACATACATAAGAGTTTTACTCTTAATTGCATTCTCACTCCAAATTGTTTAATCTCTATGAAGCAGAACTTTAAAATGCTCTTAGAGCAAAACTTCTTAATCATCTACCTCTTCTTAGGGCTCTCTCTTCCTAAATCTATTTGTCTTCTTCATTGTGACTCACACCTACTCTATCACCTCTCCATCCCCACCTCCATTCTCCCAGTCTGTCAAAATTTCCCTTTCCCCCTATCTAATCATGTCTACCTAGCACTTCCTCAATCCTTACCCTGTTGTTATCCAGTCAGATTTCACTCTATCTTCTATTTTGTCCTAACCTCCTTGCCCTTTTCTGCTTATTACTTTACCAAACTAAATCCCTGGGATATCCCCATACCATGTTCCTTTTATGTTTCTTTCTATGTACGGCTGAATGAAGTAGGAGGAAGTTACTCAACTGTACTGACAGGATCCAATACAATATTTTGTTATCTAATCTCAACTGGGCTCTCAAAGCTGAAAATAATTCTTTCATTTTTCCATCATTAGTTCCCACTAGGACCTCTTTGAAAACTTCTCTCTTTTCCTAAAGCTACGTGCAACAGAATTGCCAAACTCATGGGGGCAAAGCCATATGTAGCTCCCAACTCCCAATCAAAGGCAGAACCAGATTAAAATACTCTTAGGAAATGTTTAACAAAATATATTAAAATGCAATAAAACAAATAAAATATTAATTTGCAGTTTCTAAGTCAACATATGGCCTGCATGGATTATTTCTATTTGACTTTGATACCACTGATTTATATAATCTTCTTCTGTATTACTGTTTTGTGACTTTATTGAGAAAATAAATGTCATTTATTATAAATAGCCTATTCTACTCAAACCTAACATCAAATTCTCTCAAAATCCTGCTCAATATTGTGTAGAGATAGTTGGTGGTAGATGGAATGCTGGCTCTGTAGTCAAGAAGACCTGAGTTCCAATCATACTTAAGAAACCTAATAGCTATATGATGATAGGAAAGTCACTTAACTTCTATACACTTCAGTTTTTTAACCGTTAAATGTGAATAATAACAGTACCTACTTCCAGGGGTTGTGGTGAGGATTACTTAAGATAATATTTATTAAAAGTGATAAGCATGGTACCTGCCATATAGAAGGTGATAAATAAAAGCTTATTCTCTTCCTCATTGCACTCTTTTTTGTTGTAGCATTAGAAAAAAATAAAAGGGAGAGGGGATACTTTTTTGCCAGTACTCATCTCTGATAACATCCTTTTTATTATTAGTATTGTGTGATACCTCCTCCTGCCTACTATGTAAACTTGAGATCCAGGACTTTCTAGCTTTTTTCTATTTATATTTTCATTGCCTAGCAAAGGGCTTAATAATAGACATTTAATAAATTTTTAAAATTTCATTTATTCATTTGCTTGTCATTTATGTTCTAGACCCTCAATAGAATGTAAAGTTCCTGAAGAAAAGGATAGTTTAGAGTTTGGTTTTCTCCTCTGTGTAATACGCAGCTTTTAAAAAAAGTTATTTGTGCACAGTAAGTGTTTAATGCTTGTCAAATTTAATTAAATTTTTACCTGCTAAGATCCAAGACCTTTTCTGTTATTTTGCTTTATTTTGGTTTTCCAGTATAACTGCAAATTTCTTCTAAGTGTGTGTAAGACAGGGGTGATGAGTTTAGAACAGCACAGAACTGAAACTGAAAAGGATGTCAGAGGTTATCTAATCTGATTACTTTATTGTAGATAAGGGAGTTTTAATGATTGCCCACAATCTCAGAGGTAGAATTTGAACCCAGGCCAACTAAGTTCAGAAGCAATACTCTTCATTTTACCAATCTCTTCTGCTGAAGAAGTTTTAAATTTAAGAGGAAGGATCCTATTAAATCTCAGATCAGATATGGGCAGTTATTTTAGAATGCCAAATGCTTCAAAGGCTATGAAGGCTTGTGCTAGATAATATCAATATATAGATATCCTGTGACTTACCATAGAATTAGTATTGTAAGGCTAGCACAATGCATTCTAAATTTCCTTGAATGTTTTTCAGTTCCAAACTGAATAGTTTGGATTATCTCACCAACTTTAACATTCTTCCTTTTATTTATAGCCCCCAAGGAATCAAATAGCTGGGAATACATTAACTGCAGGATAAGAATTACACAGGGTACTTTAATACAAAGAAATTAATTGAAAAAGTTTTAAGAAAATTATGTTAGTCTCCAGCAAATGTTGCTACCTGGGAGCACAGGCTGGATAGAGAGTTTATCAAGAATAAGTTTTCCCCCTAAGCTAATCTGGGATTTGCTGTAAATAATATATGCACCTACCATGTTACCCTTTCATTTTCTTTCTAAATTTTATACAAATATGATGAGCTCACTGATTAAATTTCTTCTGAATAATCCGCTCTCAGATTACCTTTAAAAAAGCTTCTTCTTTTTAAGCCCTATAGGGGAATATATTATCTAAATACATATTTATGAAATATAACAAGACCCTATTACAAAGATTTTTTTTCTACTTAAACAACAGCATTCTAACTAGCTATACACTATAGCAGCCACTTGTTTATTTCTCCTTTTCTCCAAAAACAGTTTCACTAAGATTGGTGATACTGAGGGGGAAAAAAGGGAAAGGTCAAGGGAAAAAAGAATAAAAGAGTTATAAAGAAACTTCATAGACAATATTTAAAATGAAATATTAAAACAAAGCAAGAATTGTTTGATTCTGGTGAAAATAATTTCTATGGAACAAATATTAAAACATCCATATAGGTATGTTGGGGCAGGTAAGTAGCACAGTGAATAGACTACCAGACCTAAAGTCAGAAAGACTCATCTTCCTGAGTTCAACTCAGTCTTCAAATATTTACTAATTCTGGACAAGTCACTTAACCCTGTTTGCTACAGTTCCAAACCTTAAAATGAGTAGAGAAGGAAATGACAGTATTTTTGTCAAGAAAAATTGCAAGTGAGTCAAAAAAGATTTGAACAAAACTAAAAAAATGGGAGAAATAAAACCTAAAGAAAATTTTCCATTGCATAAAATTTATTTAACTATAATGTAAACAGTACTATCCACTATAATCATTATGTCTAAATTCATGGTCTGAGCCAAATGTATGTGATTTAGTTATTTTGCTTGTGTTTTTGAGGTCAGAAATGATGGAGGAAGACAAATTCAGTTTAATGATTGATTTATCTTTGAATATTTAATGCTAGATTTATGCTTAGTAACATATCCTATACTTCTACTAGAGTATATTTCTTCAGTGAGCACAAGATGTATATCGATTACTTGTTGGCCTTTTTTGGCAGCAAGACAGAGCAATAGAAATAACTTGCAGTCAAGTTTAAATCCAACCTAAGACCTCATGTGTTTCTGGGCAAGATTTGTTTTGCCTCCGTTTCCTCACCTGTAAAATGGGAATAATAATAGTACCTATCTCAAAGTTTCTATGAAGATAAAATAAGGTCATACTTGCAAAATTCTGTTAAAATTATAAAGCATTATATAAAAGTATTATCATCATTTACTATTATTAAATAGGGCATTTAGATGGCACAATTAAGGGCATTGTCCCTTAGAATCAAGAGGACCTCAGTTTTAATCTGGACTCAGACACTTATTAATTATGTGACCCTGGGCAAATCACTTCACCCTGTTTGCCTCACTTTCCTCAGCTGTAAAATGAAGTAGGGAAGAATATTGTTAACCCCTCCAGTATCTTTGCCAAAACAACCCCAAATAGGGTCACAGAAAAACAGACATTATGGAAATAACTCAACAAAAAACCTTATTTTTATAAGAAATATTATTTTAATGGAACCAGGGACTAAAATAATTTTAAGTTTTAAATTATAACTTACTTTTATATCATACACACTGTTAAAAATAGATAACATTTTCTCCTATATAACTTGAAACATTCTTTCATGAGAAGCTGTTATATAAATGCTATGCCATATATTAAGTAAATTATTAATTCCAAAACATAACTTTAAATTATTAAACAAATAGTTCAACTGTTGAAAATACTCTTATTCAAGATTATTGCAGATCTTATTGAAGGAAGTATATCAGACTTGAACCTACAAATGAAGCATTAATCAGCTTCTCATCTTTTGGAGAAATATTTACTTAAAATTGTATAGAGCCATTTAAAAAAGCATAGCTCCAATTCAATGAATATTGAAAAAAGTTAACAATATTTCAAAAACAAATAATTATTTGCCCCTTCTCAGAAGAGAATACGTGAAAATGATACTTGTAAAATGTTTTTAAATAGCAAAAATAATTATAGTTATTATCAGTAAGTTTTTAATGGAGGATCCCACAAATTCCATAATCTTTATTCCAAAATATTGTTATAATTATATGTCTATTCATTGCTTGATAATTTTATAACATGCAGATTTTCAGTTTGCTTTTGTGATGGACCACTTAAGGAATTAGTTGTATCAGAACTCTCTCTCTCAGGATTTATGGGATACTTTAATGTGCTTTTTGAGTCGTTTTCATTTGTATCTGATCCATTTGGGGTTTTGTGGGCAAAAACACTAGAGGGACTTACTATTTCTCCAGCTCATTTTACAAGTAAGGAAACTGAGGTAAATAGGGTTAAGTGACTTGGCCAGTGTCATACAGTTAGTAAGTATCTAAAACCAGTTTAGAACTCAGGAAAAAATGTTTTCTTGATGTCCCATGTATCTGTGTATGTATATGTGTATGTATATCATGTGTATTTTTTCATTTATACATGTACATAAATACCCACATGTGCATACATCCATATAGATCAAATGTCAATAGTTTTAAGGAATTACTAATAAGTGATCTTTCTTCTCTGATAGGTAAAATTTAATATTTGATTTAGTCTTTAATTAAAGAATAAGCTAGGAAACATTTGATTTTAAACTTTGTAATTTTATAACTTCTTTGACACAAAATGTAACTTTCTTAGGTTACATATTCAAAACCATAAAATCATATGATAACAATTGGGACCCTTAAGAATCATTGATTCCAACCCTCTCATTTTACAGGTGATGGGAAACCAATGTCTATAAAAATGAAATGAATCACCCAAAGCCATATAAGTAACAAGTGTCTGAGAAAAGATTGGAACCTTAATTTTTCTAATGTCAAATCTATTACTCTAGCCCTATAAGTATTTCTAAAAAAATACTAGAATACAAAACAGTCAGAAAACCTATATATACATATATATAATATATGTACATTGTATATACATATGTATGTATATATGTGTGTGTACATACATATATATATATGTGTGTGTATATATATATATATATATATATATATATATATATATATATATATATATGTGTGTGTGTGTGTATATATATATATATATATATATATATATATATATAGCACTTAGTATGGGCCAGGAATTTTGATAAATGCAAGAGATACCAAGAAAGGCAAAAACATAATCTTTGCCCTCACAGTAAGTTCTCATTCTAATTGGAAAGACAATGTGGAAATAACTAAATCAAAGGTAATTCAGAGGGGCCAAAAGCTTTGGAAATACTTTAACAATTCCCCTGATATCCCTCAGGGTGAGAGTTACATTAGATTCTCTTCTCCTGGTCTGAATTCTTCACCTCTCTATTCATCACTTTTGTCTCTATTTATGTCAAGGATTGCAATTGAAACCAGCTTGATTAAAAATCATAGCCTTCTACTCAATGGCCCAGGTAGTCAATTTATCTAAATTGGCTGCCCCCTGCCAGCTACAGATGTTGACTCTGCAAGAAATTTTCTCTTCCTCTGCTCAGCAAAACATTCTAAATGGAATAAAACTTTCTTTCCCTAGATTTACCTTGATCAATAAAGTAGGATTTTGGCAGGAATATTCCATGTAATCCTGCATCTGGTCTCTAGACTCTTTCTTATTTCAGTTTCCCAAATCTCTGTATTTGAACTGCTTTAATGTTTCATTAGCAAGTATTTTGCCTGGACAGACAATTTTTTCCTTGTTTTTCTAGCCAAACATTTAAAAGAGGTTAACAAACCAGTTTCCCCCATAGCTCTGTAAAGAGTCCAGCAAAGGGAAAAGTGTACATATAGGTGTAACAGGGTTTCTGGCATGCCTAGATCATCCAACACAGAGGTACCCATGTGAGAGAGACCAGGAACCTACTCTGAGAGAAGACATTCTGTGATTTTTAATCATGTGGGTGAGAATGGCCTACTCAATTTTCAGTGTGGTATGTAGTTGGAAAGGCTTCATCTTGAATAACTATTTCCAGCTTCATAGAATGAACTGTCTGTTGGGTTTTGAATAAAGAACTGTGTCCTATCCTATCTCGGATACTTATTCATAAGGTTGGAAAAATCACTTCAATTCTCTGTGCCTCAGATTTCTAATCTACAAAGGTATGACTAATAAAAGTAATTACTTCACTGAGTTGTTGTGAAGATCAAATAAAATCATGTATATAAAACACTCTGAAAAACTGAAAAGCTTCATTAAAGTGTTAGCTCTAATTAAAAGCCTTTAAGTAGCATCCAGGAAGTGTGGTATGGTATAATCCATAAACTGCTAATGATAAATGCTATTTTTTAGTGAGCTAACAAGACAGAAGGAAATAAATGGATTGGAAAAGCTTAATTGTTATGCCTAGATAGGTCTTTCTTGTTTTTGTTACATCTTCAGTTAGCAAAGGAAACCCAAATATATATGAAGCTCAGACATTTCACTAAATTCCCTTATCGATCAACAAATATTTATTAAGCAGTTAGGTGTCTACCAGTCAAGAAAATGTATAATGCTAGTTGATTAATTTGGTAGAACACTAAATCTGGAAAATCTAGAATAATGAAGAGGTGTTCCAATGCAGTCTCAGGCACTTAAAAACATGATCCTAAACAAGTCACTTAAGCTTTGTTTGCTTACCTGTAAGAATAATAATAGCATCTTGCTCACAGGGATGCTATGAGGATATCTATCTATCTATATTTACATATATATATATATATCTTTATATATATATATGAAGTTTACAAAGCACTTTCCAAATATATGTATATTTGGAAAGTGCTTTGTAAACTTCAAAATCCTTTAAACATAATAATTTTAACAATTATTGTTATTAATGTTATCTCTTTTGGAAGCATTGTGATTTCCATTAAAACTCTTTTTTAAAATAATATCAATCAAGACCTGATGTAGCTTGCATATGCAGCAGAATGCTATATGCTTATACATCTCTTAATGAAATGACTTCCTGAGCATTTTAATATTAAAATAATTTTAAAATTCTTAATAATAAAGTACAAAATCTGGCCTCTCTCCTTTTAGGTTTATCTAGATGACTGACCATTAGTTAATGACACTTTTATAAACTGAAGATAGATAGTAGAAGGGTAAAAAGAAAGTTATAAGAATCAAGAAGAGAGAGGGAGACAAAGAAATTCAAAGACAGTGGAAAGACAAGAGAGAGAGAGAAGAACGGGAGAAAGCACAGAGAGAGTAGGGAAAGGAAGAAGGGAGGAAGGGACACAGTAACACAAAGAGAGGCAGAGAAGAGAGAGACAGAAAGAGACAGAGACAGAGAAGGGGAGAGAAATAGGAGAGGGAAAAAAAGACAGACAGAGACAGAGAGAAGGAAAATAAAGAGAAAAGTTATGACTGTGCCTTTTTATTACAGAAATTGCTTTTATAAATTGTTTTCAAAGATTAAAAAGTAAAGACTGAACTGATATAAAAACATTCCTATTTACTTTTAATGGAAGATTATTTAATAGAAAAGAATGAAAAAAGGGTCCTAGGAATTAGAGCTGAGAGGGTCCTTAGAGATGGTTGAATTGAGTCTCATCTTTTTAAAAATAAAATTAAGGCCCAGAATCCTTGTTGGGCTTATTTAATAAAAATAATCGGAATTCAAACTCAGAACTTTATGACTTAAGTTACTACACAAATGTTACAGCTTTAAGATTCTACATTTCTGCTTGCATTTTTATTGGCATTTCAGATTTTTTCTAGTACTGACGAGTTTCTACTTTTTCATATTCATAAAATTTATTCTTATAGAATGAAAACAATACTTGGAAACAGTTGTTCAGATAAAATATGCAAATAGATAGATGGTGTTATACTATGGCTTTGGGCAAGCGACAATCTCTCTGAGGCACTCATTCTCTCACCCAAAAAATTGGATAAAAGACTTAATGTGTATGACAATAATAAAGTTTAGTGCATAGAGAGCTGGCCTTGTAGCCAGGAAGATGGGCAATTAAGTAACCTCTCTAATACATGTTGTCTCATGTTGTAATATCAGAAAAACTGAGGCAAGTAGAGATTTATTCATTTTAATGTGGAGAGTTCAGGAAGCTGGCTGACCAAATGGGAATATGCTTCCAAAGCATTTGGTAGAGAGGAACTGAGACACAGAATTTATAAAGGGTTTTTAGCTAACTAGAGTTTGCAAGCAAAATACAAAAGCGAGAATGCAATTGGTCTACATCTGGTAGCTGTTGTTATTTTTACTTCAAAGAGAAAACAGGGAGAGAGGAGTTAACTTGGCATTTACAGCTTGGGGACTGTGGCTCAGGCCCAGTCAGACAGGGGAGTAGGACCATTACTGGATAGACAGGGGCTTGAACGAGAGCATAATTTAGGCTTTTTTGAGTCAGGGCAGGAGGTAAGATAATATAACATGGTATCTTTGTCTTTGACAACAATGCTATTCCCAGCCTGGTTTTGGACAAAGTTGGAGTCATAGTTTTTCTTTTCTGTGTCACAATGGTATGTGAAGGGAAGTCAGAGCCTCAAGGTTTAAAGTTTTCTTTTTAAACTCAATTTTCTCAAGTCTAATTGCAGAAATAAAAAAGGGGAAGGGAGTATATGGCCTGCTATCCAGGGCCTAACAATGTGACCCTAAGCAAGGTCTTTAATTTCTCACAGCTCCAGGATAACTCACTCAGCATTGTTCTTATCTGGGAGTTCCTCTTACCAATGAAATCATAAGCATAGTCCTAATTCCTAATATTATTATGCTACCTACTTTCAAAGTGGATTGTGAGAGAAATATAAACCTTTATAAACCTTAAAACTGTACATAAACATGATTTAAAGCAAAATGAAGGGTGGGACATTGTTTCCTATATTCAGTAGATGAACAAGAGTGTACCTCAGTAAGGATACACACAGGCAGACAGACACACAGACACACACACGTACACAGAATTTTCTAAAACAAGGGTAAATTCAGCTAAGCTGGAAATGATGGGTAATCAATATCAATCTAACAAAAGCTATATCTCCATGATACCAGTGTCCAATCTATTTTCCATTGAACTGCAAAAATAATGATCCTAAAATCTAGCTCTGACCATGTCACACCTCAATACTCAGTAAATTCCAGCAGCTCTAAATTACCTCTAAGATCAGATATAAAGTCCTCTCATATGCAATTAAGGCTCCTACCTTTCCAATCTTCTTACATCATGTACTATTAAGGCAAAGATATCAAACTCTGAATCAAACTCCAAAGTTTTAGCCAGAACTAAAATTAAAATATAATTGGAAAAAAAATTTTAAATCATGGATGATGTGAATTTGTGGTTTTCTAAGTCAAGTCATTTCTATCTGGTCCACTAATCCTGGCCTCCCCAAGACACCTCATCTCCTGGCTCTGCCTTTCCATTGGCTGCCTGATGCACCTCCAAATGATCTCTCTTCTTGTCTCTTCCTCTTGAAATCCCTGGATGTCATGTTCGGGCTAGCTTTCTCTCATAGCCAGGCCCACTCTCAGTCTGATCCAGTCTCATCTAGCAGTCTGACAGTCTCAACCAATCTCCCACAAAGTGCAGGAGGCAGGAGAGCACTATGAGGATAATCACAGATAGAATGTCTGTGGCTGATTTTGTCCTCAGTTTAAATACCCAATTACAATTACATCAACTGTAGAACTATTACATCACCATGCTAAGTACTAAGTATATGTAAACTAGATAACCACTGTCTCATCAATTCCACTGAGTTAACACCTTGTTTCAAATATACTTATACACTTAAATATACTTATACATTTCTCCAGAGTTCTACCCTCTACATCTGGCTTCTTTCCAGATTCAGTTAAAAGGTCACATCCCACAGGAAGCCTTTCTACCATTCCTAAGCTGTTGAGCCCTCCCTTCTAAAGTCACTTTCTATCCTATATTTATTTTTATATACCTATCTATCTAAATTTTGTCTCACCCATTAGAATGTAAGCTTCTTAAGGCCAGGGACTGTTTGTATATTTTTGCTTTTCTTTTATCTGCAGCATTTGCCACAAGTCCTGATACATAATAGTAGTAGTAATAATATAAATAACATCATCATGATCATCATCAACAACAGCAAAGATGATCACAATAGTAGTTATCATTCCTATTATTATCACTAACATTACACCACAGTTTGTTAAATGCTTTACGCATCTGTTCTCACAGCAACTATGAAAGATAGATTTTAGTGTATTCCTATTTCACATGGGGAAAAAAGAGAAATATGGCATGTTTCTTACCTAGGATCTCACAACCAAGTTGGTGTCTGAGGCAAGGTTAGAATGCATGTCTTGTTTGCTCCAAAGCCAGTATTTTAACCACTGTGCAACCTAGCTAACTAGGAAACACTTAAAGTTTGTCAATCCATGTACAAGTGAAATTTTCTATCCAGTTATTTTTGCATTTCATGAGAAAAGCAATTATAAGATGCATTTAACTGAACTCAGCAATTAAGTTCCCTCACAGCCACATGCACTTCTTAATCAACACCATTGCACACGCTGAATTCTTCCAAACTGACTTTTATATATTTTTGAAAATAGATTCTTTTTGTCTTGGACAGACTGACGACACTCTTGCGACTTAGTATTCTTCTTTTTCTCTGTATTTCTGTAACTGCTGAAATATTGAACTGGAGTATATAGGCTTTAAATATGATCAAAGTGACAAAAATATAATTGAGATTCTGTGCCATGCACATTCTTCATTCTAAACTCTTTGGAAGACTTCTTCAGACTTATTACCTTTTACCTTTTCTTGTAGCAAGACGTCTGTTTAAGTAGAAATATTACTCAGGGAGTGGAATAAGTGCAAAGGAACTAAATAATATTGAATGATGAAAGGATTCTTCTTCACTATAAAAACCCCTTACATTCTCCAACCTTTGTCTTGCCTTTGTTATTATAAAACAGGAAGAAAGAAAGATAAAGATTATAAAGATCCTACCAAATGCCACTCAAAACATATGGTTCTGAATATTTCCCTGACAAAATACCATGTGAAAGGTTTATACAGCCTAATTCAAGGCTCTGGTAACTCTAATAACATATATTCAACCACAAAGAAGTGTCAGAAAGACTGAAGAATTCAATTTAGCTTTGAGAGCACACAGAGTGGATACTGTCAGGATGTTGAAAATAGCTAAGGCTAAAAAATGTTTCCCCAAAGTTAGGAAATCTATTTCTGTATTAACCTAGAGCAGACAATGTGTTTTTACATCTTTTGTGGCCCTTATTGCAATGCCTAATATTTAGTTAAAGTAGCACTCTGCAAGTATCTGTCAACCACCTTGGAAAAATCTATCATTATTTCCCAGAAGCAATAGGTTGGTGTGAGTGACCCTAAGTTCAAGTTCTGTCCTGAACATACACATATTGACTATGTGACTATGGACAAGTCATTTATCTTCTGGTAACTTCCTGGGAAATTCAGAGATAAGTCCCTGACACCATAAATTTCAGATGAATTGTAGTCTGCTTCTGTAGAAGAGATTCACATACAAGGAATTCTCTTTTTGATCTTTTGCTCATTTTTTAAAAAATGAGCTTTGTTCCTAGTGCACAGGGGATACTGTTCCAAGATTCCTTTTCTGGGGACTGGGATTTGGTCCCTGGCTTTCTGCCCTGGGGCCAGAGAGGCTGAGCAACTGAGTTGACCTAGCCTATTCTAGTCTGTTGTGTAGAGATCCAGAGACTGGAAATTTACCTTCTAGACTGAATCTAAAGATCTCATAGCTGACGTGCTGAGGCTCTGGCCTATTGAACAGGATCAATGGGCATCAGATACTGATTTGTGCTGCAGCCACGAAACTCCCACTAAATTACCTGCCCTATAATTGTCCTGGGTTGCACTTCCCTTTTACTCAAGTGAGAGAAACATTTCCTGAAGTCCTTCTAAGTTATCTTAAGCTAGAAAATGTTTTACTCTTTTTGTGGGTTCTATCTGTCCAGAATTCATTTAGAGACTTGATTTAGCATTGTTTCTGGGTTGAACTCAGACAAATTTGTGGCTTTTTTCTGCCCTCCCAGGAATGAATGAATGAATGAAATCTCCTTGTTTTAAAGACAAACTACCATATCAAGATAAAAAATGAAAAAATATATAGATGGATACATAAATGATTTATATAAATATATGCATAAATGTATATCATTCACAAAATCTTATAGGAGATGGTAGATTTCACACTGTCTATCCTTGAAGCAAATAAATGGACTGTTCTCTGCATTGGATTGGTTTTTAAGTCATAACTATCAAACTGAATTCTTAAATTCATTTTTTTCTACACATCATGCTGACAAATGTATATCAATTTCTTGTGAATGAACACTTCCAATGGTTTTGAACTTATTAACCAACAGATACCTCATTTCACATCAGGAGGCACTCGTTATTAGAAAGGTTTTTTCATTGGGCATTTGAACCAAGAATTTTTTGTTCTTCAAGTTATCTAAAATTTTAGATTTTTGAAGAAACTGGAAGTTGCCTTACAAATGATGAATTATGGCAGGTCATAACTGCTGTTGTTTATGTTTGTCCTTAATTATATACAATAAGAAATAGAAAAATCTAGTCAATGGCTTAAGGTAAAATATGAACGGAGAAAGTCAGTGAGCACATGATTTTGTTTGGATTTGTTGGACAGTAGGGAAAAGATAATCTCCATGCTTAATTGATCAAATGAAACAGATCCTAGTGGATTTTGATTTTTAAAAATAATAACTCTTTTAAGTCCCATCAGTAACAAAGGATCTTAACCATTTGACTTGGAAATGTTCACTAATCTATTGAGTCAAGAACAAACAGCTTTAGGCGGTCAGTCACTCAATCAATAAACTTCTATTGGTTTAAGTGGGCCAAGATTTTCTCAGAGGGAGGCAGCCTTTTACAATTCATTTCACCATCTTCTTTTTCTTTTGAAGCAGTTTGTTCTTGGTAATGAATGGAATATATTAATTGACTAAGGATAAATCACATTCCCAAAGCTAGCAAAGGGAGGAATTGGGGAAGAGAAAAAAAAAAAAAAAAAAAAAAAGTCTGCATCCCAAAAGGCAGGAAGTATTGTAAAGAGGCAAGTCTTTTACCTATAAAGCCAACCTTGCCCAACACCACCACCTCCTGGTGGCAATTGTAACAGGTGGTAGCAAGCTCTAGATAGCAGAACTTCAGCTTCCATTTTATAACTTTTTCTTGTTAGAAACAATTGCATATTGGGAGTTCAAGATTTGCTTTTCATAGAGTATGTACCAGTTACATTAGCAGCACTCAATTCAAATGACAAACTAGCTTCAGAAGCATTTTTGAGGATGTGAGAGCTAAGTATCCAGGTTGAATGGTATTTCAGATAAAGGAGTAGCCACAATCTCTCTCCAAGGACCTTCACAGTCTGCTTTCTTTGTAAGTAAGAAATATAATTAATGATAGCATATGAAAATTTTGTATTTGCAAGATCTACATACAATTAAAGTATGATCCCATGGATTTGAAAAATCCCTAAATACCTGTTATCAATATAGTGTTGACAGTTATAGATTAGACTGTCTTACTTTTTTCATGCCAGAAAAAGTCAAAATGTTAAATTACAGGTAACTCATCTTCTATTGAAAAAATGTTGGTACTAGTGCTAACTATTCACTAGGCAAACAAATTGTCATTCATTCAATGAACATTTATTAAGTAACTACTATTTTCCAGTCACTGTGCTAAGTACTGGGAATATAAATCCAATTCACTCATTCATTGAAAGATATCAATAATTCTTCATTTATGTAAATATCATCAGCCAATTAGGTGGAAATGAGTTAAAAACAGTTGTTTGGCAACATGAAGTAAAAAAAAAAAAAAAAAAAAAAAGCTCATTCACTTGTGAACAGATGTCATATATATCTAATCCTATCATCTGCCTGAATGGACAGATTGTCCCTAATACCATTAGTATATGAAAAGAACCTGGGATTTGAAAGCTAAATCTCTAAATTTAAAGTGGGGATCTGTTTTCTTTTGTTTGTTTGTTTGTTTTGCCACCTATGTGATCTAGGAAAAGCCATTTAAGAATTTTCAACCTCAGTTTCTTTATTTCTAAAATGATGGGGATAGGGTCGGGAGGAAGGAGAGTCTGAAATCCAGTCTAGCTTTAAATCTAGCTTCATGTAAATTTTTAAGTAGGCAAAACACAAACTTCAATAAAGTAAGCAGGTATTGCATATTAATTGTGAGGGTCTTATATTTGGGGCCACTAACATCTACCTTACATTTGTTTGATGGTAAATGCAGTCTCAGCTTGGAGATGGTAATGATACTTCCCCTCTTCTGCTCATAACCCCTCCCCGATCTACATGTGAAGAAAATAAAGTATAGATGATGGTAGGACTGGAAGTAGTGTGTATTAAATAGGGCAGAATTACAGCAGACATGTTTTATTTGATTTTCAGTGATTTTAAATTACTCAAGCTGTTCAGGTTATTAAATGGTGAATCCAGCTGACTTTAAAATATAGAAATATGCCATGAAACCTCTTAGAGGTAGCTCTCAAAGAAGGTCTATTATCTCTTGAAGAATTAATTCACTTTCTTAATTGTGCCTACTAGATGATCGGTCACAACTAGCCAATGTATTCAGACCCACGGAGAATGCAAGGCTGAGAAAGTGACATTTGCTCAGCAAGAGAGGATGTTGAAGCTCTTTGACAAATGAGACAAAGAGAGTCAAGTAATAATAGGAGGGTTTTTCAAACATTTTCAGTAATTTGGTTATAGCTAACTCTAGAGTGCATTAGAGACACATTCTTAATCAGACCCTACTTTTCCATTAGAGGGACTAATTACAGTATGTCCTCTATTGGCAGATTTATTTTTTCCCTTTGGAACCTCTTAGCAAACACAAACGAATTTATATGAATTTTTTTCTGGCCCAGAGCACTGAATGCAGTAAGGTATGGTCTGACACTTTTAAGAGTCTGCACACACAGAGGGCACTGTTCACTCAATAATCTTTCGCGCCCCACTGTTGGCAAGGGATTTAATATGTCCAAAGAAGTTCACATCAATATTACAGAAACTCCAACTGTCAGGATGGTGTGTCCATTTTCAAGTCTTACATTTACAGTCTGATAGAATTTACATCCCAAAACCTCTCTATATATGCCTTTTCCCTTTTTCTTTTAGGACATTTTTTTTTATTAAAAAAAAATATTCCCTCTTTCTTTCCCTTGATGAATATGTCTGTTGCCTGGCTAATAATCTGCTTAAAGATCATTACATGGTGAGACTACATTTTTGACCAGCGACTGGGTGCTAAAATCTTGATTAATCCTAGAAAGTGTGTTCATTTTGTCTTTTCAAAAATATTTCTCCTCAGAATCAAAGTAACACATGCATGCCTTGGAGATAAGGTATTGAAAAATATATTCTATATAAAATAAAACTTGTTTGATAGATAATATGAGTGAATAGGTGCTATGGCTTCTTTATTTGACATCTTTAAATCAAATCTACAAACAATTATTAAATAGTAACTATGTGCAAGGCAATGAACTAAGCCCTGGGAAATAAAAAGGAAGGCAAACATATTTTTTGCCATCAAGCAGCTCACATTCCATTGGGGGCGATGATAAGCAAATGATTATTTACATTATAAATATAGATGAGTGGATAGTGCGTGTGTGTGTGTGTGTGTGTGTGTGTGTGTGTGTGTATGTATGTGTCTAAAATTGTGGAAATCATCTCTTTTACATTGCAGGAGTACGAGTACAGTGTCTCTGCAATCTGCAAAATTCATATAAAGAGTTTGAGTTCTCTCTTTGTATCACAGATTTTTTTTTCTTTTTCTTGAATGAGGTGTTTACAGCACCTTATGGTAAAATTTGGATTAAGTATTTGGTCATAGGCTCTGTGTTGTCTGCTTGCCTTCTGAGGCTTCTGCAAAATTACCCCAAAATTATTATATATAGTTGGAGGTAATCTCAGAGAAAAGGCACTAGCAGGAAGATGGGATGTGTGAGTGTGAGAAATACTTGTATTAAAAGAAAGCAGGAAAGCCATAAACAAAAATAAGGAAGATAAGGAAGGAAATCATTATAGAAAATGGGGACATCTAGTGAAAAGGCACAAAATATGGAATATCATTTTCAAGGAACAGCAAAAGGACAAATGTCATTGGACTACACAGTACAATTGAATGAGTAAAAGGGGAGAGGGAGAAATGGAGTGAGGGGAGGGGAAAGGAGAAAGAGAAAAAGAGTGAATACACCTTCTATTTGTACATAGGTGGGGCTAAACACTTAATCTTTTCCCTTCTACATTTAAGGGGCCTCTATCTGCACTGGATCCTTATATAAATGCTAGATTCACCTTAGCATAGCCTGGTTCTCTAGAAAGAAGAGTTCATTTCTTTATTTATAATTAACCTACAGAGCCTTGGGGTAGAAAGTTGTTCAATATAGAAATGTAAATCACATTTAGAAAACCATTTATATCTTTCACACACATTCCCACCTACAATATTTAATATGATACCAACTGCATCAAAAATAAGAAATAATCTAACTTCCAGGAGGTTAATATTTAAACCATCAAAACATAAAAGAATTTGCAGGCCTGATGAATGGACATTTTATGTTTCATCTCAGTTGAATACTATCCACACAGGTCTCTATAGGTCTATATAGACCTATAGGTCTGTGATTTTTGGTGAGCCAAGCAAAAAATTTTACTAATTATTTGGTCAGTGGTTTTCTCCAAAAAGCATTATTTTCTAGGATCTCCTCTCAAAATGAAGGCCTCATTAACTGAGGTCCATGCGTTCCCAAGCTCTTAAATTCACAGTGATATCTCCAAGGATGGAAACATTCATCTCAGGGTTGATGCACAGACCCCTATACTCAGAAAAGAAACAAACAAAAAAAAAACCTAAGAGGCAGCCAGAAATTGCCTGAAAAAGGTATGTGCTAAATCTTCCTTCTATTCCCAGCTATTACTCTTCAGGGTGGGGAGGGGCATCAGACCCACCCCCACCCTTTTCTGCTACTCCAAGGAGAGGCTCAAATAGATATTTGGGGTGAGACCTAAGTGGAGTCACTACTTTTGAGAATCATTAAATAGACCACTTCTCTAAGTTTAGTAATCAAGACACTTGAAAATACCTCTTACCACCATGATGGACCCAAGAAGCAAATGAGGGGATTGTCTCATTATCTCAGAGAGCCCAAGTAGTGCCATGTCAAATGTTTCCCCAGAAATGATCACAGCAATGGGGGAGCACTCCATGAGATATAGTCTAATCTAATCCTTACTACAATCACACATACACACATACACACAATGTATATGTGTATATTTCTCTGTGTGCTTTTTATTTGCTTCAAAGTGTAGTTCTTGATGTGTTTTTTTTCCTATGTTCATGATAAAATGAAACTATATTAAATTTTAAATCTAAAATTCTATTCAGGTACCTCTTATTTATCTGTCTTTTAAATATACTTTGATCCCATATACTGAAAAGGAAAATATTCTATAGATTGAATACATGTTCCTACTTTAGTTTAACAATCTAGAAAGCATGATTTATAAAAAATAAATAAATAAATTTACTAGTGAGTGATTCTATACTTATGAAACATCAATAATTCTTTGTATAACATATTATGTTGGTATTTAGAAAAAAGATATCTTTCAATGTAAACATCATTGCTTCAATGTGAGCACTCTCTCCACTAATATAAGTAATAATTCTTCTATGATTTCTCATCCATGTTTTTTAAAGACTTTCATACAGGATATGCTGATAAATGTTTAATAACCAGTTGTGGGGACATAGGTGTTGTGCCCATGACATATTTAATGAACAATATTAATATTTCCTCAACGTTCTTAAATCTAGATAATCAACAAAACAATAAATTAAGCCCTAATTTGTAGTATTTGGTGATTTCCAAGGCATGATTCCTCATACTGAAAATTTAACAATTGACTATTAGGGACTAGTATGAGATGGCTATAACACATCCTTGTTATAGGACCCAGGGGCTCTCCTCTATTTGTTTTTAATATCTTGTGGTTATGAATATATCTTTTTAAAAATCTATTCTGTAATGAGGGTCTTCTCTTACACCATGCTCAAAGCTATCTTTCAAAGATGCAGGCAAATACATAGATGATTTGGGAGGGCTTTTTCCAGCTATATGTCATATATTGAGAGGTTTACACTTTCTCTTTCTTTCCATCATCTGTGAGGTACATTAGGATAGCTTCAAGGTGCTTTGTGACAGTTGGTAACATTGCAGGGATTCTTATTTCTCCCCAACCTTATCCCCTTACCATCATCCTCCTTAGAGTCCTTCGCACATGGTATCAAAAAATATTTCTAAGTGATACTGAGTCCAAAATAGACATCGCCAAACTTGCAGATGACCTCATGAATTCAAGAGATCCTGAGGGCTTGGGTCCAATGAGAAAAGCATGATACTTCTGCAGTGGCAGAAGCAAGTTAGTGTTATGGAAGGAATCCTGATGAACTACTCCAAGGTTCTTAGAGAGGATAACCATCAAACAAAAGGATTGATTCAAGACTGGCCATTTTACCTGAAGACACATTGTAAGAGTTGTTTGGTCAATGCAAAGCTCAGGTAAAATGCAAAATATTTAATTAGTAGCTCTTCAATTGCTACATATTCTGATGATGCTTAAGGACTAGCTTCAGACAGTTAATAAAATAGTTTTAAGCAGTTATTGAATCTTGTTTTAAGTACTTTTGATTTGATTTTGTAAAATATATGTTTGTGAGTGACCTATATTTATCATTTCTTTTGTATGTAGGAATAAATTCCCTGTTCTGTTTCTGATTCATGTTGTATATTAAATACTTTTTTTTATTCTAACCTTGTTTGGGTTTGCCAATAAAGAAAAACTTATGCAATCATCTTCTTTATCAATTTATCAATATTCTTTACCTGTAATTTCTTTATTGACAAGAGGAGATATTTAATTTCATCATCCATTTTCAAGAATAAGAGTATCCTTGATGACCTTTCAAAGTGAATTTTAGGAGAATATCATTGACTTCATTTTATGTTATAGCTCTTATGTTCTTTGTCTCCTTGACAGTGAAGACATGGGATATCTACTTCAGTACTTCCCTTCCCCAATCACTTTATGGTTACAAACAAACAAAAATACTCAAACAGGATTTTGAATAGTTTCAGAAACTCACATACTTCTTTTTATTTCATTTAATAAGGAACATAGTAAAATGCCAATTAATTGATGGACAGTTAAAAAAAGATTCTATCTTCTATGATCAGGGGTAAATATAAATTTGAAACCTGTTTATTGCTTTTTGTTCTTCCTCAACTTACAACCCAATTTAATTTCCTCTCCTCTTAAAGTGGTCACTATAACAAAGAGTATTTCCTGGATATTTCTGAAATGCTAAAACATGAATGTGTTGTTGAATAAAAAGAATAGAAAAAAAAGGACAAAAAAAGGCAAAAGGAAAGTCAGACATTATAGTAATTATTTGAAAAAAACCAGGATATAATTGGATCCAAAGTTTTCAAATCTTTATGCTAAAGTCCTTTGTAATAGTTTAAATATCCTTTTGATTTTCAAAAAAATATATATCTTTTTGTGTCTATGTATCATACCAGATCTTATCTAAAACTGTTTTGTCAGCCTGTTTATATGATGTATGTGATCTCCTGATCTTATTCAAGAGTCATGTATCTCTGGAAAAGACTCTATTTCTCTCTCTCTCTCTCTCTCTCTCTCTCTCTCTCTCTCTCTCTCTCTCTCTTTTTCTCTTTCTTTTTCTTTCTCTCTCTCTACACACACACACACATATGTAGGTATGTACATATAAACATATACAATTATATAGCCTATATGTACACATGTATAGGGATATATGTACAAGCACATATAGGCACACATACATATATACATCTATGTGTAGATTTATGCATATAATCTCACTTTTGTACCTCTGAACACTCCCAGAATATTTTGGGATTTACTGGCTAGATTTCTTTCTTAAGGATCAGGCCTTAAACCAAAAACCAATCTGATTCTAATTGGTCATCAATATGTCCTAGACCAAACTCCATTTGGTCATTGTTTGGGCCTTGATTAAATCAGTTTGAATGTAAATAGCCATCATTTCTCCTTTGACCTGAAACCCTGAGGGTCTTCCCTCTTAGATTCAATTAAATTATACTTTTTTAATGATGAAGCATTTATTTTTTACCTATCTGCATTCCCCCACTTGTACTGTTAAAATTTATAACTTCTTGTAACAAATATGCATAATCAAGGAAATCAAATTCTACTATTATCCAGTATTGCAGTTTCATTCTGCCTGTTTACTCTATAACCTTACCTCAACTAAATTGGTAAGATCCTTTGTCATAGATTATTGGAACCATGATTAATCATCTTCATTTTTATAATAATGTTGTCGTGGTATAAATTGTTCCATTTCTCTTCATTTCATTCTGCATCAGTCTATATATCTTCTTGGGGTTCTCTGAAATGGTCTCATTTATCATTTTTATAGCACAATGTTATTCCATTATATTTATATGCCATAACTTGTTCAGACATTTCTCAAAAGATACCATACCAACAATTTTTGATTTTCCAGCCTCTTCTCCTTATGAATTCTCTTGCTGAGAGAGTTTATTTATCCCCATGGCTTCAACTAGCAACTTCTATGTGGAGGAAAACTTTATATCTATAGCACTAGCTCTTACAACTCTTTTTGAGTTTCAGATTGGCTTTGCATTGCCATTTGGATCCTACTCATTTTAAAATTTGAATTCAAAATATCTAATATTAGATTTATCACCTTCCCCATACAACCTGCTTTAGCACTGTCCCCAAGACTATTGGTATTCATCTTTCTCTTTAATGATAGAGGTAGAATGTTTTACTCTGTATAAGGAATGGAATTGAGTTTGAGATAAACAAAAGTGCTCTAGTGTAATCAATCCCATCTGCTTTAGGTCTAGTTCTTGTGGGATTGTTCAAATTACAAGTCTCTTTCAAGTGTCAAGTCCCTTTGGAAGCTACTGGCTTTCATCTTTGAGAGAGAAGATAGAAAAGTTCAATCCCACTTCCAGGTTATTAATGGGAAGACATGAGAGGAGTGGGCAAGTCATCATCCTGACCCTCTCTAGAGACTTTGGGGAGTTTTGGCTTGGATAAGGTCTTGGACTCTCTCTTTCTCTCTCTCTCTCTCTCTCTCTCTCTCTCTCTCTCTCTCTCTCTCTCTCTCTCTCTCTCTCTCTCTCTCTCTCTCTCTCTCTCATTCCCAGTGGGAAAGTTTCTTCACTGTATTATCTGGTATATATTCTCCTATATATACTACCCCTTGTTTTTACTTTTACTATGATTTGTATCGTTTTCTTTGCTATTTGTGTTCATTTGGTGGGAAAGGGATCAGTGGTTAGAAGGAGACTCGGTGTTCCCCCTTCCCTCCAGAAATGGAAAAAAAGTGATCAGGAGTTGGACAGAACCTGATCTTATCCCCTATATGAATGGTATTTAAGAGAGAAGATAGATATACTTCTAGCCTACTACTCTCCTGTATCTGAGGAGAACAGAGGTCCCAATATCCTAGTTCCCCTTCTGACAGGAGAACAATTCTTTTGAAGAAGACTGGAGGGAGAAGCTAAAGAAGTTTATTCTGCCTCCTTTTAGACAACACAAGGGCAAATCCTTATAACATATGAGTTTTTTTACACATCAGGCTCATACTCTATTCCTATAGTATCTTTGTCAGTTTGACCTTTTCATTTTAAATGCAAAACACTCCTGAATTTTATTTTTGCCTATGACTTTCATGGATACAAGATATTCTATGCTTTAAGTACTAAAATAAGTCTCACGAATCACACTAATTAAAGAAGGTGATGTAGTGACTTAAAAGTCAGCAAGTTGTTGTTGTTCAGGTGTTTCAGTCCAACTCTTTGAGACCCTTTTTGGGATTAGATTTCATTTGGGATTTTCTCGGCAAAGATACTGAAGTGATTTGCTATTTCCTTTTCCAGCCCACTTGACAGATGAGGAAACTGAGGTAAACACAGTTAAGTGATTTGCCTAGGATTACACAGCTGGTAAGCCTCTAAGGCTGGAGTTGAGTTCAGAAAGATAAATCTTCCTGATTCCAGGCCTGGTGCTCTATTTACCTTGCCATCTAGTTACTCAAGAAGACTTGTCTTCAAATCCTGTCTCAATCCCTCACTAGTTATTTGATAGTGGGAGTAATTTAATATTTCTTTTTGCCTCAGTTTACTATTTTGTAAAGTGGGGCAACATTAGCAATTATCATAGGATTATTGTAAGGATCAAAAAAAAATATAAAGGCCATTCTAAATTTTAAAGCACCTTGTAGTATGCCTTTTATGTTTTGGGTTGACTACTTAATAACCTCAAAGGCATCCAAAATAGCTGATACTAATTTAGAGACAAGAATAAAATATCTTGATCACCTTTCTAGTCACTTCCCTAAATCAATTTCTAAACTATCACTTTTAATCAAGTTAAAAACTCTGCTAAAGTCTTTAATGTCTCTTTTTCCTTCTTAACTTCCTCTCTGAATTCCATCAGTTGATAATTCCTGTTGATTCTGTCACTTCAATTAGTACTTTAATTTACTTCTCACATCCTCAGAAAGCACAGGTTAAAATCTTTAGGATGACTTACTTTGGCTTAATCAATACTGTAAAAGAAGAGGGTACAGAAATATTCTTTTAGGTAACCAAGAACTGACCTGGAAAGCCTATTTCTTAGATTATTAATAAATGATCTAAATATGAGCCTTCTCTTATCCTCTTAGCTATCTTGAATCATTTTAAGTTACCTATAAAGTAGTTTTGTTTTTAACCAACTTTTCCTTTGTAATTTATATAAGCTATGAAAATAATGCCTATTAAAATGTTTATTTCTATAAAAATAATAAGTGAAATTAGGTAGGAATCTCAGCAAAGAAGTTTCTCCAAACAGTATTTTCTATCAGAATTAAATCACAGTTCTGGTTCAAAATAACAACAAAAGGAAGTAATTAATCAAAGTTCCTTCATTGAGGAAGAAAAGGCATCTGAATGGTGACTCATCAAAAGGTAACTGGGATGTGGGTAGAGTTTAAGTACAAGATGGGGTCCCTTGTTTTGCTATCATTTCCACAAAAGTTATTAAAGCTGATACATCGGACAATAGAAATGGTAGAAACTTCACATTTGTCACTAGGGGCAACTAGGTGATACAGTGGAGAGAACATTGGGTCTGGAGTCAGAAAAAACTTACCTTCATGATTTAAAATCCGACTTCACAAACTTACTAGCTATGTGACCCTGGGTAAGTAACTTAACACTGTTTGTCTTAGTTTCTCATTTGTAAAAGGAACTAGAGAAGGAAATTTTAAAGCCCTCTAGTATCTTTGCTAAGAAAACCCCAAATGGAGTCATAAAGAATCAAACACAACTGAAATGTGACCTAATTAAAACAAAAAAATATTTGAAAACAAAACAAAACAACAGTTAGATCCAAAGAATGAGAAAGGGGAGGGGAAGGGAAAGAGAGATATTATCTTGGCAACAAAACACTGTATAGTCAAAACTATGTTTTTTTTTTTTCTATTAGCAGAAAATGGATGTGAGAATTAGGCTATTAAAAAAAGAAGTGAGTACTGCATAATCCAAGCTTTTGGATTGTGGTGCTAGAGAATCCTTTGGGGAGTGCCTCGGATGGCATGGAGATCAAACCAGTAAATATTGTAAGAAATTTAATTTTTTTACAGAAAGGTCAAATAATGCAGCTTAAGCTTACTTTGGCCACGCGAGAAAATGAGACCCAATAGAAAAGACTTTGATGGTGGGGAATATTGAAGGCAGAAGGAAAATGGGATGGAGGAGAATGAGATAGATGGGTGCATAATATCATAGAAACACCAAACATGAACTTGAGTAGTCTTTGAGTCTCCCTTTTGAGGGGATGTTAGAAGACAGTGGGGTTATAAACAGTAGGACGTGACTGAATGACTGCAAAGCAACAGCAAAGAAAGCTTAATAGGAGAATTAAGTTTGGAAATAAATAGGAAAAATATGGTAGTAAGTGCTGGAAACACTTTTAAATAGAAAAATGGGTCAGCACAGGTATGAAATGTTGCACACATTCTCAGAATAATTTGATGTTTATGAGCTGGTTTTATCTCTCATGTTTTCTTTTCTTTTCTCCTAAAGTGATTATTAGGAAGGAGGATAAATGGCATTTATCTAAAATGGAGATTTCTTAAAGATATCAATAAAACTTTAAAACTATACATAAGAGATAATCCAGAGGAGATGCATTTGAGCAGGAAAGGTTTCTAGACATAGATGCTGCAAATCTGCTTCAGGCAGATGGAAACCTGAGGATTTTGTTATGGTTCATATGCTGGCAGTGCCCTTGGTTCCACAATAAATCCTGAGAGAGATTAGAGAAAAGAATTTGCAACAAATGTTTTGCCTTCACAGATGACCAACCACACAAGAGAAAATAAACTTCCATTTCAGGAAGCTATATATCAAGATGAAGTTCATTCAAAGGATAAGACCACACAAGAACAATCTACTAAGGGAAGTGATAGAATCATAGTCCCTGGCGATCTTTATATAGGTATACCACCATCTGTCTTTGATGATGATTTGTGTGATATTTAGTTTTAGTAACTTAATGAACAATGAAAATATGACAAAAAGACATGCCATATCCTCTGGGTTAATAGTGCTTAAGTATAGAAATTGGGAATGAAAAATGCTTCTATAGCATTCTGCTGAGAATTGAAAAAAATATCTCATTGGAAAAATTTCTTTAAACCACACACATTTTTTTTGTATATGTAGTACCTCTTTCTAATCATTAAAAGCACATTTTGTGTTTTATTTCTCTATGGAACGTTGTTTATGAAAATAGCTTTCTTCATCTTTACCCCATATATTCCTACACATAATAAGCAAATATGAATCCAACTAATAATTCTTATAATCATTGTCAATGAAATAAATACTATTTTCAAAACTTTTATTTTTTTTCTGCTGTCAATTATTACATGCAAGAATAATCATTTCTGGGGCAGCTAGATGGCACAATAGAGTGGCAGGCCTAGAGTCAGAAACAGTTATCTTCTTGAATTCAAATCTGGTTCTTGTAGCTATGTGACCTTGAGAAAATCTTGTTTGCCTCAGTTTCCTCAGCTATAAAATGATCTGGAGAAGAAATGCAAACTGCTCCAATACCACCTTTGCCCAGAAAACCCAAACAGGGTAACAAAGAGTCAGACACAATTGAAAAATGATTTGACAGTAACTGAACAGTCATTTCTAGATGACATTATTTTTACATATATATTTACTTCATGCATATACATAATTTATATGTCACACAGACATGAATACATA
Source organism: Sminthopsis crassicaudata (assembly GCF_048593235.1). NCBI lineage: Eukaryota > Metazoa > Chordata > Mammalia > Dasyuromorphia > Dasyuridae > Sminthopsis > Sminthopsis crassicaudata. The sequence continues at coordinate 101,037,489 of NC_133622.1, read as the reverse complement.
TCAATTGTATTTTATTCTGTTCACCACTATAAAAGCTTGTGCATGTGTGTGTGTGCATGCTAATATTCTCCTGGTAATTGTTATGTGGCTGAGAACCATGAAATAGAGTGATCTCAAAAGAATTAAAATTCCAAACCCAAAGTTCAGAGGAAAGATTCATGGCCGACATAAGGAAGCTATAGCATATAACAATGAGTTGCAGGTAAAAGAAGTACTATGAAATTAACGACTCTAAATGACCACAAGAGATCTGGGCAGGTCATAGAATCATAGATTCAGAGCTAGAAGGGACTTTAACGAATACCTGGTTCAATCTTTTCATTTCTCAAATGAGGACCTAAGGCCCTGAGAAATTAAATGCTTTGCCTAAAGTTATGGAAGCAGTAGGTAACATAGACAGGCTTTGAACCCAAGTTATGTAGGAAAAATGAGAAATGACAGGATAAATAAGTAATATCCTGATATGCTCAAGTATGGAAAAAGAATGAAAATCTTTTAGTATTTTAGACAGGACTTCTATGGAAGAATTGTTGAAATACATGGATAAGAATCATTATGGATTATTTTTTTTTCTTTAATGCTTGCAAAGTCTCCAATCTGGACTAGAGGACGGTATAAGCACTCTAAGGAAATTATAGATCTTTCAAAAATATTTCATATGATCTCTCACTTTGTTTCTCTGTCTCTATCTTTCTGTCATTATTTCTGTCTGTCTCTATCTCAATTTCTATCTCTTTTTCTTTCTCTGTCTCTGTCTCCATGCTTCTTTCTGTCTCTCTCTTTCTCTTTTCCTCCTTCCTTTCATCTTTTCATTCTTTGGATCCCACTAATAGACATTCTGTTCTTTTCAAAAATACATTAATGATTGAAGGTCATGTAGTATAGTGGAGAGAGATTTGGAGATAGAGAACTTGGGTTCAGATCCATGTTCTTTCACTTACTATTTCTGTAATCTTTACTGAATCCCTGAACTTCTCTCAGTCTCAGTTGCCTCTTCTATAAAATGAAAAGATTGGACTAGTTAACATATGTTCCTTTCTACCTCTAAATCTATCACTTTCTGTTCCTTTTAGCAATTGACTAATTACTAAACTAATTCTTCTAATTTCTCTCCACTATACTACATTACCTTCTTCAATCAAGGTACTTAACCTTATTTCCCTCAGTTTCCTTGTCCATAAAATGGTATGGAAAAGGAAATGGCCCACTACTCCAGTATTTATGCCAAGAAAACCTTAAATGGATCACAAACAATGATGTGACAGAAAAATGATTGAATGACAACTCATGTATGTATGTATTATGTATATGTATATGTACTTTCCTGGACTTAAGAGTTTTCTAGTATGGAAACTCCTGACATAAAAAGTCCCTTCACTGAGTAGAGTAGCATCTCTTAAATAACATATAATTAATAAATGAAGGGGCTTGCCTTAATGTCATACTGCTTGTATACATCACAGAACCCAATTTAAACCCAAGTCTTACGCCAGGAGTGGTCCTCATCCTTTATTTAACAAATTACTTTTTATAATCTAGAATGGAAGTGTCAAACAGCTGGTTGTGTGATGACTGAACTAATTTAAAATATAATTGGGAAACATTTAACAAGATAAATAAAATATAGTTAATGTTACTGTATGACTTTCTAAGTCAACATTCCATTAACAGGCATCCTTCTGTAATAGCCTATTTTTATGAGTTTGACTTCCCTGTTCTATTATATGTCTCAAGTACTCAAATACAAGGGGTAATCTTATCCATGTGAACATTCCCCGCAATAATATAAATTTCTACCAATCCTGTATCATTCCTGATCACATCAATGATAAGTTTGCCTCATAAGGCCTACCCATTATACCAATGGTCTGCCTCAATTTTCCCAACACAGCAAGATACCAGATCTCAGGTTACTTCCTGACTATTCTGGATCCTTGTTCCCTTACCAGCCAAATCCAAATAGATATCAATTTAGATTTGTACATTTTATCACAGATTTTTCTTTCAGAATGACATGATAATATTTTCATTATGTGTTAGGCAACAAATATGGTTTCTGCCAAATTAATATTTTCAGATAATTATCAAAATTCTATAGTATGTCTCTTTCAAATAACAATATTGATAAGAAATGGTTGATGAATTTTTGTCTGATTGCAGAAATAGCTGATACCCAGTTTCCAGTGAATAATTAATCTATATTAATTGAAAATAATGGCAAATTATTTTGCACTTAATATTGTCACATTTATTATTTTACTTCATTCTCACAAACATTCCTCTAAGGCAGATGGCTGGCTTATTCTAGATAAAGAGAAGATAAAACAATTCTCATTTGCTGATGACATGATATATTCAGAAAATTCTACAGAATCATCAAAACAGCTAATTGCAATAATTACTAGCTTCAGCAAAATTATAAAAATGGGGGGAAACTATTTAAGTTAATTTACATATTTAATGGAATTCTAATAGGAGATATATCAGGTAACTAGATAAAATAACAACAATTCACTTGGAGGGAGGGAGAAATGATCTAGAATTTCAAAGAGCATAAAGGAAAAAAAAGCAGGGCTAAGAGGCAATTATCACCTTCAGACCTCAAATTACACTATAAATGAGTAACTATCAAAACTATTTATGAATGGTTAAAAATAAAGAGGAAAATAGTATCATGGAAAATAAATAAACCTAATATTATACCTTGTAGAAGAACTCTTTAACAAAGATTTCAGGGAAAACTAGAACTAAAATTGGCATAAATTAGGCATAGACAATTAGCCGGCTTACAACATATAGCACAATAACCCATAAATGGAAACTGGACATAAATACCTAAAGATATAACATTTTTAATGGATGAGAATCAATTTAGATATCATTATCAGCAATGTCTAGAGGTAGAATTCCTATGAAATAAGGGATAGAGACCACCAGAAATTATAAAAGGACATAATTTTCATCATCTGAAATTGAAAAACATTGGCATGTGAAGAATTCATGCAACTGGGTTAAGGAAGGAAGTAGTTAATGGGAGTGAGATTGAGTAAAAATTATTTAGTTAAAATTAAGGCTATAGAACTATGCATATCCTTTGATCTATCAGTACCTTTGCTGGGTCTATATCCAAAAGAGATCCCCCCAAAAAGGGAAGGGGACACACATGCATAAAGTGTTTTTAGCAGCTCTTTTGGTGGTAGTGAGGAAATGGAAACTTAGTAGATACCTATCAACTGCAGAATAGCTGAATAAGTAATGGTATATGAATGTTATAGTATATTATTGTTCTATAAGAAAAGATCAGAAGGATGATTTCAGAAAGTCCTGGAGAAACTTATGTGAACTGATGCTGAATGAAATGAGTAGAACAAAGAGAAAATTGTACACAGCAATAGCAAGATTATATGAAAATCAATTCTGATGAACATGACTCTTTTCTAGAATGAGGTGATTCAGACCAATTCCACTAGACTTGTGTTGAAGAGAGCTGTCTGCATCCAAAAAGAGGACCGTGGAAACTGAATGTGAATTACAATATATTATTTTCACATTTTTTTGTTGTTTGCTTACTTTTTCCCTTTTTGATCTGGTTTTTCTTGTGTAACATGTTAAATGTGGAAATGTGCTTAGAAGAATTGCACATGTTTAATATAGATTGGATTACTTGTTGTCTAGGAGAAAGGGTAGGAGGAACGGAGGGAGAAAACAAATTTGGAACACAAGGTTATGCAAAGGTGAATGTTGAAAACTATATTTACATATATTTTGAAAATAAAAAATATTATTTAAAAAAGAAACTAATATCAAACTGTGCATACCCTTTGACCCAGCAGTACTACTACTGGGCTTATATCCCAAAGAAATACTAAAGAGCGGAAAGAGACCTGTATGTGCCAAAATGTTTGTGGCAGCTCTTTTTGTTGTAGCTAGAAACTGGAAGATGAATGGATGTCCATCAATTGGAGAATGGTTGGGTAAATTGTGGTATATGAAGGTTATGGAATATTATTGCTCTGTAAGAAATGACCAGCAGGAGGAATACAGAGAGGCTTGGAGAGACTTATATGAACTGATGCTGAGTGAAATGAGCAGAACCAGAAGATCACTGTACACTTCATCAACAATGCTGTATGAGGATGTATTCTGATGGAAGTGGAAATCTTCAACATAAAGAAAAGCCAACTCACTTCCAGTTGATCAATGATGGACAGAGGTAGCTACACCCAGAGAAGAAACAATGGGAAGTGAATGTAAATTGTTAGCACTAATATCTGTCTACCCAGGTTACATGTACCTTCGGAATCTAATGCTTATTGTGCAACAAGAAAATGGTATTTACACACATGTATTGTATCTAGGTTATATTGTAACACATGTAAAATGTATGGGATTGCCTGTCATCGGGGGGAGGGAGTAGGGGGGGGATAATTTGGAAAAATGAATACAAGGGATAATATTATAAAAATATATATAAATATATATATAAACATATAAATATATAAAAATATATATAAAAAAAAAGAAAAAAGAAACTAAAATGAAAATGAAAAAGTGACCAAAATTATTGCAAAATGAAAGTGTCAAAAGACATGAACAAACTATCCTTGAAAGAATTTGTCAGTCACTTAGTTATCAGTTAGTTAATTATTTAACAAATATTTATTAAACATTTATTATATGCCAGGCACTGTGCTAAGAGAAGAGTAAACAAGGAAAGGCAAAATTTTTGCTCCCTAAAAGAGCTTACAATCTAATAAAATGTTAACATCATTGCTTCAATACACTAGAACAAAGAGAAATGCAAAGGAAAACAAATGTGAGGTTTCACCTCCTACATATCAAACTACCAAAGATGACAAAAATTGGAAATACTCATTGATGGAGAACTTGTGCAAAATAAGCTAAAAAAGGAATGCAAAATAAGCTAAGTCAAAGTAAATTGCCACGTATTCAACAATTGAGACCTTATTTATTTGTTTGTTTGTTTGCTTAGGTACAGAGGATCCTCTGGGAATAGAAACCTGGTAACTTTCATAGGAGCATTTATAATTTAAGCCTTGAAGTATTATTTTTTAAAAATGGCTTAATTTTTTTTCTTTTTCCCTTCTTATTTTTCAAATTCAAGATGACAGAGCTTCAAATCATTTTTACACATAGGATGTATTTTAACCTTAAATTCAGGATCAAGTGAAATACCTGAAATATAAATTTAAAATTTGTAACTCTCTTAGAAAACAAGAACTCAAGGAAAGCAGTCCATTGTTCTTTGCTTTGGGAAAAGCTGAGGTGATGAAAATGACATTCTGCTCCAGAATTTAGCATATTATTTTGTTGTGAAAGATACTACAGAGGAGAATGAAAATAAGATAATACAATAGAGAAGGACTCAGCCAAGGTCTCCTAATTTCCCTTTCAAATAACTCTAAAATAATGCATCAAATAGAATTATTTATATATATGTATATATATATATATATATATATATATATCAATAAAAGTTAAGATTAAACAATTTCATAGCTCAAAACAATTTAGATCAGCAGAAAAGATCTCTCTCACTGGAGTAAGATAGCATCAAGTACAAGTACAACTCAGATAAGGCAGCACAGATCATTGTATATGGGAAGCAGTAGACTCTGAATGTGACTATGATATTTTTCCTGGGAAAAAACCAGAGTACACATAAGCAAAGCAATGATTCCACTGTTCCTTTGATTACAGCAACTTGGAAGTATCAAAAACGTATAGACTTTCAGAGCTAACTCTGAAAACAGCAAAAAGCAAGGCCTGAAGGTTGGAACAGTGCCTCCTTTATCTCAGGATGAGAATCCAAACAGCGCACAGAGTTAGAAATCTAGAAATAGGATGAAAAAAATTGAGCAAATAAAAAAAAGAACCTGACAATGGAAAGTTATTACATGACAGGGAAGATTAAGACTCAAACTCAGGAGAACAAACAATGAGAAGAAAACAGATACAAGCAAAGCTTCCAAGAAAAGTGAGAACTGATGAAAACCCACAAAAAATAAAAGCTCAAAAAGGATTTATTAAAAATCAAATAAGACAGATAAAGGAAAAATTTGGAAAAGGAATGAGAGTGATGTAAGAAAATTATGAACAGAGAGTCAACAGTCTGATAAAGACATAAAAATAAATTAAGAAATATATACAGATCAGAAAAAGATGACTGGGGTTCCTTTGCTGGGACTAAGGGTAAGACTCTTTGCACTTTCCATACTTGGATCTGGGTTGCTGCCCTGGCTTTCAGGGCAAGGAGGAGTATGGCACACCAGAGCTTGAGGTCATAGGGAAGCCGGGACCCTCGTTATACTTCCAGGATAAAAAGAATGCTTATGGTTGTCCACATCCCAGAGCACAGGTCAGTAGAAAAGTAAATATACCTCTTCCTTGGAAGATTTGAGAATTTACAACTCCCCAGAATATCCAAAACAGCTGCACAAAAAATCCCTAAAATTAAGGATGATGTTCTCCTTACTCTGAAAGCAGAACCTTACTTTAGCATAGAGTTAAAACTCAATAAAACTCAAAAATGGGAAAATAAGCAAATAGCAGAAAAAAATCCTGACTGTAGAAAGTTACTATGATGATAGGGAAGATCAAAACACAAACTCAGAATATAATGAAAAAAATTTCAAGATGAAAACTTCCAGATAAATTATAGAGCAATTCTAGAGCTCTAAGATTAAGAAAAAATATTGCAAGCATACAGAAAGAAACAAAACAATTGTGTCCCACAGTTGGATCATACAAGATTTAGTAGCTTCCACACCAACAGATTTGAACTCTTGGAATATAATATTCTAGAATGCAAAGTAGCTAGCATTAACAATTAAGAATTACATGCAGAAAACTGACTAGAATCCTTAGAGACAAAAGTGACAATATAATAAAATAATTCTTGGTAAACAGAAAATCTGATTTTCAAATACAAATCTCAAAAGAAATGTAAAAAGGTAAACATTAAAAATAAATCACCAGGGAATAAATAAGTTTAAATTATTGTATTCCTATATTTGAAGATAATAATTGTAAAATAACTCTCATTATTAGTGCATTAGAAAGAGTCATACATAGAGGCACTGTTGCGAGTCAACATTGATTGGATGATATTTCAAAAAATAAAATTAATGTGTGAAAAATGGATATACAAGAAGAAAGAAAGCAGAGAAAAATGGAGGAAATCATCTCATATAAAAGAAGCATGAAAAGGGGAACTTATACAATGGAGGGTCAAAGTGGTGAGCAACAAATGAATCTTTTACTCATTGGAACTGACCCAAAGAAGAAATCACATAAGTAGGATAGAAAGAAGGTAAGAGAAAGTAAAAGGGATTGTTAGAAGAAAGAACAGATTAAGGGAAGTAATTGTCAGAAACATAACATACTTTTGAGGAAGGATAGGATAACAAAAGGAGATGTATAGAGAAAAATAAACAGGCAAAAAAAACAAGATGGAGGGAAATATACAATTAGTAAACATAATGATGAATGTGAATGGGATGCATTTACCCATAAAATGAAAATTAACAACAAAATGATATAAAAAGCAATATTCTACTATATTATTTTTCATAAAAAAAACACAGAGATATACCCTGAGTATAGTGGACTAGAATAGAATCTATTATGCTTCACCTTAGGTAAGAAAAACAAAACAAAACAAAAAAAGTAGCAATAATGATCTCTGACATAAAAAAGCAAAAATTAGAGTTAATGAAAATATATACATAGAAAAACTGCATCTGGATAAAACATATGCAGACTATGAAGCAATATTAATATTAATCATGTATACATCAAATGACATAGCATCCAAATTATTTTTGTTCCTCAATAGTATTTTATTTTTCCAATTACATATAAAGATAATTTTTAACTTTCATTTCTGTAAGATTTTGAGTTCCAATTTTTCTATTTCCCTCCTTTATTCCCTCACTTCCCAAGACAGTAAGCCATCTAATTAAGGTTAAACATATGCAATCATTTAAAAAATATTTGTTTGTCATGTTGTGAAAGAAAAATCAGAACAAAAGGGGGGGAAATCTCCGTAGATCTTCCTAAAGATAGCATCTGAATTCTTAAAGGAAAAATTAAATGATATATAGGATAAAATTGACTATATAACTATTATACTGGGGAGATCTCAACTTTCCCCTTTCACAACTAGATAAAATTAACTATGAAATAACTAAGAAACAAGTTAAAGAAATGAATAGAAATTTAGAAAAGTTAGATATAATAAACCTCTGGATAAAACTGAATGGAAATAGTAAGAAATATGCTTTTTTTCCCTCAGCAATACACAACACATTTACAAAAAATACAGTGATTATGGAATAGCACATAAATATCTCAAAACCAAATGCAGAAAAGCAGAAATATTAAATGCATCTTTCTGAGACCATATTACAATAAAAATTATAACAAATAAGTGGCCTTTGAAATATAGATTAAATTAACTAGAAATTAAATAATCTAATCATAAGAATGAGTGAGTTGTAAAACAAATCATAAAAGCAATCAATGATTTCATTAAAGAGAACAGCAATGAGACAACATGCCAAAATTTATGTTATGTAATCTACAGAGTATTTAAGGGAAAATTTATATCTTCAAGTGTTTATATCAATAAAATAAAGAGCAGATCAATGAATTCAACATTCAATTAAAGTTTTAAAAGTACAAACTAAAAAACTTGAATTGAACATTAAATTAGAAATCCTGAAAATCAAAGAAATATTAATGAAATATAATAAGAAAATCATTGTATTAATAAATAAGAGTAGGAAGTTTATGAAAAATCTATCAAGTAGATAAAACATTGATTAATTTGCTTTAACAAAGAAATCCAAATTACCAATATAAGAAATGAAAAGGACAAATTTACCACAGTAAAAAGAAAATTAAAACAATTATTAAGAGCTATTTTCCCTAGCTATATGTCAATAAGTCTGACATCTAAGTGAAATGGTTGAATATTTACAAAAATATAAAATGCAAAGATTACCAAAAGAGAAATATTATTAAATAACATTTTATTTATTTACCTAACTACTAAATAACAAAGAAATTAAACAAGCCATAAATTAATTACCTAAATATCTCTAAGACCAAATGAATTCACAAATGAATCTAGAAATCATTTTTTAAAAGTGCTATTAGTTACAATACTATATAAATTACTTGGAAAAAATAGGCAAAGGACTCCTACCAAACTCCTTTTATACCACAAAAATGGTGCTAATACCTAAACCAGGTAGAGCTAAAACAGAAATTGTGAACAAAGAAAGCTTTTCCCAATGAACATTGACGACAAAAAATGTTAACTAAAATATTAGCAAGGATATTATATTGATGTATTACAAAGATTATGCACTATGACTGTGAGATTTATCCTAGGAACTCAGGGTTGAGTCAATATTAGGAAAATATCAGCAAATTAATTGTATCAATAACAAAACCAACAAAATTCATGTCTTAATAGATTTAGAAAAAGTTTTTGACAAAATACAATACTTATTCCTATTTAAAAAACTTGAAAACATAGGCATAAATGTTGCTTTCCTTAAAATTATTATTTAGTCATTTTTCAATCATGTCCAACTTAGTGTGACTCCTTTTTGAGGTTTTATAAACAAAAATGCTAGAGTAGTTTGTTATTTCCTCCTCCAGTTCATTATATAGATGAAGATCTAAGACCAACAGAGTTACTTGGCCAGGGTCATACAAAAACCAAACATCTGAGGCTGTATTTGAACTTAGATTTTCCTGAGTCCATGCTTCCCACTCTGTGCACTATATTACCTAGCTGTTCTCTTAACATGATCATTATTGTCTGTATAATGTCATGAACAAGAATTATCTGCTATGGGGATATGCTAGAAATATGCCCAGTAATATCAGGGGTAAGGCAGGGATGCTCATTCTCACTCTATTCATTATTTATTATTCTATAAGAAATTCAAACTGTAGCAATTAAACAAGGAAAAAAATGGGAAATAAGAAACAAAACCTTCAAGATATGATAGCATGCTTAGATAATACTAGAGAGTGAATTGGATACTAGTTGAAAACTTAACAATTTTAGCAAAGTTGCAGAATAAATCAAGTAAATCATCAATATTTTCAAATATTAACAAAGCCCAATATAAAGAGATAAAAAGAGAAATTAGTTTAAACAATTGCAGGCAACATAAAATATTTGGGAATCTACCTGCCAAGACAAAGGAACTCAATAAAGAAAATTATAAAAAAAAATTCACACAAATAAAGTCAGATTTACACAACTGGAGAAATATTAATTGCTCATGAATAGACTAACACAATATGATAAAAATAACAATTCTATCTAAATTACTTTACTTTTTCAGTGCCATGACAATCAAATTACCAAAAAGTTATTTTATAGAATTAGGACAAAAATAACAAAATTTACCTGGAAGAACAAAATGTCAAAAATATCAAGAGTATCAATTTAAAAATATGAAGAAAGATGACATAGCAGTACCAGATTTCAAACTAAACTGCAAGGTGATAATCATCAAAACAAGCTGATAATGCCTAAGTACATCACTAGAGTAGATTAGATATATGACCCACAATAGTAAATGACAATAATAATTGAATGTTTAACAAACTCCAAGGTCCTAAGTTATGAGGCATCACTATTTGATTAAAATTGATAAGAAAACTGAAAATTTATTTAATAGAAATCAGATATAGAACAACCTCTCACAATTTACTGACATAAGGTCAAAATGAATATTTTATACATAAAGAGTTATCATTACTATACATATCACAACATTTTATATATAGAGTTATATTATAAATTAGTGGAATATGGAATGTTTTCCTCATAACTGAACACAGTTTTCTGTATATGTTAGTTGGATGCTTACTTTGTAATTCTTCCTGAAACTGGAAGAAAAAGTGTGTTCAGATGGAAAGTCACTTGCTATTTCTGAAGGTTTGGAAAAGGGGAACAGAATGGTAGGGATAGAATTTGAAACTCAAAACATTCAATAAAGATGTTTAAAAAATTTTTTTTAAGAAAAGAGCAGGATACATTTGGAAAAAACATTGGAAGACTAACATAAATTCATGCAAAGTGAAATGAGCAGAACTCAGAGAACATTGTACAAAATAGTGTATAATGACCAAATGTGAATGATTTAGCTATTCTCAACAATACATGATCCAAGACAATTCTGTATGATTTAGGCTGAAAACTGCTATCCACCACCAGAAGAAAAAACTGGAGTATGAATGCAGATCAAAACATACTTCCCCCTTTTATTTTTATGGTTATTGTTATTGTTATTATCACTATTGGGTCTGCTTTTTATTTTGGAACATTTTTAATTTATGTTCCCATCTAAATTTTTTTAAATTTTTTAATATTATATTAATTTTTCTTTCTTCTCTCCTTTCTTTTTATCTCCTTCCTTTCCTTCTTTCCTTTCTTCCTTTATTCTGCCTTTTCTCTCTTCATTTGTTTTTCCTCTATTCCCTTTTCTCTTATTTCTTTCTCTCTTTTTTCTTCCTGTTCTTTCTTTCTTTCTTTCTCTTTTTGGTTCTCTTTTTCATTCTTCTCTTCTTCTCTCCTACCCCATCTACTTCCTGCCTCTCCTTTCCTCCTCCTCCTTCTTCTCTCCTCTTTTTTCTGTATAACTTCTTACTAATTTAAGCTCTTTTTTATAATAAGTAATTATAATTTAAAAAACTAGTGAAATTAGATAATAATATAAGAAGAAGTGTTGTAGGAAAATGATATTGTAGGAATCTAAATTGTCTCATTGATATTTATTTGACACTAAAACCTCCCAAATAAAAGGAATTTAGTAAAAAGAGCTGTAGTCTATCTTTCTGTATTGAAACACAATTCTTTTGTAATTACTATTTGCTGTAAACTAGCAATGTTCACTTTAAATCATTTTTTAAATTAAATTATTTTATGGTTTCCTATATAATTTGTTTAAAAGTTGATCAGGAAGATAATTATGATCCCATATATTGATCTCTGCCTTTTACATCACTATCACTATTAAAAAGTGTGTTATTTTTGTTTGCTGTCATTAATGTTTTGGTCTTCATTCTGAAGGTGTGTGTGTGCATGCGTGTGTGTGTGTGTGCGTGTGTGTGTGTGTGTACGTGCACATATAGTCAAACAATTTATCTCTAACTCATAATAAATGGCAAATACTTTGAATAAATTTTCTAAGAAACTGTATTAATGTGTTGTTATTCATTCTTTATTTTTCATGACCACATTTATGCTTTGCTTAAAAAATTTCACTTTCTATGTGTGTTTTGACTAGAACTCAATCAAAATGATTTGAGGGGGAGGAAATGTTGTAGAGACACCACAACCTCATATTTGGCCCTAGTTTTCCCTAAGAACCCATAGGGTCTTAACCTCTATTATCAAAATCTTGATACAGATGGAAGCACTGATGAGATTCTAATTAAGTGAAAACCTTTCTGTAATTATACGTGTACATGATTTAATGAGAATCTTTCTATAATTATAAATTTATTTGGACACTTCAAGATTTTTACATGCTGTTGCAATGGTGTCCTAATTCAAACATTTTTCATTCTTGAGGGGGCACAGTTCTTCTCCCCATAACTTTTTAATTGTCTTGGGAAATGTCTCCTTTAATTAAATTTGCTTGATTGCTGAGACATTTTTCAAAACTCCTTTTATGTTTTCTCTTAACATATATGACTTTTATGCTGGAAAAAGGTGAAGTGTTTTAACATCTTTGCCTAAAAAAATTTATTTTTTTCTTAATATCCAGAAGCAATAAATGAATTTGATATGAATCCAAGTATGATTTAAATCTCTTGGGACATAGAAATACTATATAATACTTTGAGGTTTGCAAAGCAATTAATTGATTTGATCCTCACAACAATTTTATGAGGTATGTGTTACATTCCTCTAACATAAAACCCAAGCTGGTTTTTATAGTAGAATATAGGTGATGAAATCTTGCCCCCAATATGAGAAAAAAGGAAGTGGGCAAAGGCAGGGTAGTCCTAGGCAAGTGAGGCTTAGATGGCAAAGCCTGAGTGATATTCAGGAAGAATATTATAGGAAGGAGATGAGAGAATCAGAATTTTTAAAATTACTTTCTATGAGGATTAAATTGCTTTCATTTGAATTGTTTTAGGAAGATTCTGCATATCTCTGGCAGGAGAAGCTGTGGGACAATGAGGTCCTTTCTCTAACTAAAGTGCCAAGCATTAAACTCTGCTGCAAAAAGCATAACTTCAATGAGCTAGCCATGTTGTTCAAATGCCAAAAGTAAGCTTGCCTAAAACACCATTTTATGAAGAACTTATCCAAGATAAGAACACACATGCTGGTCAAGAAAAGTGATTGAAGGACACTCTGAAGTTCTCTCTTAGGAACTTAGGAACTCACTGAATGACATGGGAGATCCTGGCTCACAGGATGGTGAACCCTCATCAAAGAAGGTACTCTGTTCTAGGAGCAAAGCACATTTGAAGCAACTCAAAAGAACCATTAGATGATTAAATTTAGAGAATTCACTTCAAATGTTTACATGGACTAAAAATGTGCCCCACCTATGGTAAAGAATTCTGAGTTTATATTGGTCTGATCAGCCACAGGTGGACATACTGTTACTTGACTCTAACATAAAGATGTCATTTTGGCCCATTTCGAGAATAAAAGATACCAACTGATCAATGGTGATAACTGAACACTCAGTTATCTATATTTCAATGCAGGGAAACTTTAGAAAGAAAGATAGAACACTCTCCAAATTAAGAAAATTCTCAAGGGTTCTTCCCCATCTTTAAGGGATGTTCTTTCTAACAGAAAGAGTTTGCCAAGGGGATAATGGTAAGCATCTTGAAAAGATCCATTGAGAAGAGGTGAAGGAAAGAGTAGCAGGCAAAATGAAACTTGGGAAAAGTATCAATTGGGGCAATTTTCCCAACCTCTGATTAAATTTTATAAGGGATAATGCATGTCCATATATATAAAATAGATGGCTACTTACATGTAATTCTTATTGAAAATAGAAGAGAGAACACAGTGATATGGAAAGAGCCACTTGCCACCTCTGTAGCCTTGGCTTTTCACTTAACCTTTCTGAGTTTTCATTGACCTACTTATAAAATGAGGGTGTTATATTAGGTGGTCTCTGAGATAGCTTTTAGCTCTAGATCTACGATGACTTTTGATAACTAGCCTTCTGATACTGGGAAAGTCTCTAATATCTCTAAGCTTCTTCTTCATTTATAAAATAAGTAAATATACTTTTAGTGCTTATATCATTGGTTTATGAGGAAAATGTGAGATATTTGATAGAAGAATGTAGTTATTGGGAAATAAAAGATACTAATGTTTTACAAATAGTCAAGTAAAATATGTCAGGTGCTTTTCCTATAATATTAAGCTTCATAGAGCTGAATTATTTAAAAACAGTTAATTTATCTATATGAATATAGGTTGCTATAATCATCAGCAAGGTGTGTGTGGTAGAGAAAGTACTGAGTGCTGGAGTCAAGAGACTCAAGTTCGAATCTTATCTGAGATACTTGCTAGCTTTTGCTGTCATGATCAAGTCATTTCAACTCTATAAGGTTCAATTTCATCATATGTTAAATGGAGATAATATTCTATTACCCACTCAATAGGTGATGTAGGGGTTAGTAGGAAAACCCTCTGAAACCTCGATGTGCTCTATAAAATACGTTGCTTATTCTTAGGTCCCTTCCAGAACTAACATTCCATATTTCTTTTTTCTATAATGTCCCAATAACTATCCAATGAAAGTTAGTTTTTTATATATTTTTTCTTCAATACAACAGTGAATATTTATGTTTGGAAGTGACAAGGTTGATTTTATAATTCTATAAGAAAGGTAGACATGCTCTACTTTAGAGTTCAAGTATTTTTAAAACACAAATATTATACCAAATAACTGTCATTATGTTTAGACAGAAGATTTAAGATTTATACATTTTAATGCATCTTGCTTCAAATCACTTTTGATTACTTCCAAGGAAATTTTGAATTATAGGAAGCAATACCATGTGTTTATATTAGATGAAATCTCTTTAATCTTGTAAAAAATTACAGGGCTATGAAGTATATTCAGTTTTCTCTAACAGATGACTTAACTTGTACACTTTCTGACATTTTCTTCAATAACATTTTATTTTAAATGTCAACTATACATAAATTCATCCCCATCACAGCCATGAAGATGTTCAAATGTTTTCAATTTTAGACAGGGAAAAGGAAAGTTGTGTGTGTGTGTGTGTGTGTGTGTGTGTGTGTGTGTATGTGTGTGTGTGTCTGTGTGTGAAGGGGTGAAGGGGAAGAAAGCAAAAGAGAAAGACTTCAAAAGTTTATATTTAAAAATGTCTTAAAATGATCATCTGCTTTTTATGAGACAAAAAAATATAAAAAGCCAACTTGGAATATAGCAATAAATTATGCAACACATCATAAATTTTATATCACCCATTGTAATTGTGGCACAATGTTTCTGTTTCTGAAAATCCTCTTCCTGAAAGAAACATAAAACATCCCTTTCTGTTGCAATGACAATAGATTTTTTTTCTTTGTTTTAAAGGAAAGACAAATGTATACTTACAAAAAGATTTTCAATATTGGAAGTAGCAAGGTTATTTATAAACAACAAATAAGTTCATTTCATGTTGATTTTGAATCCAAACATTTAATGTATTTTAGTAAACACTTATGCTATATTACACTTATTTATTTACTAATATTTAAAAAGATGAAGAAAAAAAAACCTGAAAAAAAATCCCTTATCTCAAGGAGTTTCTGTTCTTTACATGGAGTGAGAAAACATGAAGTCAGAGCAATAAACAGAAAACCCAGAAAAAGAATAAATCCAATGTAATTTCCCAGAATCAATACTAACACTACATCTTGAGGTCTAATCCATTTTAATATGACATCTATTTTTGCTTTTGTTGTTTTTTCCTTGTTTTGGAATTTTTCTTTCAAAATTTCTGAGAATAATTAAATTTTTCATGCATGCAAATGAATTTTAAATAAGGGAGACCTCTAAAACCTCCCAAACCAAAAGAAATGTTTTGTTTCTGGTTTTTAAAAGAGTAGAATTAGTGGTTTGTAGTTTATTTTATATTTATCCATGAACTATCAGTGGATTAATAGCTGCTGACTTTCCAGTTTATTCTAAGAGTATCTCTTTGTCAGTGTCACTGATTTCTCATATTGCATCTGCCTTCATATGAATTGTCAGGAAGAAATTATGTTTCTGTTCTCTATTTTCCCTGTTGGGGGCAATGTCCCTCCATTACTCTTTAGCAGACGACTTTAAAACTACACAGAGGTCTAGAGAAACTCAATGTGGTTTTTAAGCGCCAGGCTTAGTGAAGTAAAACGGGGGCATTAAGTAGCACATAAGCCCTAATGAAATATTTTAACAATTGCAAGGTGTGTAGTTTTGTCAGGCATTTATTTTTGTTGGTTGAACAAAATGTTTTTTTTTTCAACTTCTTTGTAAAGCACAGATGCAATCAACAAAACAGGAATTTGTTTTTCTTACTTTATAATAATTTTATACACCAAATGTATAAATAAAATAAATAAAATCATTAGTGCCAATCATTTTTAAACAGGTTACTCCAGAACTTGTGTTTACAATCTTTCATCAAAATTGTTGAAAAGAGGGAAGCTCTCCTCAATCTTACTGCTTCTCCCCCAGAAAAGTAATAGGAACTCAGCAAAAACAATTATATTTCATCACAAAGGAGAAGTCTTGAAGATTTATACAGCCACATTCATATGTCAAAAATTGATATTGGTGTGTTCTGCATTTAAATTCACTTTTTCCCTTTAAAATTCATTTTCAAATTTAGCAATGCTTATGTTTAATCAACCAGAAAAAAATGTCCTATAGGGATAAAAATGCTATCAGATGGAAAAATTAGCAAATACCAAAGCAAACAAAATCTGAACTATTGTGATGAAATTGATTTTTTTATCAGATTGATTTTGAATCCTTTAACGTTGCTTAGCATTTAATTTCTTATATGAGGAAAACAATAAAAGACAAATTGTTGTTGCAAGGACTTGCAAAGTGTGAAAGTGTTTGCTAAGGACAAATTCTAGGCAAGACAGGCAAGACATTGTTCCGTGTACTGGAATTACATAAGAGAACTAAGAACATTCATGTTCTGTTCAAAAGAACCCACATTCTACTGGGAGGAACACAATTCCAGGAAGACAAAAGACAAGTACATATGCTAGGATGGAAGGAAGGGAAAAAGGGAAGGAGGAAGAGAGCTAAATATTGGTATTACAAATACAAAAGCCAGAGTCGCTGCCCACAATGAACCTATCTTTTTTATTTTATTTTATTTTATTTTGTTTATTTATTTATTTTTTTTTTTTTGGTATTCCTGTCTTGCCCAGGATGGAAGTACAGGTAATATTAGCAAGACCAATCCCATTAATGTCCCAAGAAGAACTTTAACTTGCTGGTTTCCAATTCATGATGATTCACTCCTTAGGCATTCTGGTAGCTCCCTATTTCTAAGGGCTTCCCTGATTGTTAATGAATTTAATGCCAGGACCTGATCTGCAGAGCTCACTACAGCTCAGAACTTCCCAATCAAGAGATCTACCACACTCAGAATGCTCAATAGATGAGATTATAAGAATTATACCCACCAAGTGAGTTGGCAAGTTTACTTTCTAATAACTAAGTGAAAATATTGAGGACTGATGGCTACAGATGTCTGTTTTGGTCTTGGAAATCATTGGACCTATGAGGAGATCCATAGAGGAATTTTGATTGATAGCCTCTTGCCATTAACAAAGGCAGTATTGATTTGATTACAGTTCCAAAACTTTAAAGAAAGGAGGAAAGTAATGACAAAAATATCACAATGACTATCTCTTGAGTAATTAACTGTATGACAGGAACTTGTGCAAGTCTCACTTTTGTGGGAAAAGTATCTAATTATTCATTATTTATTAATATTCTATGAACCTAGCTTTATGTAACTAAAAAAGCATTTCATCCAAAGCCAAAACTTGCCATAGAGGTCAGTCTTATTTAAGAGATATTCTAGAGAACAGGGGTGTTTGTAAGAAATGCTCAACTCTTCTGCCATGTTTTGAATCCACTCTAATCCTGAGTTTTTAAGTTCCCCCAAATAATATTGAATGTTTATAGTTACTTGCTGACATATATCTCAGGCAATCTTACCTAGAAAGTGCCCTTTTCTGAAAACTATATGTTATATGTTAGACATGAGAAATTATTAAAATTCTTACAATTTTAAACAGAGTTATTGTTAGATTTATATGCTCATATTTTGGCATCTGTTTTAAGGATGGATCAAAGATAATAGAGATTTGAATCAGAGACAATAATTATAATGCTTTTAACATACTGCACGTAAAAGGCAGTGAGGGCTTGGATTACATTTGTAGGAAAAAGAAGTAAAAAAGTGAGAAATATGAGAGATATTACAGAGGTAAAATGAACAGTATTAAGCAGTTAATTAGATGTGAAAGAGAATAAAGAAAAAAACTACACTAATTTCATTCCTGAGGCCCTTGGAGGTTAGTGGTACCACATTCCTTATTATGGAAGTCAGGAGAGGGGAAAATTTACAGGATGTCACAGAGAGGTCCAGTTTTGGATATAAAACTAGATTCAACTTATGCTGTTAATGAGCTATCTTGGTTGAAGATACCTAGTTGGCAGTTGGAAACTAGGACGGGAGATATAAAATGTTAGGATACAAGTCTGGGTCTCAACTGCTTAGGGGTGATTGCTAACTAATTCTTGGAAATGTATGAGATAGAGAGACAGAGACAGAGAGAAAAACAGAAACTGACATAGACACACACAGAGAATGAGAGAGAGGCAGAGAGAGACACAGAGAGAGAAAGAGAGAGAGAGTCATAGTCACTGTCTTAAAAGACAGAGACACGGAGACAGAGAGATAAGGACAGAGCGCAAGAGACAGAGAGACATGCAGAGAGATAGAGACATAGAAAGAGACAGGCAGAGATATAGAGAGTTGATAAAAGCTTGGAGCAATGCTTACACTTACAAAAAGGAATTAAATCAGTACTTTATAAATAGTAATACATTTCATCCTCACAACAAGCCTGTGAACTAGCAATTACTAGGGACCAGGTATGAGAAGTGCAATCATTGAAGAACATCAATGAGGATATGTCTAGACAGCCATATAAGACAATTTTAGTATAATGTAAAATATTTCTTGATTCTGTGGGGTTAGTGTGATCCCTAGCTACAATTTACTTCCTATATGCTTTGTATTTACTTATTGCAAATATGAATGTCTTCCTGTCTGTCTTTCTTAAGAATTTCTAAACTTTATAGTGGTAGTCACAATTGCTAGGATTTGTCTTTATCACCAAGGAAATAGCCCAGATTTGGGGGGAAAACCCTCAAACCCAAGATTATCTTTTTTAAAGATAAAATCAATCTATGGACTGGACAATGTATGATAAAATCAAATCTATACATAGATATTTCTGGATCCCATATATAAAATTATGCCTTCATTCTTAAAGGTACTATGAAAAAATTTTAAAATCTTCTGTTATCTTTAGATAACTTCTTATTTACCACTAGGTAAAAATTCCAAATGAGTAACTTTTAAAAGTTTAGTAACCAATAAAATTAATATTTCATCTGCCTTGTATCTTCATTTTAATGTTGTCACTGAGATTTAGAGCTGAAACTGATGCCCATGCATCTGATCCATGATCAGTCAATCATTCTTCCTATTATCCTATACTGATTCTCAACTTGTTTCTTAAGTATTTTCATGGACTTTTTCTCTTTTCAAACAGAACACAAACAATGTCTAAGATATTTAAATAGTTTGCAGTAAAATAATTGATCATTGAAATTATACTGTAGCCAATTTAAATTTAAAATTAAATTAAGTTCTTGGCCTCTATATTTGTCTTTGACTTTGTTAATTCCATACTAATATTCTTTTGCCTGACATGCCTCCCACCCATCTTTGCCAAAAAAAAAAAAAAAAATCTTAAAAAGTCCCTGAGCCACAATATGGTGGTTGATCTCTTATTCTCCTATTCTCTATAACTGGAAGCATGGTTTAGTAGAAAGAAATTCTGGGTTTACAACTAGAGGATCCTCATTCTGCTACTTGCATCCTATCACACTGTGCCTTACACAATTTATTTAACCTCATCAAGCATAAGTTTCTTTATCTCTGTACCCCATACTATGTGGCAACTATTCTGATTCCCTCTTGAATAGACAGTCCAAGTCCTCAGAATGGGTTACTATGTCCCCTCAGGTCTTGGAGTGATCCCTGAGGGATTAAAGGATGTCTTTTATAGTACTATGTCTTATGAGTCGCTATGAGTACATTATACCCTAAGATTATCAAGTAAAAATCAATGTTGTTGTCCCTAAGAAGGTTTTAGGCAGCTAAACAGTACAGTGGATAGAACACTGGTCTTGGAGTTAGAAGACATAAATTCAAATCCAGCCTCAGACTTTTACTTACTATGTGATAGTGGTTAATTCGTTTAAATTTCTATTTGACTCAGTTTCTTGAACTGTAAAATAAGGAAATAATAGTTGCTTCACTTGTTATGAGGATCACAGGATATTGCAATTGCAAAATGCTTAGCATATTGTCTGGGATATAACATTTTCTACTGTGCTGAATATGACTAGATCTATTCAGATTGTTCTTTTGGATTCATGTATGTCTAAACCGGATAAAATCCAATTGGCTAATAATAAAGTTATAGAAAATGAAGTTGATCATGGCAGATGGGAGGAAAAAAAGGTGTTCTCAATCATGAGAACATAACAAGAACAAAACTGTTAGATTATGTAGATAAAGTAGCATAGGGGAAACACAAAACAAAACAAAAGAAAACTTTCAACCAGGCATTTTCTTCAATTCAACAGGTATTTCTATTTCATCTCCATTTCCTCAATTTTCATTGTTGGTAGTATCTTAAATTCCATTTGTGCCTGTCAAAATTCAAGCAATTCCTCTTTAAAAATCTTGATTATATCAGAGAAATGCAAATTAAAGCAACTCTGAGATACCACTACACATCTCTCAAATTGGCTTAGATGACTGGAAAAGATAATAATGAATGAGGGGATGTGGGAAAACTGGGACGCTTAAACATTGTTGGTGGAATTGTGAATGGATCCTATTCTGGAGAGTGATTTGGAACTAAGCCTTTTTTGTGGTGGCAAGAAACTGGAAACTGAAAAGATGCCTAGCAATTGAGAATGGCTGAATAAATTATGGTATATGAATGTTATGGAATATTATTATTCTAAAAGAAATGACCAGCGGGATGATTTCAGAAAGGCCTGGAGAAACTGGCATGAACTGATGCTGAGTGAAATGAGCAGGAACAAGAGATCATTATATACTTCAACAACAGTACTATTTGATGATTTATTCCGATGGACGTGGCTCTCTTCAACAGTGAGATGAACTGAATCAGTTTGATTGTTCAGTGATAAAGAAAGCCATATATATACACCCAGACAGGCCTGTGGGAACTGAATATGGAATACAACATAGCATTTTCATGCTTTCTGTTGATATTTGCTTGCATTTTGTTTTCCTTCTTGGTTATTTTCCTTTCTAAATCCAATTTTTCTTGTGCAGCAAGATAACTGTATACATATATATGTAGACATACATATATATATGTCTACATATATTGTACTTACCATATATTTTAACATAGTTAACATGTATTGGACTATCTACCATCTAGGAGAGGGGAAAAGGTAGGCGGAAAGAGGTAGAAATTTGAAACAGAAACTTTTGCAAGGATTAATGTTGAAAAATTACCCATGCATATGTTTTATAAATAAAAAGATGTAATAAAAATAAATTTAAATTAATAAAGATCTTGATCATAGACATACTGAATATGTAATTTTAGTAAATGATTACTTTTTTTCCTGATAGAGTCCCTCTAAACTTAATGTCCTTCCATCCCTCCAGTTTAAATTTCATCACAATGAACTTGGAAAAATATAAATAAAAGCCTGAAATTTGAAAGATGCTACTATTAGCATTAATCTCTCCACAGAGATATCTAGGTATTTTACCACATTGCAGATATGGACTAAGGTGGAGACTAAGAGCTTGGAAACTTGAGTTCTTGTTCCATATATAAGAAATCTTCCATATGTTGGGGAAGACTTAAGGCTAGCTGAATAAGCGTAGACTGAATTCAATTCAAACTTTAGTCATCCAATCATAATAGACTCAGGGTTTTGAGACTCTTAGCCTCAGCCTAGTATCTAAACACTAAAGACAATCAAAGCATGACTCTTCCATGAGAAATTCCAAAACTAGGAATTCTGAATGGACTACAGAACTATGTAATTGGAACCTAAAGGAATGTATTGGGAAATGACTAGATGAATTATGTTATGTTGAAGGCAATAAGATATTACTGAACTTTTTGAAATGGCAACATTAGATGGTTTCAGAGAAAACTGAGCAAACTTTATGAGCTGATACAGTTTGAAATGAGAAGGATTATAACAATTTACACATTAACAACATTATAAAGAAAAATATTTTAAAGGCTTGAAAATTCAGATTAATAAAATGACAAATATGAACCCCAAAGACTAAAAATTAAGCATGTTACATACACCCTAAGAGAAGAGTGACTGATATAAGATGTAGATCAAGTCAGGTATTCCTGAACATTGTTAATTCAAGAATGTGCTCCTCCACTTGACTGTTTTTATGAGAACTTTTTCTTTCCATTTTGTTCAATTGGAGCTAAATAACTAGAAGGGACAGAAAAATAGTAAAATATTTTAAAAACATTTTTAATTAATATATTTTTTTTAAATTTGGGAGCTGAGTTTTTGTGGAGTACCTATTCTAAGTTACATATGTTCTTCTAGGTGTTTCCTCATGCTCTGCCATCTTATGCCATGTTGAGCATGACTTCCAGTCTCTTTAAGGAAACTAGAAGACTATAGTAACTGGCTCAGATATCAATGTAGAACTTCCTGCCCTTCAGAATTTCCCCTGCTTTGGTACTGATCATCCTTTGAAGACAAAGCTGATGCTCAATCTGTAGCTCAATCTGCAACATTTGCATTTAGGGTCTAAAAGACTTAATTTGACCATATTATACAAATTCCCTTTTCTTCTTCCTTTTATCTTTATTATTTGGAATCAATATCTTCTGACATAATATATATGTATATGTATATGCATCTGTTTCCTTCTGATACTTCTACCCATGCTTTCTTTCTTTACTATCCTTTTCTACCCATTTCATGACTGTGACAAGCTTTCTTTCTTCCTAGAACTTTTCACTTTATCTACTTTATCTACTTTTGTTTTCTAGGTACTAATGAACCTGGTGAATGTCCTGTGCTCACTGAAGACACTGTATACTAAATTGCCATCTCCAATAATAGTTATTCTTTTTCTTAGCCCCTGGCATATTAGACTTGGAAGAGGAGCAAATATGGCCCTTACTTATCACTGAGACTTTCAGACCATCTGTTTGCCATCATTGTTAGCAGCTTTGATTCCATAAAATGTGTACATATTCTCCACTCCAGGACCTTGTCATAGTTATCTCCTAGCTTCTGCATCCTTACATTTCCATTCTCAAGGGGTTTTTAGTCTTTGGATCATATTAGTGACTTTCATTCCAACCACTGCCTTCACAATCAGGGACTGTAATACACATATTGATTATACAGATAAACAACACTGAAAAAAAAATAAGGACTCTGATCAAGGCAATGGTTAATCATGATACCAGAAAGCCAATGATGAAACATATCTACCCTGACAGATGTTAGATTCAACATATAGAATGGGGAATATGTTTGGATCTAGATAATGAGGTATTTTTCCTTATATTTTTTTACAAGTATTGTTTTTCTCTTTGGAAATGAAGATAAAGGAAGATAAAAATTAATGCACATTAATTAGAGAGGGAAGAGAAAAATAAAAGTCACATTAAAAGAATATAAATGTAGCAATTTCTTAAAATACCTGACCTCCCATTTTGTCAATCTCCTGTACTCTCATGATATACAGATATAAAAACATCATTACTCCAAATCAGCCACCTATGTCAATGATCATAGATTAAATCTCATCATCTTCCATTAACAAAATCACCATAATGCAGAGTTCTAAAATCTTCTCTGACCATAACCCATTATCCTTCCATCTATCCTACTTTCACACTTCTCTTAAACTTATTCCTTGTTCTTATTTTGACCTCCATTCTTTCCAAAACTTTGGGGTCCTTCTGTCAAACATTTTACTCTAGCTCCACTTTCCTAATTTTATCTTCTTGACTTATGTTTGACTGATTCAACTTTATACAATTCTTGACCTTTGAATTTCCCGTCACCTTGTCCTAAGTTTTATCTAATTCCAGCCCAAGGTTATTACCACCTGTCACTTTGCCTATTTCAAATGTGATGCTACTGAATGTTCCTGGAGAAATTCATTCAACCATGCTCTCCAGATTCACAACAAATTTATTTTATTTAATCATAACTGACGCCTCAGTGATTCATGGCTACATTTTTAAAATTTTACATTAATTGGCTTACATCTTCTACAGTGGACATTCTGAATCTTTTCTGCTTTCTTTTATGCCTTTGTATACATTGGTCACCTTGTTGTTTATTTTATTGAGAATTGAACATAATTATTCTGAGTTTCCTCTTCTTTCCTACTGCATGCTTCAAAAATCATGTTCTGTTATCCTTCAATCTCTGACAAAAATGGTTTTCCTTCTTGTCAAAGCTAACCCTCTAATGAGGCTCTTGATTTTATACCATTTCATCTTCTTTAAGAGCTAGCTTTTTTGTTCAGATATTTTCTCTTGCTGTCTTCCCTCTCTCATTTTCCTTATCAACCAGCTGCTTACAACATGCCCAGGTCTATACCATTAAAAAAAAAAGCCTTTGTTATTACCTCTATTTATATTCTTATATTTTCTCTTTTCCTTCCCTTTCTTTACCTTCCTCTCAATTATCAGTCTTTTAGATTCTGAACTGAAGACTTGAAATCGCTCTCTCTAAACTCACCAAAGATCTTTTAAATGCTAAATCCAATGGCTTTTTTCTCAATCCTCATTCTACTTGATCATTCTCTAGACTTTACATTGTTAATAATTCCCCCTTCTAGAATTTTTATTCTTGATGTATTTGCTTGATGCCATTCTCTTCTATTTCTTTGTACATGTTCTAAATATCTTTGTTCGGTCATCATCTACTCTTATCCATTAAGCTTGAAAATTCTGCATGGTCCTGACCATGCCTTGCTCTTCCCCATCTAGTCTTTGGAACATATTAGTGATTTTAATTCCAACTACTCCCTTCACAATCAGGGACTGTAATACACATATTGATTCTACACATAAACAACACTGAAAGAAATAAGGATTCCAATCAAGGCAATGATTAATTATGATACCAGAAAGCCAATCATGAAACATATTATCTACCTCCTGGCAGATGTTAGGTTCAACATATAGAATGGGGAATATAAATTTGGATCTAGATAAAGAGCTATAGGATCAATTGTCATTTTTATCTGCACAGCGTTTAGATTCATATAATCAGCATTCATTTTAAGAAATCAAGTCTATCACTAGCTGCCATTTCATAGTTCAGCTTAATGCCTTACTACTGTTTCAAACTAAGCATTCCAAAATTGGAAATTAATTTCTCCACTGCTGAACATGTTATTTTCCATTTTAAAATTTCTATTTATATCAATTATGTGCCAAAAGTTGTTAATTCTATTTACACAGGGCTTTACTTATCTGTTACCTTCTCTTCGATCACATAACCATTACTGTAGTTCAGACCTTCATTTTCCCTAACCTGTACCAATGAAAATGGTTCTGAATTGGTTTCAAGAGAGCTAAAGATTTCTCTTCAAATTATCTTCCACAGAACTCCCAGGTTAATATATCTAAGACAGTGATCTATACACAGCAATCGCTTGTTTATAAAATTTCAGTGGCTCCATTTGACCTCTAGGAAAAAAACCACACATTTCTCATGTTGGTATTTTAATTCCTCTATTATCTGGTCCTACCTGCCTTTTTGTATTTGTTTTACTTTGCTCTCATTCACACAGAATATGGTTCAGCTAATGTAGTCTACTTATTCCCTTAGCTTCACTTTTTTTTTCCTTGCATAATCACTCATCCATTTTTGGAATGCTCTCCTCCTCACTTTTGCTTCCTAGAAACTCTAAGTTTTGGTTTTGCAATGTTGTGAACTTTGACAACTCACTGTCATCTCAGAGTTTCACTTTTCTAATGGGTGAAATGAGTAGTTTGGATTTAATCACCTCTAAAGGTTCTTTAAAGCTTTAAATCTTTAACTTAGTTCAAGTACTATATTAAATACAAATTTTTTGACAATCCCTCTGCTTCCCGCCAAAATACCCATATTATTCTCATTTCTCTGTTTCTTTCTGTCTCTCTCTCCCTTCCACTATCATATCTCCCTCATCTCCCTTCTTTTTATTTTCCATGAAATTACTAATATTTTTATTTCTGTGGACATGCTGAATAAGTCCAAAGAGTATGAAGTTTCTTAACTCCAGAGATTCATTTTTGTTGCTGTATCTTTATTTCCCAACTTTGAACGCAGTAGGAACTTCATAAAATTTTTATTGCAATAAATTTCTGTGCAGAAAAATTCATGTCATATCAAAGGTACAATTTCAAATATATTTACTAGGCTATCTAATAATGTTATTAAACACCCTTACACTGAAATTTCTTGAAAATCCCAGTTTGAAAACCATTTTAGCTAATAGAAAGATTGTCATGACAATTATTATGAAAATCTACTGTTTTTAATAGATTAAAAAAATAATTTAATTGAGTTCTTACAACAGATTTATCACTCTTAAGAGCTGTGGGGTATACAATAATTGAAATAAAATGTTCCCTGTCCTTAAAAAGTTTTAATTCTTAGATACATGAGAAATGACGAAAACTGAAGATAATAATATAACATGATAGTTAATCAACATATTTAAGACTAAATTAATTTATATATATATACATATATATATATATAGTATAGATGATAAATCCTATAGGCTTATAGTAGACCTCCTACTTTTGAAAAATGACTAGGTTTATAAGATGATAGATAATACAGGGAGGTTTAAAGAAACTTAAAGTCTATCCAAATTTCTTCTTTTTTCACTTTAGAATGAAAGAACCAGAGCATGAGGGACTTGAGAATCTATGTAGTATAACATCTTTATTTTATCAATGAAGAAACTTAGGTCTTGAGAGGATATGCTATTTGTCCAAGGTTATACAAATGTAAGTGTCAGAACTGCACAATCAAATCCAGGTCTTCAGCTATAAACAACAGAAATTTCTTTTGAAACTTCCTTCTAATTGCTTACATTTATTATTTTAATATCTGAGAATAGACCCCTGTTTTAAAAATAATTAATTAATTAAATTGCCCCACACTTTTACATAAAAAACAATTTTTACTTATACATACACATTCATTTTTTTCCATATTTCCTTATGAACCATGTTGAGAAAGATCAGAACAAAAGGGAAAACACAAGAGAAAAATAAAATAGAAGAAAAAGAAAAAAAGTGAATATAGCATGTGTTGATATATATTCAGCCTCCATAGTTCTCTCTCTCTCTCTGGATGTAGAGGGCATTTCCCATCAAAAGTTTATTGGGATTGCCTTGGATCACTGAATCACTGAGAAGAACCAAGTCTGTCATAGTTTATCATCACACACACACACACACACACACACACACACACACACACACACACATATATATAGAAATGTTAAATGACATGGCATATATATATATATATATATATATATATATATATATATATATATGCCATGTCATTTAACATTTCTATTGTGTGGCCTCTTTGAGGAGAAAGGTATTCTGAAGAATATTTATAGACCCTAGAAAGGAAATTAAGAAGAAAACTTACACTTTTCTGTAACTAAATTTAATAATTTATTAATTTTAAAAAATGATATTGTCTGCTTCCTATATAAACAAGAAAGTTCAATGGGGTGGGAGAAAGCTACTTATTGGTGCATATGTTTCATTTCCTATAGGGAAACAGACAGGGAAATTGCAAAAAAAAAATTGTTTATTGATTTTATATATAATTTGTACCACAAGAATTAACGATCCAGCTTTTCAATTTTCTCTTTCAGTTGTTGCTATGTGTGCATCTAAATAATCAGCTTTATATAAATACATCATGAGATTTAGCAACATCAAAATAAAATTTTTCCCATGGTAAATATCTCCATAAGTGGTAAAGTGGGATCATTATATTTTTCTGTTTGCATTTGTTTATTCATGTATTTCAAAAAATCTCTCTTAAAGTTGGTTACCAACCAATTTCCCTTCTCTTCCAGTTCTTTCCTCTTACCTTTGAATTGAGGGATGTGGCAACTTTGAAAGTTGTTTATGGATGATATGAGAATAAATAAGGGTTCCCTGATGTTTCCCAAGATAGAGAAGTGGAAATGAAAAATCAATATATTGGAAACCAGTGAGCAGAAAATAAGCCTTTCATTTTGAGAGATAATTGTTAAATATGAGGTAGGTATTACCCAAATTAGGTGAAGATGCATGACTTGTACTTCATTCTTTTTCTGATCTGGCACTGAGGGTCACTCTGAATTATCCCTCATATCATTGATAAGACTTCTCTTATATTGATACAATGAATGTTTTTAGGTATCCTATGGAGGTTGTAGTGTCCTTTATGAAATCTGCCTACATGGGTCAATGGACAAAAAAACCCAGTGGGGTTGGGGGAAGAGACAGGGAGGGGGATAAACTTTTTTTTTTCTCAGAGATTTTTATTGCTGTTGATGGTTGTTCACTTGGAACATCTCTAGTTAGAAAGTCCTAGGGCTAATCATAGTTACTTTATAGCTCCTGCCTAAGATGACACTCAAATATGGTTACCTTCTTCTACAGAGAAGAACTGAAGTATTCAAACAGCTACTGTATCCCACTGAGAGGGTTTTGCCCCTTATTCTATTAAATCATCATATGTAACATTAAAGAAACTTTTAAATTGTCAACAAAATGTAACCCAATTAGGTGGGGTCAGAAACCCTGCATGAATCTATCATATTTCTTCATTCACTTAATTATGGAGAATAAGTACTAAAGTTAATACATAAGAACATACCTTGAAGAATAAATTTAAATGTCAGAAGTCACTATGTTAAGATAATTCTAAGTTAATGATGACTCTAAAAACTCGAGGTAGTTAGAATAGAGAACAAAAAATTCTAAAGATATCTAGGATTTGACTTGGTATTTTATAACTCTCATTACTATGGAGTTTTAAAGGTTACAAAGGACTATGAAGATCAACTTTATTGCTGTAGTCTGAAATCACTTTAATTCAAAGGGACATAGCTGAAAATGTTTTATTGAAGCTAGCCTAAAATAATTCTGAACAAGTTCAGATTCATAGCATATTATTTAGGATTGATACGCCTGATATCACTGATCTATTCAAGGGCAGCAATCAAGATCAAATGTCCAAAGACTATAGACCATTTCTCATGTTTTAAAGAATTTGTCATCCCCTACAGGAATAAAACTTCAGCAAGCATTGCCAAAATGCAGTCTTGTGTTTCTTCAAGATTGAAGTTGGGATTGTTTTCTTTGGGAAGAGTGGATAATGTCCAGATTGTCATGGCTTGGGCAGTTCTGGGGAAGTTGTTTGTCTTTCAATTTTGCTTTGGGGTGAATTAATTAATTAATTAAGGGAAAGTTGCAAAAAGTCATCAGCCTCATTCTCTCTTCCAGAATCATAAAAATCCAGTGGCAAGACAAAAATCAAGATGACTTTGATGGTCCAGGAGGCAGTATATGACTTTGGCATTTTCGCTGTTTGAGCAAGTTCTACATACTCTACAATGTCAGACTCAATTGCCTTCATGGATGTTGGAACAAATTTTTCTTATCTCCTATTCTACTTGGAAAAGTCCATGTGCTTGGGAATAGATATCCCCCTAAGTCACTGATTGGTTTGAGACTTTTCAGTTAAGTTCAACCAGGTTGTACTAGAGGTATACTGAGGTGTACTAGAATATGACTATACATGTTACAACTTCTTAAAGCCACAAGTAAGAGTTAAGTGGCAGGTGTACATCAAAGGTGCATGATCAATCTTGAAAAGAACTTGGAAAGACCTCACACCACAGATGCTAGTGTTTCTGGAATACCTCATATACTCCACTTTGGGGGAAATACTGAGCCTTTTAAAAAGTAATAAAAGGTGGCTATCTAAAATAGGGTGGGGGAAATGGGAAGACAAAACATGGTAATTAGTGCTCTAAGAGAGCAGATAACAAATAAGTACATTTAACTGCTGCATTTGATAAGAGCAAAGTGTTCTAGGACAACCTGATGTGGTAGTGATAATAGTTCTTTGAGTGCATCAATTACCATGTTTTGTTTTTTGTTTTACAAAATAATTGTTGATTTCTTTTCACAGATACCACATTTCCCCTACCCCATTTCAAATAGCCATCTTTTATTAAAAAAAAAAATAAAAATAAAAAGGGTGGGGGGAAGAATTAAGCAAAACTAGGCAATATATTAAAATGTCTATTATTTTCAGCAGTTTTGATTATTTTGCTGCTGTTGTTTTTGCATTTACAATGTTATAGTTGAGAAGACTGACTTGATCAGTTTCATTTTCTTATGGATCCTAAGTGCAATCTATTACTTTTATCCTGTAACTGCTTATGTCATGGACTTTAGTTCAGAAACCAGGTGATTTGTAATGGATTAAACTTAAAAACCCAATTCTCTGACTAATCACTAATTGATCTATTCTTGCTTCATGAAATTTAGCTGATTTGGGGAAAATCCATGTGTATTTAGGAGATTTGGGCCTAGTATTTTTATACCACCAATCTATACTTCAAGGATGTCTGGCTTGCTGTTCAAAAAAGTCTGGTCTGTTAAATCTAAATCTTGCAGCTGTTCTTGAACAATGAGCACTTCTTAGTCTCATGAGAGAAGAAGGGGGTATAATTGCTAATTCCCCCTATCAAACTACCAATTATCTTGTTCCTTGTATCTCAGATCTATAACTAATTATGTTGCCCTCAATTCCATGATGCCATATACCCTATTCTGTTCCCCAAAACCTCTGAAAGGGGAGCTGTCAATCTGCTGAGGATCTTTGACATAAACGGAGGCAATCCATTGACCTATTGACCAGCAGCATGCCTCCTGTTAATATATGTTATCTTACTTGGAAAACTGTCTCAATTTACCTTCGTATTAAATTTCCCTATAACATAGTTATTGTGTATAATATCTTCCCTTTCCATCATGTCAAGTCAGTCTTCCCATGTTCTTCTGAATTCATCATCATCATCATCATTTTTCTTTTAGAATTGTGATATTCTTTTAGATTCAAATATCCAATTTATCTAGGATTTCATTGTTCAAATATATTTGTTTTTTGTTTGTTTCTGAATGTATGGGGCTTTCCCCCCCTCTACCTTTGGTCTCCTCAGGTTTTTCCCTAGGAGGGGAATCTATGGATATATGGGTATGAACATTATAGTTACTCTTTTTGCATAAATCCAAAATACTTTTGTATCACTTTTCACAAGCTAATGCTCAGGATTTGAAGGATCCTAATTCATCTAGTTCAACTTTCACATTTTATAGATGAGGAAAATAAGATTTAAATCTATATATTCCTAGGACCTACTATTTAATCTTGCATGTGTCAGGCAATGCTAATTTAAATTCTCATTTGAACTTCTGGACAAGAATGGAAGATCAGAAAGAAAAGAAAAAAGATAATAATGGAACTGTTTCTTGAATACTTTTGATTCCCAAATAATGATCTTTTCCAGGCACTTATTTTGATCTTCCTACTTGATCCCTAGATTGTACAGCTTGAAATGAGGGTGTTAGAAAGTCTCCCACATTAGATTTTTCTGATCAGTGATGTAGGAGGAACATTTTACATGGAATTTTATCATCTACTTATTAGAGGATATGGAATCTAGTAGAAAATTTCAGTTAGCCATATGAATAAGGGCTGGCCTACTTGGTTGGGGGAGGGAAAAATGCTCTTTTTTTCCTAGTGTAGCCAAAGAATAGCCTGAAGGAAATTGCTCTGGGCTAACTTCTATTGTTTAGATTTAAGTTGATAAAATTGCAACCTAATGGAATTTCCCCTAAGAAATCTCTGGGGTCTTTATGCCCTTGGGTTTCAGTATCAGAAATATATGCAGACTTTTATCCAGAGTAAACTTGAGAGCATGGCAGAGTTTAGAAAGGAGAGTATATTTTAGGAATTCCTCTTGATTTCCACTCATCATTTCAGTGATTGAGCATTTTAGGTAATTAAATCAAACAGCTGGAAATGTTAATTTTATTTTTTATTCCCATTTTATAAGATAACCAGATAATTTACAAAATTGATAAGGAATTGACAGAAGTTTTTTTTTGTTTTTTCCTATTCTAATTATATTTTTCTTAAATTGGGTTTGAATTGAAATTTATGCAATTAAATAATTAATTATTTAAGGATTTTAATGTTGATATCCAATAGTCATTCATCATCTTCATCTTTATCACCAAGTGTCTATTCTTGTCCACTTGTTGTCCACTCAGCTGAGTGCTAAGCAAAAGGGCAATGCAAAGAGGTTTGAGATGGCACTCTTTTCTTATCTAAAATATAGAGATAGTACTTTTAAAAATAAAGTTTATTGATGCCTTTTGATTTTATACTTCATTAATTTCCAGATATCATCTGCTTATCCCCAAATGAACCTTTCTTCAACAAAGAAAAAGTTAAACATTCTATTTGTTAGAGCCCCATTTCTCAGGGAAAGGAAAAGAAAGAGGGCAGCTTCTATTTTTTTAGAACCATCCATTCTAGTCAGGGAAATGAGAAATTCACAAAAATACAAAAACAATTCAAGAAACATTTATCAAAAAACTCATTGTAAGGCTATGCTAAATGCTGAAATTTATAAAGATGAAAAAATAGTCTTTGCCTTCAAGGAACTTAATTCTATGGATGAAAAACAATGCAAGATAATATAAATGAAGCGACACATGAAGTGTGTAGGAGAGATTGCTAGGTGATATAGTGGATAGATCAGAGTCCTTAGATAGATCCTGTCCTTAGAAAGACCTGAATTCAAATGTGACCTCAGATAGTTTACTAGTTCTCTGAGTTGGACAAGTCACTTAAACCTATTTACCTCAATTTCTTCATCAGTAAAACGAGCTGGAGAAGGAAATGGGAAACCACTCCAGTATGTTTGCCAAGAAACCTCAAATTGAGTCACAAAGAATTAAATGCAACTGAATAACAAGAACAAAGAAGATATCAAAGGATGAGCAGAGGGCTGAGTATTTGGGAAGAGTTCTTATCTTTCTTGGTGGTCCAAATTAAAAGTCCAATGGAGAAAAGGACAATCTTTCCCACAGTTTAGAACTATTCTATTTTTAAAAAGAAAATTACTTCTTTACAATTATTTCTCATTTTCCTCAATTGATAAACAGTAAAAGGATATAAACAAACAATTTTCAGATGATGAAATTAGTTATCTAAAGTCACATAAAAATGCTCCAGATCACATTTGATTAGAAAAATGCAAATTAAAATAACTCTGAGGTACCACTTCATACCTGTCATATTGACTAAGATGACAGGAAAAGATAATAAGTGTTAGAAGGAATATGGGAAAACTGGGACACTAATGCAGGAGCTGTGAAATGATCTAACCCTTCTGGAGAGCAATTTGGAACCATATCCAAAGGGCTATAAAGCTGTATATACTCTTTGAACCAGCAGTGCCACTGTGGGGACCATATCTCAAAGAAATCATAAAGCATGGAAAAGGACACACATGTGCAAAAATGTTTATAGTAGCAATTTTTTGTGATGGCAAAGAATTGGAAAATGAGTAGATGTCCATCAATTGGGGATTGGCTGAATACGTTATGGTATATGACAGTAATGGAATATTATTGTTCTATAAAAATAATGAACAAACTGATTTTAGAAGGGACTGGAAAAATTTATATGAACTGATGCTGAGCAAAACAAGCAGAACCAGGAACATTGTACACAATACACAATACACAGAAAGATTGTGTAATGATCAACTATGAAAGATTTAGTTCTTCTCAGTGGTTCAGTGATCCAGGGCAATTCAATAAACTTTAGAAGCAAAATGCCATCTGCTTACAGAAAGAAAACTATGAAGACTGAATGTAAATGAGCTCATTCTATGTTCACTTTTTTCTTCTGTGTTTTTTCCCTCTTCTGGCTTATCCTTTTTTCCCCCTGATTTTTCTGTCCCAATATGATTCATAAATAAATGTGTATGTGAAAAGTTAATATATATGTATATCCAGAAAAAATAATTAAAAAGAACAATTATATCTCAGTGGGGAGGTATTGTATGGATAGATATCTGCATTTTTAGTTAGTAAGTAAGAGATCCAAATAATGACTTACCTTTTGACTAGTAACCTAGATTCAAAGAAGGGAAAATGAGTAAATATTATACCCAGACCTCCTATGGCTCTTTTTTTTTTCATTGTAGTATATGTAATTGGTGAGATCAGAATCTCTTTCCCTATCTGTAGCAGAAGATGAAAAAGAAAATAAAGGACACTCAAATTCACTTAAACTGTATTGACATTGAAAGGAGACAAAAATCTTATACCATTCCCCTAAAGGGAAATTAAATCAGGATTTTGCAAAATAACATTTTGTGCCTATTTTAAAAATATTTGATATGACCAATTGAATTAATTTGTAATTAGTAATTAATTAATTAGTAATATATATGACATAATTTATAAAAATAAGTATATGGGAATTATATCTCTGTTTTTTGCAAACATAACAATTACTCAGACTAATGGAGAATTTTATGTATGAATTATCTCAAATCATGGACAAAAATATGTAAATTATGCACAAAATAAAAACCCTAGATAATTATCTATGCTATAATTACTGACTGTCATACTTTGAAAGGATATACTTCATCATTTTTTAATATTTGTTCTGAAATACTGAAATTGATATTGCTAAATTATTCTTTACATAATCTATTTTCAAATGTCAACAGCTATTTACTAATACTATCAACCTGAATCTATCATTTAATCTCTCTCATCTGTAAAATGATAGTGATCACAGCTACCTTAAGGGATTATTATGAAGATAAAATGATATGATATATGCAAAACACTTCATAAATTTTAAAGTACTATTTTAGCTGTTATTATTAGTTAGTAATACTTTCATTAACCAAGAGAAAGATAACAAATAGAGATACACACATAGATACATACAAATAAATATATACATATTCTCTCTTTACACACTCTACATACATTCCTACTTCTAAGAACCTTACACAATATTAAATAGGTATACTATAACCATTATACAAAACCATTTGGTATTGGCTAAGAAATAGACTAGTTGATCAGTGGAATAGGTTAGGTTCACAGGGCAAGATAGTGAATAAAAATAGAAATATAGTGTTTGACAAACCCAAAGATCCCAACTTTTGGGATAAGAAATCATTATTTGACAAAAACTGCTGGGAAAACTGGATTAGTATGGCAGAAACTTGGCATGGACCCACATTTAACAGCACATACTAAGATAAGATCAAAATGAGTCTATGATTTAGGCATAAAGAATGAGATCATAAATAAATTAGAGGAACATAGGATAGTTTACCTCTCAGACTTGTGGAGAAGGAAGGAATTTGTGACCAAAGGAGAACTAGAGATCATCATTGATCACAAAATAGAAAATTTTGATTACATCAAATTAAAAAGCTTTTGTACAAGAAAACTAATGCAAACAAGATTAGAAGGGAAGTAACAAATTGGAAAAACATTTTTAAAGTTAAAGGTTCTGATAAAGACCTCATCTCCAAAATATACAGAGAATTGACTTTAATTTATAAGAAATCAAGCCATTCTCCAGTTGATAAATGGTCAAAGGATATGAACAGACAATTTTCAGATGAGGAAATTAAAACTATATCCACTCATATGAAAGAGTGTTCCAAATCACTATTGATCAGAGAAATGCAAATTAAGACAACTCTGAGATACCACTACACACCTGTCAGATTGGCTAAGATGACAGAAACAAATAATGATGAATGTTGGAGGGGATGTGGGAAAACTGGGACACTGATACATTGTTGGTGGAGTTGTGAAAGAATCCAACCATTCTGGAGAGCAATCTGGAATTATGCCCAAAAAGTCATCAAACTGTGCATACCCTTTGATCCAGCAGTGCTACTATTGGGCTTATATCCCAAGGAAATCCTAAAGAAGGGAAAGGGACCTGTATGTGCCAAAATGTTTGTGGCAGCCCTTTTGTAGTGGCTAGAAACTGGAAAATGAACAGATGTCCATCAATTGGAAAATGGTTGGGTAAATTATGGTATATGAATGTTATAGAATATTATTGTTCTGTAAGAAATGACCAACAGGATGAATACAGAGAGGCTTGGAGAGACTTACATCAACTGATACTGAGTGAAACAAGTGGAACTACGAGATCATTAAACACTTCAACAATGATACTGTATGAGGATGTATTCTGATGGAAGTGGATATCTTCAACATAGAGAAGAGCTAATCCAATTCTAGTTGATCAATGACGGACAGAATCAGCTACACTCAGAAAAGGAACACTGGGAAATGAGTGTAAATTGTTAGCATTTTTTGTTTTTCTCCCCAGATTATTTTTACCTTCCGAATCCAATTCTTCCTTTGCAACAACAACAAAATTCGGTTCTGCACATATATGTTGTACCTAGGATATATTATAACATATTTAATATGTATGGGGATGCCTGCTATCTAGGGAAGGGGGTGGAGGGAAGGAGGGGAAAAATTCGGAACAGAAGGGAGTATAAGGGATAATGGTGTAAAAAATTACTTATGCATATGTACTGTCAAAAATGTTATAATTATAAAATTAATAAAAAAGAAAAAAAGAAAAGAAAAGAAAAGGAACAGAGAAAAAAAAGGCAAATAAGAAGTTCATAATCCTGAAAGGAAATAAAAGGGAAGAACTAGTTGACCTTAATGAGTTAAGTCAACTGGTTCCTTGAATAGTGAAAGAACTAACAGATGTGCTTACTAAGTCATAGTTAGTGATTTTTGAAATATTACAGTGAATAGGTGGCATACTGAAGGTCAAATGTGAATATTATTAACCAAAAAGAAAGAAAGAAAGAAAGAGATTGGAGTCTGAAAACCATGGGCCAGTGATCTTGATTTTATTTCTGGCAAAAATCTAGAATGTATTTCCAAGTAGAAAGCTACTGCTATTTTTAATGGTTTGTTAATTCACACTCTCTGTGTATTTTAGCTTGGTAGATATATATTAGCAGTTTTCTCTCCTTTCTAAATTTTAATTTAAAACCTTTTTGATAAAAATTTGTTAGACTTGACAAGTATGTTGACTTTTATTGATTTGATAAACATTGTTTTATAAAAAAGTACACTTTATGGATTATACTTTGTCCCTGATAATTTGAATTTTAATCTTTATCACAAAAAGAGCTGCTACAAATATATTTCCATATATAGATCATTTTCATCTTTTTTTTTAATTCTTTGGGAGTTAGAGGTTAAATTTCATACACAGCTAATATGGAAACTGATATGCTGGAATTCGTAGCTATGTTTTGTGGAATTTGTGTTTTTATTTTAATTGATCAATGGAATTGTGGTAGTGGGAGAAATATAATAATAAAAATATTTGTGATTTGAAAAAGAAAAAACATAATTTAAATTAAGAAAACTATTGAACTAATAAATAAAACTAATAGTTGCTTTTATTAAAAAAAAAAAAACAAAATAGGTAAACCTTTGCTTAATTTGATTAGAAAAAGGAAAGTAAAAAAAAACACAAAACAAATCACCAAAAATGAAAAGGATGAACTGACAAAGAAATTAACAAAGAGATTAACAGAAGATGAAATAATTTCCTTACATAGTCCCATTTTAGAAAGAGAAATTGAATAAGCCATTAATGAAATCTCTAAGAAAAAAAATCTCCAGGGCCTCATAGATTTACATGTGAATTCTACCAAATATTTAAAGAACAATTAACTCCAATCCTATGTAAAATATTTGGAAAAAATAGGTAAAGAAGAGTACTGCCAAATTCCTTGTATGACACAAAAATGGTACTAATACTTAAACCAGGAAAAGCCAAAACAGAGAAATAAAATTACAAACTAATATCCCTAAGGAATATTGTTGCAAAAAATTTAAATAAAATATTAGTAAAGAGATTAGAGCAACTTCTTAGCAGGTTAATACACTATGAACAAGTGGGATTTATATCAGGAAACCAGGACACATTCAATATCAGGAAAACTATCATTGATTATTTGTTATTTGATAATAACAAAACCAATAGAAATCATATGATAATCTCAATAGATGCAGAAAAAGCTATGATAAATTCAGCCCCCATTCCTATTAAAAATGCTACAGAGCAAAAAGATAAATGGAGCTTGCCTTAAAATAATAAGCAGTATGTATCTAAAATCAACAGCAAACATTAATTATAATGAAGAGAAGCTGGACATATTCCCAATAAAATCAGGGGTGAAACAAGGATGTACGTTACTACCACTATTATTCAACATTGTACTAGAAATGTTGGCTTTAGCAATAAGAAAAGAAAAAGACATTAAAAGAATTAGAATAGGCAATGAGGAAATAAAACTATCATTGTTTGCAGATGGTATCATAATATATTTGAAAATTATCCAGAAACCTACTGGAAATAATTAACAGTTTTAGCAAAGTTGCAGGATATAAAATAAACCCACAAAATCACCAGAATTTCTATATATCACTGGACTCATCTGAAAATTCAAATGCTTTGACCATTTATCAATTGGGAAATGACTTGTATTCTTATAAATTTGACATAATTCTTTATGCATTTTAGAAATGAGATCTTCATCAGAAACATTGGCTATAATTATTTTTCCTACCTTTGTAATTCTCTTTTAATCTTGTTTCTGTTGGTTTTGTTTCTGCAAAAACTTTTTAATTTTATGTAATCAGAGTTATTTATTTTGCCTTTCATAATGTTCTCTAGTTCTTCTTTGGTAATAAATTCTTCTCTTCTCCAAAGATTTGATAGGTAAATTATCCATTGTTTCCCTAATTTGTTTATGGTGTCATCTTTATGTTCAAATCATGTACCCATTTTTACCTTATTTTGGTATGCAGTGTGAGATGTAGGTCTATGGTGAGTTTCTGACATGTTATTTTTCAATTTTCCGAGCAATTTTGTTCAGATAGTGAACTGTTATTCCAGAAGCTGGTGTCTGAGGATTTATCCAAAATTAGATTACAATATGCTTTGATATTGTGTCATGTGTATCTAATCTATTCCACTGATATACTACTCTATTTCTTAGCAAGTATGAAATGGTTAGATTGGATAAGATGATAGGCAAAGATAATGATAAATGTTGAAAGGGAACTGAGAAAACTGATGAAATGATCAAGCATTCTGCAGAGCAATTTGGAACTATGTCCAAAGGGCTATAAAACTATGCATATACTTTGACCCAGTAGTGCCACTACTAGGTATATATCCTAAAGAAATAATAAAGAAGGGAAAAGGACACACATGTGCAAAAATGTTTGTAGCAGCTCTTTTTGTGGTAGCAAAGAATTGGAAAATGAGTAGATGCCCATTATTGGGGAATGGGTGAACAAGTTGTGATATATGAAGGTAATGGAATATTATTCTATAAAAGTGATGAACACACTGACTTTAGAAAAACCTGGAAAGAGTTACATGAATTGATGCT
The DNA here is from genome assembly GCF_048593235.1 of Sminthopsis crassicaudata. Taxonomy (NCBI): domain Eukaryota; kingdom Metazoa; phylum Chordata; class Mammalia; order Dasyuromorphia; family Dasyuridae; genus Sminthopsis; species Sminthopsis crassicaudata. Next base: position 100,997,463 of record NC_133622.1, on the reverse strand, counting down.
AAGTGAAACAAGCAGAACCAGGTATTCATTGTACACAATAACAGCAAGAATGTACAATGATCAATTAAGAAAAACATGGTTCTTCTCAGCAGCACAGTGATCCAAGATAATCCCAATAGACTTTGGTTAGAAAATGCCATCTTCATTCAGAAAAAGAACTGTGGGGATCAAATGTAAATCAACACATGGTATGTTCACTTCTTTTTTCTATGGTTTTTTTTTTTTCTCGCCCATAATTTTCCCTTTTTATCTTATTTTCTCTCCCAACATGATTCATTAAGCAAAATGTATTAAAAATAAATAAATAACTTTTAAAAATAATGTTTAGTCCAGATGCAGAAAAAATTAATGTTGCTATTGTTTAAACGGATTTCTTTGGTATTGAGCATGAGAGAGGATATGCCAAATTTCCACTTAGGCGATTAATTAAAATTTAATTTCAAATATTTTCTGTCAATTCTGTACATGTAGAGTATTCCCTAGTAGATGGGGAGTTTGTCCAGTAATTGTTTGGAATGAATCTATAGAATTGAATTTGGTTTTCTGCCTATAATGGATGCCTTTTACATATTGGTAGACTAATAAAATAGTGGTTTCTCTCTGATATTTTCCCCTGGTTACAACTAATTCAAGAAAATGAAAACAAACTCTTTCAAGAAATTTCCTTTAAAAAAGTGTCTCATCCTTAATATCATATAAACAACAAAAACAACAATGAAGAATTAATGATCAAAATCTATTTTATGTAATTAATTATTAAAATCACAATAATTATAATAAAAATCATAATATTTGTAAAGAACTTTAAGATTATAAAGCAACTTACAAATGTTAAGGAAGGAAGGAAGGAAGGAAGGAAGGAAGGAAGGAAGGAAGGAAGGAAGGAAGGAAGGAAGGAAGGAAGGAAGGGAGGGAGGGAGGGAACGAGGGAAGGAGGGAGGGAAGAAGGGAGAACACTGAGTGAAGTACTTTACATATAATATCCAATCTTATACTTGTGGTATGTTTCTGAATCTAGATTTAAATTCAGATCTAGCAAACTAAAGGCCCAGTTTCAATTAAATTAAGTAATTTAAATAATTCTCTGTTAGGTTGTTCCATTTTTGTCATGTCTGACTCTTCATCACCTCAGCTGTGATATTCAGAGCAAAGATGCTAGAGTGGTTTGCCATTTCTTTCTCCAGCTCATTTTACAGATGAGAAACTGAGTTAAACAGAGTTAAGTGACTTGCCTAGAATCACACACAAGTTGAACAAAGAATTGCCACAATTTAGAATGGTAGTATGATCCAGTGATAATTATATCAAGGAATTAGTTTTGAATTTCTATCATTTTCACTGTGACAAATAGTATGTCTCTAGAAAAATTATTTAACCCCTCTAAATTTTCTCACTTGTGTAAGAATAGGTAATCTGCAAGATACCTTCAATCTCTAAATATATGCTTCTAAAGTATTTTCAAAGTGGATCATATTTTTTTTCTGTAATAAGAAAAGGATTAAGTATATATGTTTTTCCCATCTTCAACCTTTTTACTTGGTAGCTAGTAGTTTAATGGATAAAGCATTAGTCCTGGATTCAGCAAAACCTTAATTCATATATGGCCTCAAAAATATTTCTTTTTTCATCTGTATAATGAGAATAATAATAACACCTATGTCTCAGGGTTGGTTGTTTTTTTGTTGGTTTTTTTTGAGGATTAGAGGAGATAATAATTGTAAGAGTTTAGAACAAGGTCTACTACATAATAAGTGCAATATAGATGTTAGCTATTATTTTTAATTATTATAATGAGAACAGTTATCCATACACACATAAATGTTCTTTTGTAAAGATGTCTATTTAAAATCTATAATGGCTTCTTAATGGTCTTCAGTGAATGGCTACTGCATTTTTTCTGTTACTAAGAAAAATTATTTTGAGAATATCTCCATAATATTAATTCATTAGAAAGAGTTTTAAACATTGTTAATAAGCAATTTAAAAACTTTGGTATTCAGAAGATTAATGCATTTGCTGGAGGTACATCTGCCTTAAAGTATTAGAGGGTATCTTATATCTACTTCATTTTTATTCCAAAAAATATGTCAAAACTCTTCTTTTAAAAAAAAGAGGCATAAATATTACTTTGTAATTTGATAGAATGGTAGTTTCTGAAGCTTATAGACAAGTTAAAAAGAAACAGAGTAACAATATTGAACTATACACAAATAATTGATTAAATCTGGAATTACTACTTATCAATTATTATTTTATATACATTAATTTCATGTTCTAACACAGAAATAAGTCACTTGACAAATAATATAGAAAAGCACATATTGATATTGTTAATATATGTTTTCACACACACACAAAAATACTTTTAAAAGAACAACTCAGACTCTCATTCCCCTTTTTCATGTTTTCCTTAAATCAGTTCTCAAAAATTAATGCTGTTGATGTTGATGATGGGCCTGAAGTTTTTCTTCTTTTTCTGTTCTATTAAAGATATGAAAATAATTTCTTTATTGGATATTGTAATTTCTGAAAAAATATCTTTATATATTACTACCTAATTCTAACTAGCACTATTTCTCAGCATACCATAGTCAGGAAAAATAAATTATTTTGAGTAACTAAATATAACACTAAATATTCACTCATTTTAATTCTATCATGAAATTTTTAAAAAGCCCACTGTAATGAACTGCTATTTATTTATTTATTTATTCTAATGTGATTTATTAAAAATGCACTCATTGCCTAAAGGCCTTTGGGAGCATATATAAAAACAGGAAAAATACATGAATTAAATTAAATATACCAACAGCTAAACTCCTCATTAAAAAGAACAGCAGGGCTTAGTCAATGCCGCACCAAAAAGATAAATGTTGCACAGTCTATGTATAATTCAGTTGTGATAGCTCACTCAGTACCTGACCTCCATTGAAAATGGCAGGAAAATAAAATTAACATTTTTGTGCACATGTGATAGGATCTATTGTCTATACAATTATTCCATTACAATGAAACCAAAATGATCTATCAAAGGCTGAACTAACGGTCAACTCACAGTCTCTTCCTTGTCTCTTTCTTTTTTTTAGATTTACTCATAAATTGCCCTCCCCCCCCCCACAGGCATCAAACAAATGAACTTTACTAAGTTACAAAAAAAGTTACAAACAAACCAAATTCTGCAATAGTTTTTAGTGAGAAGAGTATTTTTGTATTTACAAATAAGTTAATTGCCGTTAGGGAAAAGAAAAAAGAAAAAGAAAGAGAGAAAGAAAGAAAGAAAGAAAGAAAGAAAGAAAGAAAGAAAGAAAGAAAGAAAGAAAGAAAGAAAGAAAGAAAGAAAGAAAGAAAGAAAGAAAGAAAGAAAGAAAGAAAGAAAGAAAGAAAGAAAGAAAGAAAGAAAGAAAGAAAGAGAAAGAAAGAAAGAAAGAAAGAAAGAGAAAGAAAGAAAGAAAGAGAAAGAAAGAGAGAGAGAGAAAGAAAGAGAGAGAGAGAAAGAGAGAGAGAGAGAGAAAGAGAGAAAGAGAAAGAGAGAAAGAGAGAGAGAAAGAAAGAAAGAAAGAAAGAAAGAAAGAAAGAAAGAAAGAAAGAAAGAAAGAAAGAAAGAAAGAAAAGAGAGAGAGAGAAAGAGAGAGAGAAAGAGAGAGAGAAAGGAAGAGAGAAAGAAAGAGGGAAAGAAAGAGGGAAAGAAAGAAGGAAAGAAAGAAGGAAGGAAGGAAGAAAGAAAGAAAGAAAGAAAGAAAGAAAGAAAGAAAGAAAGAAAGAAAGAAAGAAAGAAAGAAAGAAAGAAAGAAAGAAAGAAAGAAAGAAAGAAAGAAAGAAAGAAAGAAAGAAAGAAAGATTTTTACTGATAACTGATAATTTTTACTTAACTGGCTCCAAAGGATAAAACCTGTCCATGGAATACTTTCTCTACTCTTCTAGACATTCCTTTCACAAGCATCTTTGTATTTTGGAACCATTGGTAAAAATGGACATATTAGTTAACTAAAACAACTCCAAGATTTTACTTTATACCCAACAATTTTTTTTAATGAAGTAATCCTTTTTTGGAAGGTACACAAGAAAATAGGAAGACATACTTTAAATAGAGTTGTCAGTTATTCCAGCCATTTTGGAAAGCAATATGGAAATATAAATTTTTTTAAAAGTGACCCAAAGATACTGCTAAAGCAATATTCAAAAAGGTCAAAGATAGAAAAAAGGGACTTTATACTTAGCATTTATAAAAAGCTTTACATTTTGCAAATAATCTTTAAAAATCTTATTTCATTTTATCATAATCCTTAAAGATAGGTGCTATTATTATCAACATTTTATTTATAAATAAAGTGAGGCAAATAGAAAAAGTGAAGAAGTTTGCTAGCAGTTATCTGAGTTTTGATTTCCACTCAGATATTTATGACACCAAGTCTAGCATTCTAACAACCCATGAGCATCAGAGTAATCATTGCAGCACTTTTAGCTACAGTCAATAATTTGAAACAAAGTATCTATATCTATATATTTCTGTTGTTGTTTGGTCATTTTACAAATAGTTTTTAAAATATTAACTTATTTTATCTTAATAACAATTTTGGATATAAATATTATTATTATCACCATTTTACAGATGAGGAAATTGAAATGGGGAGAAATGTGTAAGTGAATTGCCTAAAATCACATAGCTAATGTTTGAGGCTGAATTTGAACTCAGGTTTTTGAATCTTCATATCTATTACTCTACCAATCAATAAACATGTCTTAGGTCTACCTATAATGCATGAGAATATTAATTATAGCATGTTACTTTTTAAAATCTGATAGAAATGACTGTTTGATCACTGGAGGATGAGCTAGGTACATCTGCCTTAAAGTATTAGAGGGTGTATTATATCAAAGATAACAAAAAGTTTTAAAAATCGAATGAACATAGAGAAACCAGCACATAGACTAACTTCTTCATTGTCACATTAATTGATTCATCATATTAATTAGCTTCCACATTAGAAAGTTAAGATTGAGGTGTAAAGGGAATGGGACATAGAAATTGATAAAGTAAGAGAAGGAAGATCTGGCAGTGGATCTCTTTTTGTGGAAATTTCTGTTTGGTGAAAGAAAACCTAAGGTTTGTGCTGATGGAGCACAGAACAAGAAACACACTAAAAGAGCTGTCCTAAGATATTTTACATTTCTGTTTAATAAATGAAACTGTTAGGTATATCTTTTGGCCTATGGCTATAATGAAAAATAAATTACTAGGATACTAAGTACTATTGTGAGAATTGGATGCGTGTTTAGTTTCCACAGAGTTTTGAAACTTAAATTAGAGAAATGCAGAGAATTAAAACTTAAATTAGAAAAATAAAGCTGAAAGCTAAGGAATAAGAAACACAGTAAGTGATGTTATCAGGGATGGGATCTCACACTTACTTGGGGGAATTAGGTACTCCAGATAAGCTTTAACCTCTGTAGTACCCTACAGATTTGGAAAATCAAGGTAGTGGCTTGTGTTTCAGGGACAAGGTATGGTGCTTACTAGCTTGCAAAAACATAAAATAATATCTTTTCCTGGCTTCATCAGTGGGTCTGTAGAGTTCTTGTTAACATTCTTGTCTCTTATACTATGAACATAGAAAGTCTGCGTCCTCTAGGTGTTCTCTGACCAAAGAACTTGATACTTCCCTACTAGTGGATTCTATGCCATAAGTGTAGTTTTCCCCTTCTGTTGAATTATCTTCCTTTCTCCACATATCAATTTTTAAAAGGTAGCAAGAGATAAGTCTTTTTAATGATTATGAAATTCAGATTTTAAGCCACCTTTGTAACTCAATTTTTGGACATCATGAAATTTGCCTTTGAATTCCCCAGATCTTTCATATTAGATTGCTTGATGTATTTCATACTCCAAGGACATCCAGTGATTCAGATCCAGCATGGCCTATTTCTACTTAATGCCAAATCTGGTTTTGCTACTCTTTTCCAGAAGACCATTGAGAGATTGGATAGAACTTAATATCCCAATTGATATAAAAACTGTTTATTTGAATCTAAGTTTCCAGAGTCTCCCATATGCTATTAACTTTTCTGAAATGGTTTCAGAATTAATTTTTTCTGGGGTAGGGGAGGAAGCAGACAATGAGAATTAACATCCCAACCTCTAGCCTGTCTGGACACTTGTGTTAGTCCAATTTCCAGGATAGAAATGCTTAATCATCCTTTAATATGTATGAATAAATTTTAAGCTATTCCTGAGAATAGTCATGGGCTTTTAGATTTAGGGTGAAATACATATAATTCTAAACTAAACTGAAATACATATAATTCTAAACTAAACTAAAGAGAACACAGATCCAGGGTTTCCTCTATTCAATCAGTATACCAAATTCATAAAGATATGGTAAATGATAGAAAGTTTGCAATTTTCTCTGTTTTTCCCTCCCTTTTTCATTTAGTAAGGTATAATCTAACTAGCCTTGGGTAAAAAGAAAATGAAGTATAATTGCATTCAGCTCAAAGAAACAACAAAAACTCTCTCAGTTGAATGGCTCATCACAAAGAAAGGAAAGCGGTCATTGTTTCTAAAAGGAGGTTACTTCTCTTTAGTAGCCAAGGAATGACTAATGACTTCCCTCCAAATATCCCACTTTTAAAAGAATGAATAAGTCTCAAAGGTCTCAGAGAGATAAGTATTGCTTTACTCTTGATAGCTTAGCTAACAGTTGAGATGGGTTAAAAAAAAAAAAAGTAAGAAAAAAAAAACTAGACAATATTTCAAAGGCAACTGCTATAAATGTAACAGTAGATACTGTCCATCTCTGCCTCTAAATCACCCAATCTCTAAACCATTTTTATACCTTTCATTTTATTTTCTATATAACCTCCAAATTCTCATCATCTGAAGCCTGCTAGCCCAGGGGAAGCTCCTGGGTGTTCTCACATCAGCATAATTGCATAGCCCACACTTCCCAGAGGTAAGATACCCCTATAAGCTGTTTCATGTCTCAAAGATTAATCTCATATTTGGTGACACAATGAGGATTTTGCACACAGCCATTTTATCCATTTGTATATCTCTGGTTCTATTTTCTAGAATTCTTGCCCCTACCAATACTTTTTTAAACAAAACAAATTACTCTCTTCTTGTTCAGTCTCACATAGAATACTAATATAAGATTCAATGAATTACTTTAGTTCTCTAATCCCTATTATGAAAAATGTCATGGGTTAATATATTTATGCCCTACTGAGAATTAAAGGGGAAATAAAATGCTTTGAGATTGTAATGAGGCCATGTATTAATGAAGGGAGGTCAACAGAGATCATGGATGGTAGATAAAGCAACATTATTTTCTATGGTAGGCAAAACAGCCACAATTCAATGATAGGGAGTACTTTTATTTTTGTGTTTAAAAGGAAAGAAGCCAAAACTCTCCTACTAGGTATAAACCATAAACAAGATTTCCCACAGTAGGGCAAAAGGATAAAAAGATGGCCCCTAACTGTATCATCTTCAAATTCAAGCAACCGATAAGCAGAAAGCAATCTTGTGAGAAGGTAGTACAAAATGAGATCCTCATTTCATATATTTCAGAGAGACTACAAAGCGTAGAGGAATACAGTAGTCTGATAAAATATCCTAAAGATACATACTATAAATAAGGGTATGATTATAAACAAAGAGAAATCCTAAATAGAGCTCAACTTCCCTCTACTTTTTTTTTTAATTCATCATCCAGAGAGGAAGGTAGAACAGGGGTGAAATACCTAAGGCTCCTGTAAACTCAGCAGCCAGTCCTTAAATTAATCTTATTGGCAGGTTCACTTGTGACAAGCTCCAATTCTATTTCTAGACATGAACAAACAATCAAAGTGAAATGCTAGGAATTTTAGAAGATGCCAGCTATTAAAAGACATTTTGTGTCCTCAGGTTGAAGATTGGTACTAATGCTGTTGAGGCTTGATCAGATGATATTAAAATATATCAGAATTATTTTGTATTATAATGTATATGTATTATGGCAAATTCAAAGTCCAGGTTATCAGGTTAGCAAGGAAAAGATGAACAGAAAATATGTATCTCCAAAGCCAGACACTAGTTTCATAAAAGCACAGATTAAGAAGTAGAAGGAATCTTACAGGCCATCAAATACATGATGCCCAGTGAGGTCAGATGACTTAACTAATGGCTCACAGGTATTCAACTGACAAAGCTGGGTTTTAAATTCATATCCACTGACTCCAAATCCATTGTTTTTCCATGATATTTATTCCTTCAAATCTGATTTTAAAATGAAGTAACTTACATTCTTTATCTAACCTTTCCCTATCCTCCTCCTTCCCTTTCCCCATCATGAAAATAAATATTAATTCAGTTTGCTTTACTCTTAAGAAAATGGTATTTGGGAAAACTTCCAATTTTTCACTATTTTAGTATTATTATTGTTGTTGTTTAAAACAGAAACCTACCTCCTATACTATGATGGCAAACTGTAATCCATCTTTAAGTCAGGAAGATAAACTAGATGACCTCTAATCATCTCTAAGCCTTTTCATATTACTAAGAACATCAAGGTCATCTTTCATAAGCTACCTTGTCAACTCTTCTATAACTCAAAACCTCTCTAAACCTTCACTCATGCATTTTCCCTTTGCTCTAGTCTCAGATGAGAAGGCGCATCCTTGTTAACTCTATCATTGCCTGGAATCATTTCCCCGGATTTTTCTTCTCATTGACTCTTCAATGTCTAAAGAGATTATTTTACCTTTGTTACCTTCAATACTGATTCATTCCTCAAACCTCTGCCTTCTGGATTCCAATCACAATTCAACTGAAACTGTTCTTTCAAGGAGATTGATGGATGAACAAACTAATACTTATGAATCACTATGGGCTAAGTACTATCCTGTACTTATATTTTAGATTCAGATAGAAAGGGAAGAAAATCTACATGTTACTTTCATTATCTGTAAAATGAAGGGGCTAAAATAGATGGCCTCCTATTATCATCTTTTTGCTACAAATCTATGATGCTATGATTCTTAACCTAGTATGTAAGGTTCCCCTCAAAATCTGAAGCTATATTACCTAAACAGTCTAATTCTATATCATTCTCCTAAAAACAAATAAATCAAAACCACCACTACCACCATCATCACCACCAAAAAAAGAATACTTTCTAGTCAAACTGGGCTACTATCTGGCCTTTAACTTGACACATATTCATATCAGATTCCTTCCTTACTTCAAAGCATTGTCTTTACATTTTTGCCTATCGAATGAATTGACAAGCTTTTTCAAATATAATGCACTTATCTGGGATATATATTCCAGATGATATTCTAAGTGCTTGAATGCAGAGACAAGACAGAAACAATTCATGCCTTCAAGGAAATTGCATATAATCGAGAAATTACACAGATAAGTAGATACAAAGGAAATACAAAATTATAAAAGTGAAGAGTCAGAAGTACAAGCATTTGGGAGCATCAGCAAATAGCCCATTAGATGGTATTAGATCTGAATTTGGAAAGACCTAAGGATTCTAATGGTTAAACATTAGGAAGGAAGGCATGTGAGGCATAACATGGCAGTCTGGGCAAAGATACTAGAAGAATGAAAAAATAATCAGTATTTAAAAAAATAAAAACTTTTCTTTTTGTTCAAGATTCAGTTTAAATATTTCCTCCATGAAACCATTCCTGATTCTATCCTTTCACTCCCATTCAGAGTTTCTCTTGCTCCTCAAGTTGTTTTAGGAAACTTTGTCTAGAATTTTTCATTGAATCGATTACGTTCTACATCAGCTTGTATTTACCTCTGTATATGTAGAATTTCAATTGTGGCATGAAAGCAATAAATGGTAAGATCTTTCCTATAGAGCAGTGATTCTATAATTTTCCATCTATATATTCCTATCATTTGGTGTCTTGCACATAATGAACATGCTATAAATATTTGCTAAATTGAATAATTATATTAAAATTATAATTACATTCATATTTAAACAACTCAATGATAACATTGTTTACTTACCCCTATGAATAAAATTGCTTTGCTGTTAGCATAAAAAAAAATCTTAATTTTGGTATACTTATCTATACAGAGATTTAATGATATGCTTCAAATTAATTGATGGTCTACATTTAAAGATAATGGTTTCTCTTACAAAAGTCAAATTTCATAACTAAGCTTTGTTCATTATCAACTTTAAATAACTTTGTGGATAGCATTCCTTGTTAAACAGTATTTTTATAAGATAAAATTGAAAATATCACACCCTCAGAGAAAATATCTCCCTCCCTGAGATCTTCCATATCTATGTATAATTGAGTCATGCCCTTTTAAGGGACAAAAATCAGAAATGCAATATATTTATTAGACCCATGTGTGAATGTAAACTTCAAAAAGATTTTGATGTTTACTTGATAGAATTGTTATAAATAGTTTATTAACATAAATTCACAAAGTTAAAAATGGTCTTTAATTTCAGGCCGGAGTTGCCATCATTGACATTTTTTGTGAGATGTTATTCGATATAATTTTTAAAATGAAAATCCTTTTTTTCTTATTATGAATTTTATAAACATCAAGAAACATCAATATTTCCCTCCTCAAAGAAGACTAGAAAAAGACAATGATATCTATAAATCTCCATTACTCTTAACCTGTCTTTATATGTTTCGAATTTATAATGACTGTTTCAACACTAGCTTACTTCTCTACATCTCTTTCAAAACCTCCTTGTGTTTTTATCTTTATTAAATGATTCATTGGAATTTTTTTCTTTTATTTTTAGCATCATTATCATCACACTCATCTTCCTACTGAACTCCTCTACAACAAAAAAATCTCTCTTGTAAACAAATAAATTTAATTATATTAAAAATTTTATATGTTCAAATGTATACCAAAGATATACTATTTTAAATGTATATCTTATTCTACAACTGTGATCAGTTACTTCTTTGCTAAGAGATGGGAAATATGCCTCATTGTCAGGTTTCCAGAGTGATGACCAAACCCTAAGTTGATAGGTGCTAAAAATCTTCTCTAGTTAATAAGGCATAGTTTTTTAAATTATATTAATTACCTCTATTCAAAATAACTAAAATTTGATCACCAGTTTGAAAATGTTTACTTCTATTAAATTCATATCTAAAGTCAGAGTTTAAGATTTCATAAGGACATCATTAATGCCATATGTACTATGTTTCCCAAAACATGATTAAAACTATTGTCTTTCTTAGAATTATATATGGAGCATGTACTATCTTATTTAATTCTAATTTTGACTTCTCTAGGTCAAAGTTACACAGGTGTCTAAACAGATAAATGCCTGTTGTATTTTATGCCTTTTACTATCAATGAGAAAAAAATTTATTTTTCTTTGATCAGAAGGCACAGTATTGTTGTAAAGCCACATCTATGTTTAAATGCTATGAATGTATCATATATGCTGTATAATATGTAAATGTAAAGAAAAAATAAATATTTAAATGTATAAATGACAATTTATATAACTATAAACTTACAAACAAGTCATTGATCTTCAGATAACAATACTATTGTGATCTTTCATAATATTCTACGTGCTCCACTCATGATTTTGCCCACAACTAGCTTTGAACTCAGGAAGCATAGATTTATAGAATTAGACCAGAGAGGGATATTAGATTATCCAGATGATCTAACTCCCTCATTTTAGGAGGAAATTACGCAACAAAGACCCAGGAAAAAGTGACTTGTCTATAGTCACACAAGTAAGATATTTATGATCCTTGTTACAAATCCAGTAATCTTCTAACTATAACATGCCATCTCATTATCCAGTCATTTAATTTATCTTTTTTCTTTCCTGAAATTGTACATTAGAAATAAGATTCAAATGAACCATATTTTTCTTACATTGGAGAGGTCACATTGACCTACATTGGTATAGTCAGAAACAGACAAGAAGGATAATAACAAAAGGTTTGTGATAGAACAATCCAATTTAGTAGTGCTAGTTGCTCTTCTTGGTTTATGAAGGGAGCTGTGTCCTGGTCTGATCTGTTTTGATTAACCCCTTTGGCCTGAATGTATTAATGACTCTTTAAAAAGAGAACAGTATATTCCTTTCACGCTGATAAGATTGGGTTCATCTGGGTAAAATTCATTTGTAGAATTTCCTTAAGGAGGTTTGCCAATATGCACTTAAAAGCAAAACATGAACGATCCATAGACTAATTTTTCTGGTAGATTTTGCTCTGATCTTTCACATATGAGGTTAAAAGAGTAATAAAAACAAGAATCATCATTCATTCCCGTTGAAAAAAAGGCTAATCACAGATCAATGTCGGGAAAATGAAAAATGATGCCTGGTAAATTTCTATGGCAGCAGCATGTTCTAAAGGACATTAAACTTCCCAACACTTTTGCAGTAGCCCCTTTTATACCTAAATCCATTTAGGTAGATTATTCTTAGAAAAATCTGGTTAGTCAAGAAATGCATCTGGATTATATAATTATCTATATCTGCACTTTCCCTTGGGTTATTAATGACAAATACATTAGAGTTATTTATTACAAATAGATTAGAGGTGTCAGCAAAGTTCAATTGGTGGCAGTCTGATCCTTTAAAACTTATTAGGAATTGGGCTTCTTCCCAACGCTGACACTGCAGGCTAGTACATTACTAAAGCCTATATTTGTCAGAGATTTCTCTTTATGTTGATTACTTGGAAGGGAAAAAAAAAAAAAAAATATATATATATATATATATATATATATATATATATATATATATATATATATTCCATCTGCTTGTACTTCAAAGTTGTTCAAATTATTTAGCATTTGAGGAAATAATGCAAAATAATGTTGGTGTTATTACTATCTAGTTAATTTTACCCCCTAAATATTTTGTAATATTATACCTACTTAGAACTCTGCAAGGGGAAATGCTGAGAATAGAATGACCTATAGTAGACATGTAATCTCCACAGCCTGTGTTTGCTTCATTGCTCTGAAACTGCTTCGGGCTAGAGAATGTAAAAGTACTTAATACTTTAAGTCTCAGTATAATAAAAATATAACCAGATGTGCATTTATAATGAAAAAATAAAAGTCTAGATGGTTCCCTTATGCCAAGTGCTCTTAGATAAGTAATTCCTATTTATAGTTTCTCCTCAATACATTTATTCTAGTTGCTAAATCATGAACCCAGTCTAAAATATAGAATATTAAAATATAGAGTGGTATAGATATGTTATGAAGCAAATATATAAGTAGGCAACTGCAAACATTTTCATATCAGATAAAACTACTTAAATGATAACCCCAGCACTTCTTAACAAAGATACTAGTGGTAACTCTTGTTAACAAAACAAAAAAACAAAACAAAACAAAAAGATTTTGTGAAAGCCTATAAAGTTAACTAGATGATGACAAAGCAGATAAATATGGGAAACAGTAAATCAACTCTAAGCTTTTAAAACTCAATATATGCTGTTATACCCATTATTAAAAATCAAATAACATATCATCCCTTGTAGTCCTGACTTCCGCCATTTTTATTTGGCTTTCGCTCATGATTGCAGTGTTCTATCTCATCACTGCTTCCTACAAGTCCCAGTTAAAGCTGCATTTTCTATAGGAAGCTTTTCTTGGTTCACCTTAATTGTGGTGACTTTTCCCTTTTGATTAATTCCTATTTATTTTGGAAACATCTTGTTTGAATATTGCTATGTATATACATTGGATATATGTCTTATTTACATGTTACATATATAGTTTCCTTCATTAGATTGTGAACTCCTTCAAAGCAAATATTGTTTTTTTTTTCTTTCTTTGTATCTTTTGTGCTTAGCATAAAAGTTGGTACATAGTAGATGCTTAATAAATACTTCTTGACTGAGACCAACCATGCAAATTTCTTTGATTCCATTCCATTCACCTCAGATAGTGATTCCTCCCAAACCACTTATACAGAATTTTGTGTGCATCTCTCTTATGCAGTTATCATGCATTATTTTTCATCAAAATTGTTTGTCTTATTCCTTTATTATGCTTTAGGAAGGCAAGAAAGATCTCATAGCAGAACTTTGTATTTCTCCAGGTACCTCAACCTAGTGCTCAGTACTTAGCAGCACTTAATAAACATTTGCTGAATTGAATTCTGTTTAATTATTCAAATATTGTTGAGTTTGTTTAAAAAGTACTACTTAAATAACCAGGTAAAGGAGGTTAGACCATAAAACATCTGCCCTTCTTAAAGAATAGTGAACTGCAGGGGAACATAGGGAATTTAATAAAGGGATATTGTTATGAGTGTTCAAACTGTTAGAAAAATAGGCAAAATAAAATAAAAGCTGAACATTTGTTATGTGAATACTTCACAGCAAGAAATCTGCATGAAGTTCATAACTACAGTACATTAGAATTTGATTCATAAAAAAGGATCCATAAAGTTTTATCATGTTGTTTTTTGAAACATTCCTGTGTATGAATTAGAAGGATAATTCTATTTGACATCATGGAAAACAAGCCAAGTGCTATATAAATAAAAAGGCTAAAATTAGAATGGGTTGTTTGTCCTCATTTAGATCATTTTATTTGCTTATGCATATGCTTTAATCCAACTGTTTCAGCGAGGAAATTTTACTGCTATGCTCCTGTTTTTAATTTCATCACATAGGACAGATAATTTGTATCACTAAAAAGAATACTATATATGTTGGATCATAGCATATTGATACATTCTCTACTTATTAAATGTTAGGTTTCAATAGAATAGGTTTGAGTCAGTGGCTCAAATGTCCTCTGGATAATTTGACCATGTGTGGTTAATGTTAGGTGACCAAGTGTGATTTTATATCAATGTGTGTAATTAGTAAAATAGCCTTTTGTCTGTTTTTACACAAGATTGGATATACTCAATGGCAATAATAAATGTAGCAAGATCTCACTTTCTTGATTCATGGGCTTCTTTCCTGTAGTTGGAGGATTGTTTTTTTTTTTTTTTTTTTTCTCCAGAGGTTTGGAATATGAACTGGGGAGGAAGGGAAAGGATAGAAAGAGCTTAGATTCATTATGCTTGGTAATAGGATCACTGTGCAGAACTTGTACATTGGTCGAGTGGCCTGTGGGAAGGATTACAGGCAGCTCGGGGGTGCAGTGACCTATAGTCAGGAATCCTGAGTTTAAATCCTGTCAAAGAAACTTCCTACTTGTGTGGCCCTAATCACATCAATTAGCTTCCATCTGAATAATACCACCAACTTCTCAGTGTTGTTGTGAAGATCAAATGAGAAAATATTTATAATGTACTTAGTCCAGTACTGACATATAGAAGATGCTTAATATGTTTATTTCCTTTTGCCTCTCTTTTCTTCCTTTACCTTTTTTCTTTCCTTCCTTTCCTCTCCCCTTTCATCTCCCCTTTTTCCTTCCCTCTCTCTCTCTCCTTCCTTCTCTCCGTCCTTTCTCTCCTTCTTCTTCCTTCCTTCCTTCCTTCCTTCCTTCCTTCCTTCCTTCCTTCCTTCCTTCCTTCCTTCCTTCCTTCCTTCCTTCTTTCCTTTCTTCCTTCCTTCTTTCCTTTCTTCCTTCTTTCCTTTCTTCCCTTCCTTCCTTCTGTCCTCCTCCCTTCCTTATTTTCTTCCTTCCTTCCTTCCTTCCTTCCCTCCTTCCTTCCTTCCTTCCTTCCTTCCCTCCTTCCTTCCTTCCTTCCCTCGTTCCTTCCTTCCTTCCTTCCTTTCTCCCTCCCTTCCTTCCTCCCTTCCTTCCTTCCTTCCTTCCCCTCCTTCCTCCCTACCTTCCTTCTTTTCTTTCTTCCTTCTTCCTTTCCTTCCTTCCCTTTTTCTTTCCTTCTTCCTCCCTTCCTTTTTTTCCTCTTCTGTTCTTTAGTCTGTCCCTCTTTCTACATTTGAATTTCCTCCTCCTTTTCTCACTGTCTCTATGAATCTCTATCATTTCTCACTTCCTTCTTTCCCCACCCATGTCTCAGATGGTACAAGCCCTCATTATGAAAAATGAATATAGCAAAACAAACAAAAATACCATATGAACAGAGTTAGGTCTGAAAATGTATGACAAGGAAGGTCCTGTAGTGGCAGATCATATGACCCATGATGATTCCTTTCTGTTAAGGCTCAGCTTAAATGTCACCTCCTGCTTGAAATATTTTCTAATCACTTGTCACAGTTAAATGCTTACTTTCTGAACTTCCAAAACATCTGTTCTAGAAATTGTAGTAAATCTATCAATCAAAACATATTTCTTAAGTGCTTACTGAGTACCACTCTTAAAACACTGGATATATCAAAGAAAGGCAGAAATCTCCCTGCCTTCAAACACTTTATATTATGGTATAATTTGCCTTATGTAAATAATTTGGTGCAAATAAAATACAAATATATGGAATATAATCTTTGAGAGGAAGGATCTAGCAGCTGACACTCTGGAATTTCCCAGAAAGGAATGAGTATTTTTGTCTCCTTTACAATTATATAAATGCTCAAAGTAAGTGAATGTTTAAACATATTTAACACAATTTTAACACAAATTAACAAATTAAATATTTGTTGCTATTTTTATTACAGCCATAAATAAAATCTGCAATATTTTTTAACTTAGAATGTAGATAATTCATGATTCTGGAATATATACTCGTGACAACTGAAAAAAAATGAACCAATAATGATAACATCAAAAGTAGAATTTTTAAAAAAAGTAACAACAGTATTTTTTTCCTGTGGTCGAAATCATCTGTTTCCTGATTGCAGATAGATTTACCAAGGATAAGAGATCCTATTCTGATTTCAGAGACTTGGACTTGATATATAGTGATAAGGTATACTCTATTCAATGACCTTGAAAGGATGAAAGAACTTCTTAATAAGGAGGAAAAGGTTGAAATTATAGTAATTGATCTAGAGACTGACTTCTAACCATGAACCTATTACATAAATGGTAATTAGAAGCAATGAATTAATTCAGCACATGACTGAAAAATTAGAGAACAAAGCTAACTCTGGAAACCTAAGGACTTTAGTTAGCTACAGAGATGAACAACTCTGATACTGCTTTGATTTTCATATCTTGATTTATATAATGGCAGAATCCTTATTTCTCTAGAGAATGTAATAGCTAAATATAATATTTGCCTGGAATATTCTCTGTGCCATTTTCCAGATCAAACTCATCAAGAATATTACTAGTGGCTAGAAGAAACAATTTATTAATGATCCCAATTTATTGGTATAATAAATAGTTATTTATAGGGAGAATTTCTTTGGTTATTTATGTTAAGTAGGTCATCATTTTAACAGGGGAAAAAACATTTATTAAGTGTCTAGTTGCACAAAATTTTAGCAGATGCATATATCTACAAAGGTGAGAGAATGTGTTAGATGCCTTATTTGTCTTAATAATCAAATAAATATAAACATTTAATATTCAATTTAATACAACAAATATTTGTAAACATTTAATAATCATTTTAAAATTAAGATCTAAATTCTTTCTATCCTATTCTTTTCTGCTCCTGGAGAAGATAAGCTATTTTGTATCAATTATATATGCAAAGTTAATCAAAACATATTTTTATATTAGTCCTTTTGAAAACAAAAGCAGTAAAAATAAAACAAAAAAGTTTTATTTTTTAAAAAGTATGCTTTAATCTACAGACAGAGTTTATTAATTCTTTCTTGATAAACGAATGTCATTTTTCATTATGGGTCCCTTGAGGTAGTCTTAGGTCACTGTCTTGATCACAGGAGCTAAAGTCTTTCAATTTTGATCATCTTTACAATATTGCTGATACTGTGTACCATACTCTTTTGGTTTTACTTAACTTCATTTTAAATGAGTTCAAATAAGTCTTCCAGGATTTTTTTTTAAATCCATGTGCTCATCATTTCTTATAGCAAAATAATAGTCCATCACAATCATATTCCACAACTTGTTCAGCCATTCCCCATTGATAGTGATCCTTTCAATGTCCAATTCATTTTCATCACAAAAAGCTGCTATAAGTATTTTAGACAAATAAGTTCTTTTGTCTTTTGTTTGATCTCTTTGGTATACAGATCTAATAGCGGTATTTGGGATGCACAATTTTATAACTCTTATAGTTGCAAATTGTTCTCCAGAATGGGTAGATGAACTTACAACTCCACGAGTAGGGCTTTTAGTTTCCCAGCTTTTCTATATTCCCTTCAAGAACTGTCATTTTCCCCTTTTGTCATGGTATCCAATCTGATAGGTGTGAACTGTTTTAATTGGCATTTCTCTAATAGAGAATGATTTAAAGTATTTTTTCATTGTTTATATTGAAAACTTAGATTTTCTTCTTCTGAAACTTCTATTCATATCCTTTGTTCATTTATCAACTGGAGAATGGCTCTTCTTTTTATAATAATAACATTCATTCACTTTCATAACTGTTTGAGAAATGAGGCCTTTAATAGAGAAATGTAAATCTCCCCCTTCCCCCCCAGTTTCCTGCTTTCCTTCTAATTTTAATTTTAATGACTGTGCTTATACAAATACATTTTAATCAATAATTTTAATGTAATAAAATGTACCTATTTTACTTCCTGTGAGATTGTTAGAATTATCTATAGATCTGACAGGTACATTTTCCCATACTCCCCCATTTTACTTATTATATTACCCTTTGTGTGTAAATCATTTTTTTCATTTCAATCATTTATTGGTATCTAATGTGAATTGTTTCTTCTAAACTGCTTCTAGTTTTCCTAGCAATTTTTGTGAAATAGTGAGTTCTACTAGAATATTGCATCTTTTGGTTTATTAAACTTTTGATTATTATGGTCATTTACTACTGGGTATTATTATGTACGTAATTCCACCAATCTACCACTCTTTTTCTTAGCCAGTACTAGATTGTTTTAATGATGATCGTTTTATAAAATATATTTACAAATACACACACACACACACATACATATGTCTTTATAATATATCTTCAAATCTGGTACTACTAGAACATGCTCCTCAATTTTTTATCACTTCTTTTTTTTATCTTTTATTTGAATAGATGAATTGCATTATTATTTTTCTCTTTCCATTTATTTCTATGTCTTTCTTTTTTTGCCCTAATACATATATATATACATATATATGTTATATATATGTATATATATAATATATATATGTGTGTGTGTGTTTTACATGGGAATGTTTCTAATATTTTGTTTAAAGCTTTTTCTACATCTATTGAGATAATCATATAATTTTGTTTGGTTTTGTTATGGATATGGTCAATTATATGGATAGTTTTCCTAATCTTGAACTAGGTCTGCATTCTGATATAAATCCCATTGGTCATAGAGTATGAACCTATTACTGTAATTTCCTGTTAGTTTTTCATTATTTTTTTTGTATTGATATTCAGTAAGGAAAGTGGTCTATAATTTTCCTTCTTCGTTTTTGCTCACCCTGCTTTAGATATCAAAAACATATTTGTGTCATAATAGGTGTACTTCTTTCCTATTTTTTTCAAATAGTTTATATGGAACTAGAATTAACTCATTTTTTAGGATTAAATTTAATTTCTAATCAATTTTTAATATATGCTTCCATGGGCTTCTTTTGTTTATGCTTCTCTCTCTCTTCCCCCTCCCTCTCTTTCCCTCCCTCTCCCTTCCTCCCTTTCTCCTTCCTTCTCTCCCTCTCTCTCTCCTCCTTCCATCTCCCTCCCTCCCTCTTCTCTTCCTCTCTCTCTCTCTCTCTCTCTCTCTCTCTCTCTCTCTCTCTCTCTCTCTCTCTCTCTCTCTCTCTCTCTTTCTCTCTCTCTCTCTTTCCCTCTCTCTCTCTCTCTCTCTCTCTCTCTGTTTCTGTCTCTCTCTAGTTCCTAGTCTAAAGTATGTTTTGCTTTGACTATTGCTTCTTTTATCTGCATTCCTTTATTACACCCTACCCCCTTTCCCTTCCAACTTTCCTGTTGGGTAAGATGAATTTCTTTTATTATATGTCTCTGTGTGTCACTATTGTGTGAATATGTGTATCACACATACATATAATCTAGATTACATATGTATATATCATATATATATATAATATATCGTATATCTACATATACATCATTTTATCTATTTTCTTTTTGAAACAATTTAGATATTAATGAGGTTCAAGCGTTGGTCTTCTCCCCATAAACACCATCTCCCCTTTCATTGTAAAAGTTTTCCCTTGCATGACTTTTTATGTGTCATAATTTTCTTATTCCTTCTTTTTTTTTCCTCATTCTTCCAGGGCATTTGTTTTTCTTACCTATCCATTTCTTTCTTTTCTTTACTTCATCACAAAATAACTGAATGGCTCCTATAGTGTTTCTATGTAGAACCTTTTAATTGCCCTAATAATGATAAGTGCTTACAAGTTACATGTATCTCTTTCCATTAAATAGTTTAAACCTTATTGAATCCCCTCATGATTTCTCTTAGAAATATATTTATTGCATGAAGAAGCAGCATGATGTTGTAGTTAGAAGAGAAGGGCAAGGAGGGGGTTCTCAATTTGTTTTCTTGCTTTCTTATGTGGGAATTGTCACAGAGTGCTTTATTTAATATCTTATTTTTTCCCCAGTTACATGTAAACACTATATTTAACATTCATTTTTAAAACACTGAGTTTCAATTTCTCTCTCTCTTTCCTCACCCCTTCATTGAGAAGGCAAGCAAATTAATACAGGTTATACACATGTGTGAAATATATTCATCTTTATTAATGTATGTAGGAAAGAGCACTGGGACTAGAATAAGGAAATCCTGTTTTCAAATGTGACCTCGGTGGTACTGGACAAGTAACTTAAAACTGTTTGCCTCAGTTTCCTCAATTGGAAAAGATAATCATAGCACCTACCTAACAGATGAAGAAAAAACAAAACAAAACATAAAAGATTTTTCAAAATTTAAAGCAATATAAAAATAACTTACTATTATTTAAAAATAATAATTGTTTTAGTGTATTCCTCATTTATTATTATAAACACAACTCTAAATAAAAAATCCAATACAGCAAAGTTTGGATACTATAATATTAATAATGGAAATGTAATATAGGTGTAATTCTTTTAATGCTGAATACTTTTAAATATTGTTTTTTTTTTTAATTTAATAAAGAATTTTTTAAAGCCAGTTGTGTTTGAGGTACCATGTAAGGTTATGGGAACATAAAGCAAAAGCTAAATGTCACATGCACTCTAGAAGATCATTTTATTTTTGGTCAATAAATATCAGACTTGCATTTCAAAAACAAAATATACATTTTGAATAACTTAATGAAAAGCAATATGCTAAATCATAATGTGTAGGGAACACTGCATTTTTAAGTTAAGGAAATAGGATAAATTACCTGAAAGGGAAGAAAGGGAGGTCTCCTTAATGTCTATGGATAAGAAATAATTTTGATTATGTTAAATTAAAAAGATTTTGCATAAACTAAATGAATGCAATCAAGATTAGAAGAACAATAGAAAGCTGGGAAATAATCTTTACAGCAAATGTCTCTAAAAATGTCTTATTTCTCAAATATGGAGAGAACTGAGTCAAATTTATAAGAATACAAGTTATTCCCCAGTTGATAAATGGGTCCAATAATATTAACAGGCAGTTTGCAGATGAAGAAATCAAAGTTATCTGTAGGCATATGAAGAAACACTCTAAATCTTTTGATTAGAGAAATGCAAATTAAAAGAACTCTGAGATACACCTTACACATATCAGATTGGCCAAGATGACAAAAAAGGAAAGTGATAAAATTTAAAAAGAGAATATGAAAAAATAGGAACATTAATTGGTGGAATTGTGAAATGATCTAACCATTCTGGAGAACAATTTGGAACTATGCCTAAAATGAAACCACCCTGGGCATACTCTTTGACCCAGTAACACCACTACTACATCTGTATCCCAAAGGAATTATGAATAAGGGGAAAGACTTACATATGCAAAAAATATTTACAACAGACCTTTTAATGGTGACAAAATATTGGAAAATGAGGGATGCCCATCAATTGGATTATGATATATGAATATTATGTACTACTGTTGTAGTACATCATACAAATGATGATCATACTGATTTCAGAAAAAGCTTGAAAGACTTGTATGAACTGAAGCAAAGGGAAATTAGTAGAACCAGAAAAACATTGTACACAGTAATAGCAACACTGCATAATGATCATCTCAGCTTTTAGCAATACAATGATCCAAGACAACTACAGAGCACTCACAAAGGAAAATAGTATATATGTCCAGATAAAGAACTGATGTACTGAATATAGATTAAAACATATTTTCCACTTACTTTATTCTTTATTGTGTTTTTCTTTTGATCTGATTCTTCTTTCACAACACTGATAAATATGGAAAAATGTTTTATGTGTCAGTATGTGGTTAAACTATATCAAACTGCCATTCATTTTTGGAATAGGGGAAAGAGAAAAAATTTGGAACTCAAAAACTTGCAAAAGTGAATGCTAAAATTTTTCTTGATATGTCTTTCAGGAAAAATAAAATACTTCAAATTAAAAAAAGAAAAAAATGAATAACTAATCATACCACCATACCAAAAGTGCTATACTAAAAGATATATAATTTTGATATGGTCTTACAATTGTGGCAGAAAGAGCACTAGAAGGGAATATTGAACTATCATTATCTCATGGAACTATCATTATTTGAGATTAGCACAAATAATGAATCATGTATTGATCAGATATATTCAAATTTACAAAATTAAAAGTTAAAGTTATATAACATATGGTCCTTATTTCCAGCTAAATAAAAATACGCAGTTCAAATACAAATATTTTGACCACTTCAGGGGAATCATTAGTTGCACTAATCTAAATCTCATTTATGCTATTAGAAAAGAAACTTTCACTAATGCACATACATCATAGGGGTTATTGTGAGGAGCAAATGAAATGATATTTATGAAATCCTTAACAAAGTGTTTGGTATATAGTAGATACTTAATGAAAGCTTATTTCCTTCCCCTTCCCAATTCATTATATCTATCCCTGGAACTCTGAGGGGGTATCATTTCAGCCATAGTTTGAGGATTCTTACTCATTTAAGTAAGAATTAGAATAGATATCTTGGAGAACATACTACATTTATCCTTTGAATTGAAAATCAAATTCTATATGATACAATTCTATATGGCATGACTACTAATTCAGTCACTGGGAAGGGTTTTTTATACTATTTTTCAAGAATAAGGACAAATTCAAGTTCATCTATTGATATTCTTTTGCTTTGTTTCCATTATAACTAATGGCATTCATTTCAAGAAATGAAGTGTAGCTTCTTGGCCCATGCAGACCATTAAATTATGACCTTGGCTTCAGTAGCACCTTGAGCTAACAATGAAACAAAAAAAGCCAATTAGATTTGAGATACTATTTCTACTACTACAACCAAGAGAGACCTGATTAGTTATGAACCAAAAAATTGTCATCTCTATTCTTTTTCAACTGGTTTGGGATATTTAAAAATGCTAGTTCTCCGTTGATACGTTTTTAATGAATACAAATTGCAGTGCTCCAAAATGTAGTTCACGCTTGCTTACTCATTTTTACACATATTGTATATTCAATTTTGCTCTCATTTATATTTTCTTTTGTCAATTAAGGGATATTGACAAGTAAGTCTATTTACCATGTATTCATTCTACAAAAAGCAAAATTAAATTTCCTAGAGATGGCTTTGAGCAATAGGCTTGATCTGACATATTTGGCATTAGCCAGGTTGAGCTGTAATGGTTTTCAACCTTAATAACCATATACATTTCTTATGGGATGACATGCTAATGTTATTGAGCTACATTCTGAAGACATGGAATTAGTGGATTTGTATTACTCTGATTTAGAATGTTTCTCCAGTCACATGTGCTTTAAAATCTGTCCTGCTTCAGCTCTTTATTTCTGAATCTTAGTTAAGAATACTGCACAGGTAACTGCGTGGATAGGCCAAAAAAAAAAGTAGTGGGTGGTAGCAATTAATTCCAGGTATGTGTTTATGTTTGGGGGAGAAAAGGTAAGATATACTAGTAGGGCTGTCAAATGATTGTACTAGTAGGGTTGTCAAATGATTCTCTTTATATTTTTGTGATTTGGTTCTGTGATTTCATTAGTGTCTGTAATTCTAGGTGTAAAGACTCCTTTCCTCAATTCAAATCTAAATAATTCTAAATAATCTGTGGAGAGTAGCCTGGGACACAAAGAAGTTAATTTGCTTTTTCAGGACAACATTGTTTATCAGAAATAAGACTAGACTCAAATTTTTATGACTGATAATTTGGGAAATGGCAGTTTAAGAGAAAACTTGATTCCCTAGGGCACTATTTTTAGATATGACACTAGCTTTTCTGTCTCATATAAGAGACAGAAAGAATAATGGTTATATATATCTTTTTAATTTTTTTTCTAAATTTGGCTAGCAAGGTGTTTATTTTTAAATAATTAACTTCTAACAAAGGCAAAATAGTATAGAGAAGCCAGGAAGTTGCCTAAGCTATCCTCAGGTTTAACTTTAAATCAAGTCTCTAAATTGATTATAGAGAGAGAGGACCTATAAAGAGTAATAGTCAAACAATTTTCCCATTTAAGGTAGCTTGGAAAGACTTCAGGAAATATCAATGTCACTTGGATGAAAAGGGAATGCAGCCCATTTCAATCTCCTCTGGAAAGAGATTCCACAGGGAAAACTCCAAGGAACATTGTTGTGAAACTCCAAAACTACAATCTCAAGAAAAAAATTACTCCAAGCTGTCAGACAAAATAAATCAAACAGCAAGGAGCAACAGCCAGGATTACTTAGGATCTGGCAAGGTCTACAATAAAGAATTGAAGGAACAGGAATGTTTATATCCCTAGGTGGGAAAACAATATCTGTAACTCTTGAGAATTGTGTGGCACTGGGACAGACAAAAGAGGGCATTACATGGACTGAATATATGGTTGTGAATTTGATGTGAGGACATCAAAGAAAAAGACATCAAAGGTATGTATTGGAAAAAAGAGGAAAGGGGAGGTGTAATGGGAAAATTAGTTCACATAAAGAGGCACAAAAGACCTATTACATTAGAGAAAATAAGGAAAGGGCAATGAATATTATATGAAGCTTAATTTTGGTTCAAAAAGAGAGTAGCTTAATTATTCAGTTGGGTTTAAAATTTTATCTTACCCTATAAAAATCAGGAGGAGAAAATGGAAAGAAAAAGGAGGGACAGGCTAGAAGGGAAGAGAAAAGATTTGAAGG
Organism: Sminthopsis crassicaudata; assembly: GCF_048593235.1. NCBI lineage: Eukaryota > Metazoa > Chordata > Mammalia > Dasyuromorphia > Dasyuridae > Sminthopsis > Sminthopsis crassicaudata. Next base: position 100,972,215 of record NC_133622.1, on the reverse strand, counting down.
AAGGGGCAAGAAAAGGGGGAAGAGTGATAGAAGATAGGGCAATAGTGAGTGTTATGGGTTAAAAACAAAATACTACTAAGGAGGGACAGGATGGAAAGAGAGAAAAAAGTATATATAAGGAAGAAAATGGAATGGAGAAAAATACAGAACTAGTAATCATGATTATGAATGTAAATGGGATGAAATCTCCCATAAAACAAATTAATAGCAGAGTAGATTAAAAACCACAATCCTCCAATATATTGCTTACAAAAAATACATTTGAAACAGAGACACATAAACAGAGTAAAGGTAAAAGGCTGGAACAGATTTTATTATACTTCAACTAAAGTAAAAAAAAAAAAAAAAAAAAAAAGCAGGGGTAGCAATTCTGATTTCAGGCAAAGCAAAAGTAAAAATTAGATCTTATTTAAAAAAAAAGATAAGAAAGGAAACAACATTTTGTAAAATGGTACCATAAATAATGAAGTAGTATTGATACTAAATGTGTATATACTAGGTGGTAGAGCATCCAAATTCTAAACCAGTTACACGAAGAAATAATCAATAAAACTATATTAGGAGGAGGGAACACAACCTTCCCTTCTCAGAATTAGACAAATCTAACCACAAAATAAACAAGAAAGGAACAAAGAGGTTAATAGAATCCTGGAAAATCTAAATATTGAGAGACCACTGAAGAAAACTCAATAGGGACAGAAAAAAATACATATTTTTCTTGGCAGTTCAGGCAAAAAAATACCAAGTATTTGAGCATAAAAACATCACAATCAAATGCAGAAAGACAGAAATAGTCTATGCTTCCTTTTCAAACGATGACTCAAAAAATTATATTCAATAAAGGGTCAGGGAAAGATAGACTAAAACCTAATTGGAAATTAAATAATCCAATTCTAAAGAATAAGGGGGATAATCAACAAATCAAAGAAACAATGCATAATTCATCCAAGAGAATGACAACATACTAAACATATTAAAGACATATTAAACTATGTCATACTATGTACTAAAAACTATGGGATGAAGCCAAAGCAGTTCATAGAGTGATTTTTATATCTCTAGATGTTTCCTTGCATAGAATAGAAAAAGAAGGATCAATGAATTGGGCATGCAACTAAAAAAGCTAGGAAAAGAACAAATTAAAAATCTCCAAATTATAAATTCTGAAACTCAAATCAGGTATTAATAGCAGTGAAACTAAGAAAACTATTGAACTAATTAATAAAACTAAGAGTTGGTTTTATGGAAAAAAATCAACAAAATAAATAAACATTTGATTAATTTGATTAGAAAAAAGAAAAAAAATACCAGCATCAAAAATGAAAAGGGTGAACTTGAGAGTGGAGAAGAAATTAAAGAAATAATTAGGAGGTATTTTGCCCAACTGTATGCCAATAAGAATGACAGTCTAACCAAAATGGAATATTTACAAAAAATTAAATTGCCCAGATTAACAGAAAAGTAAATAAGTTAAATAGTCCCATTTTAGAAAAAGAAATTGAATTGGCCATTAATGAAATCCCTAAAAAAAATAATCTCCAGAGCCAGATGGATTCACAAGTGAATTCTACCAAGCATTTAAAGAACAATTAATTCCAATTCTAGACAAAATATTTGGAAAACTATGAAAAGAATGAGTACTGCCAAATTCCTTCTATGACACAAAGATGGTTCTGATACCTAAACCAAGAAGAGCAAAAACAGAGAAAAAAAATTACAGACTAATTTCCCTAATGAATATTAAAACAAAAAATTTTAATAAAATTTTATCAGTGATATTATAGCAACTATTCAGTAGAATGATAAACTATGACCAAATGGGATTTATACTAGAAAAACAGGGCATGTTCAATATCAGAAAAACTATTGCCATAATCAACCATATCAATAACAAAATCAACAAACAAACATCATATGATAATCTCAGTAGATGCAGAAAAATCTTTTGACAAAATACAGTCTCCATTCCTATTAAAAACATTAGAGAGCATAGAGATAAAGACAGCTTTCCTTAAAATAATAAACAGTATCTCTCTAAAACAAACAAGTATAATCTGTAATGGAGAGAAGTGGGGCATATTCCCAATGTGATAAAGAGTGAAACAAGGATGCTCATTTTCACTACTATTATTTAATATTGTACTAGAAACATTTGCTTTAGCAATAAGAAAAGAAAAAGAAATTAAATGAATTAGAATACATAATGAAGACATAAAACTGTCAGTGTTTGCAATGGTTATGATGACATACTTAAAGAATCCTAGAAAATTATCCAAAATACTATTTGAAACAATTAACAGTTTTAACAAAGATATAAAATGAACCCACATAATTTTTTTGTGTTACTGACAAAGTTCAGCATCAAGAGCTAGAAAGAGAAATTCCATTTAAAATAATTGTGGACAAAATAAAATATTTGGGTATTTACCTACCAAGACAAATCCAGAAAGTATATGAACACAACTATAAAACACTTGTCACACAGATCAAGTCAAGTCTAAACAATTGGAAAAATATCAATTGCTATGCGTCGGCCGAGCTAATAAAATAAAAATGACAATTCGGTCTAAATTACTCTACTAGTTCAGTGCCATAACAAACAACTTCCAAAGCATTATTTTATAGAATTAGAAAAAATAATAACAAAATTCATCTGGAAGAACAAAGGCGAGAATATCAAAGGAATTAGTGGGAAAAAAAAACTGCAAAGCATAGTAGACTAGCAGTCCCAGACCTTTTAGGTTATAATATAGTTTTACTATATTATAAAGTAGCAGTTATGAAATCCATTTGACTAAGAAATAGAGAGGTGGATCAATGGAATAGGTTAGACACACATGACACAATAATCAATAACTAAGGTAACCTAGCATTAGATAAACTCTCTAACTTTAGCTTCTGGGATAAGAAGTCATTATTTCATAAAAATTACTGGGAAATCTGGAAAGTAATATTTCAGAAATGTGGCATAGATCTATATAACAAAATAAAGTAAAAATGATTACATGATTTGGGCATAAAGGGTGATACCATAATCACATTAAAAGAGCAAAGGATAGTTTACCTATAAGATCTTTGGATAAGGGAGGAATTTATGATCAGAAAAGAACTAGATAATATTATGAAATGAAAAATGGACAACTTTGATTACATTAAATTTAAAGTTTTTGTTGCACATATAAAAGCAACAGAAACAAGACTTAAAGAGAGGTACAAAGCTGGGGAAAAATGTTTTTACAGCCAGTGTTTCTGATAGAGGCCTCATTTCTATTGTATAGAAAGAACTATTTCAAATGTATATGAATACAAGTCACTCCCCTATTAATAAATGATCAAAGAATATGAACATACAATTAAAGCCATCTATTGACATATGAAAATCACTATTGATTAGAGAAATGCAAATTTCTCAACTCTGAGTTATCACCTCACACTCTCAGATTGACTAGATGACAGGAAAAGATGATAAATATTGAAGGGGATGTTGAAAACTAGGACACTAATGCATTGTTGGTGGAGTTGTATAATGATGCAACCCTTCTGGAGAGCAATTTGGAACTATGCACAAAGGGGTATAAAGCTGTGCATACCCTTTTACTCAGCCTTGTCATTATTTGGTCTATATTTCAAGGAAATTATAAAAGAGGCAAAAAGACCAACATATGTAAAAATGTTTGTAACAACTCTTTTTGTGATAGAAAAGAATTGGAAAATGAGTAGATGCCCATCAACTGAGGATGAAGAGAGCAGAACCTATACAACATCTGTATACAATAGCATCAACATTGTGTGGACAATTAACTATAACAGACTTTGCTCTCCTTATAAATACAACATTCAAAGTAAGACAATTCCAAAAGACTTATGTTGGAAAATCTTATCCACATTTAAAGAAAGAAATATAAAGACTTACTGAAGATTGAAGCATACTATTTTCACTTTTATTGTTATTATTTTTTTTAACTTTTCTTTCACCATATGACTAAAGTAGAAATATATTTAACATGATTATACATGTTTAATTTATATCAGATTACTTGCCATCTTAGGGAGGGGAGAACAGAAGGAGGGAGAAAAAAATGAAAATCTAAATCTTATAAAATTAGATGTTAAAAATTAATACATTTCTTAAAAAGTAACTCTTTAATGAGATCCACTAAAGATTAAATAAACATTTTTCATTCAAACCACCTTTCTTATTGTAATTATTACATTTTGTTTGCTATGAAAAGATATATTTTGTGTTTCTCTTTATTCTCTTTTTTAAAAATCCATTTTCTCCAGTTTTTATTGTTAGTCTTTCCTCTTTTTTTGTAAATATAAATAATCAGACAAAATGCTGTCAAATTGTTCAGTTTTTTCAAAACCTATAACGTTATTCAGAAGAAAAACTTTTGGTGTGTGTTTGACAAAAAAAAAATCAAGCATTTACTACATACAAGCATCCTACTTGATATTAAGCATATTAAGATGAAAAGACATAATACCTGATCTCAAGGAGATCATGATCTAAAGGTTTTCTGCCTATAAACACATTATATTGTTAAAATAGATTCTAGAAAACTAAATATATCAAGAAGAAAAATCTTTATTTAATCTTTTTTTTTACATTACAGGAAAAAAAACAACAATGTTAATATTCCTTATATTATTAAGACCATTTGAATTAACAAACAAAGGAGGTACTCTTTTTATTCCATTTTAAAAATTATTTTCTGTTACAATGATGATGATAGTATACCAATTCAGAGATATTCCATTTCTTACATATATACACTATAGAATGAATAATGTGAATAATTAACTATATTATTGAAAGCTTTTTTTCTTCCATTAACTTTAGATCCCTCTGGTAATTTTAGTGTTTTAAAAAAATTAATACACATGAGAATAAGTTCTTCCTGGTCTAGAATCATATCATCTTCTTTAAACCTCAATCTAAGGAGACAACTTGTTCATTATACTCAGCTAAAGATATTTGAATCCACATATACTGCATGATAAAGTCATAAGATGCCGTATGTGAATGTATAATTTAATAAAATTAATAAAAATTTGCTCAAATTTCCTTACATAGAAGAACATGATACAAATCTCTGCAGAGAGTTAGCAGCTAGCTCATATGTAGGACTCCTTTAAAAATACACACACACACACACACACACACACACACACGCAAATACTTTTGTACTATTTCTTATTTAAGATGGATAACAACTTTAGATAAAACTTTATTAGGTAGCTCAAGAAATTGCCACTTCTCATCTTATTTTATTAGGATTCTGATTTTTAATTCACTCTGCCAATCGCTTCCCATTTTATGGGAGAGTTCATCCCATTCACATTGACAAGTCATGATTACCAGCTTTGTATTTTCCTCTATCTTATTTTCTCTCCTACTTTTGTTTTCTCTTTCCACCCTGTCTTCAGTAGTGTTTTTTTTTAACCCAACCTCCCATTACTTTATCTCCTATTACCCCTCCCCTTTTATCTTAACTTTTTCTCTAGTGTTCCTTCTCTTCCTTCTCTTCATCTCCTCCTTTTTCTTTCTTCTTTCTCCTTCTACTTCTTTAGAGATTTAGATAAATTTCTATGCCCAACTTACTGATTATTTACTCTTAGAACCAAAACTGATAAGATCAAGCTTTAGACAGTGTTCATTCCAGTCCCCTTCCTCCCTGCTGCTTTCCCTCCATTGTAATAGGTCTTTTGTGTCTCTTCATGTGAAATAATTGTCCCAGTATAGACCTTTTCCCATTTTTTAAAAAGTCTTTTTCTTTGATTTCATCATATCAGGGATCATTCACAACCACACCCTCAGTCCATGTGATGGCCCCCTCTGTCTCTCCCAGTGACAGATAACAGCTCTCAAGAGTTACAGATTTTTGTTTCATCTAGAGATATAAACAGCTTGACTTTAAAATATATATTTTCCCCCACCTCCGTTTGCCTTTCTATGGTTCTCTTGAGTCCTCTGTAGATTAAATTTTCTGTTTTGTTCTGTTTTTTTTTTCAATAGAAATGATTGAATATTTCTTATTTCATTGAAGCTCTGTCTCCTCCCCTGAAAAGATGATGCTCAGCCTTACTGGGTAGTTAATTCTTGGTTGCAACCCCAGATCTTCTCTTTTTAACAAACAGTCTGGTTTCCCAGTTTGCCTTCTAAGCTGGAACTGGAAGCTGCCCCACTGATTTGCTTCTCTACTGAGCCAGGACTGATTGTCAGTTGCTAATTTGCTGTGATTAAGATCTTCTCACAGACTTTTCCTGTGAGTCTGAACTAACCTGAGTACCCTTTTCACCCCAGTGAGACAGACCTTTCTTGTAGTTTTTCCAGTCTATCTTGAATTGGAGAATGGTTCTATTCTGTCAGACTCTGTTCACAGGCTTGGTTTCATGTGATTTTTGAGGGAAACTCCCCACTTCTCATTTTAAAAATAATAAAATGTCACACACTTCCTCCCAAATTGAGCTTGAATACTAATTGTTGCTATTTTTTCTAATCATATGTCTGATCATATCATTGTTTTACTTCAAATATCTTCTCTGTCTTTCCATAGTTATGAGGATAAAATCCAAGCTCCTTTACCTGGAATGTAAAGCTCTCCAGAATTTGGCTCAGATTTCATGTTATGTTCTTCCCTTTTATGTATTTTCCTATTCAGTCATCTATTCTCCAAAAATGATTGTTCCTCTCCTGTCCCCATGCCTTTGTATTAGTGATTGTTCCTTTATAACTGGAATGTTATTCCCTCCTCACCTTCACTCTGTAGAACCCTACCTTCCTTCACAGCACTGCTCAGGTGACCACCCCTGCCTACTCATTCCCACATTTACTTGAATTTGATCCCTCTTGAAAGTGATTTTTATTAGGAACAGAGGATCCTAGTATTGGCAATTGAAATTGAGAGACATCTCAGATGTGATCTAGTCCAACTCTTTTTTTCTACAGAGGAGGAATTTGAAACTCAGCGATGACAAGTAATTTTCTTAAGATTATGAATTGAGTGGCAGTTGGGTTTCAAACTCAAATTCTTCACTTTTGAATCAAGGACTATTCCACTTTCCAGCAGAATTTAAGGGATTGTGATAAAAATCTTCAGCCTCTAGTAGAGCACTTGGCACATAGTAGGCACTTGATGAATGTTGATGGGATTGAATTGCATCTGAGGGGCTGTCTGTTCTTCCCACACTACACATCTCTATTCCACAGAATGAACCCTATTTATAATTTCTGAGGAAATGTAATTTTTGTTCCTGACTCATAGGTGTTATAAGTGAATATCTCAATCTCAGTAATGGATGTCTGTGAATTTGTGACCCTAAGCACTCTTTAGAGTTGTTTTTTTTTAGTATTGTTATACCAATGCAGGTAATTGGATTTGATGTAGCCACTTAAATAATTTTACAACTGACACTTCCATCAAGGTTACCTCATTGTGTCTTGACAGTCAGTTCTCAAGAGTCATCACCCTTAAGAGAGAAAAGAGGATAACTCTCAATCAGCATGCATGTAACATATCTATCTGTCTTGTTTGGTTAAAGTGTAATCCTGGTGAACAGAGGGACATGGGCTAGATGACCTCAAAGTCTTACTCAGTCTGTGATGAAAGGATTGTCAGAAATGTTTTTTGTTAAAGTTGAATGACTTTGGGACAAGGTCTGTGAAGTTTGCATTATGACTGCATAATATCCTAAACCTCAGCTTGAACCAAGAGAACCAAGAGAAGAATTATTTCTAATGATTGACAGCATACCAGAGTGGAAAGAATGCTGAATTACACGGGCATCAGAGAGTCTGGATTTTAGTCATTGTTCCATCATTTCCTTGCCATATAACCTTGTCATAATTACTGGAGTCCTTTAGTGATAATTTCTACTTATATAGTATATTATAATTGTCTTACAACAACCTTGTAAGGGAGAATATTTATAAAATGCTTAAAACAGTTCCTGCCACATAATATGTGATTAATAATACTCATTTCATTCAACCCATTTCACAGATCATGACAGATAAAAGTACTGATGGATTACTTCAGGAGGTCATGCATCTAACTATGTGAATGATCTTAAGCAGGAACTATTTTACTTTTCTATTTGTATCACTAATACATAGCACAAGTGATTTGCACAAAAAAAATTAATAGATTTTTTTCATTTATTCATTCATAACCTGACAACATAACATATAGATACAGATACATAAAAGCTTTTTTAAAAAAATATTTGTCTGACAACAAGGGAAAAAATTGAAATAATTTTGAAAACAGTGAAATAACTATATTGTAAAAGGGAAGCAGGATCTCTGATTTCATAAGGGTAGGGAAGACTCTTCATCATTGCAGAACAACTTATCTATCATCTAATCAACAAGCATTTATTAAGCATAAATTCCATTCCAAACCCTCTACTAAAGCTAGAGATGAAAACGCTGAAGTAAAAAATATTTCTTTGAAGAAGCGTACATTCTATTGGTAAAAATATATATTTATAAAATAGGTTTACAAAATATTTGTCAAATGAATACACAGTTGTGTGTGTAGATAGCTATTTGGAGATAGTCCTTTGGCTGGAATCTTGAATGAATAAAAAGTCTGTAAGATACAGAGATAAAGCCTAGGATCAAGAAATGGAATATCAGTTAGAATGATAGTGAATAGACCAGTTTCCTTAAAATGTAACTGGTCAAATTCTATAAAATTATCTAGGGGCACTAAGAAGTTAGTGTATTTTTCCAGTCATACAATCAGTATGTCTCCTAGAAGTAGGACCAGAATCCATTTTTTTCTGCTCCCAAGGCTCCCTCAACCCATTCTAATAAGCTGCTTCTGAAATATTTTATATGTATAGGCAATCTAATGAAGCATGGGTAGGGAGACTTACAGATCAGTCCCTTCTGCTGGGCTGCATGTGTTTGGACTTAGTGCTAAGTATGCACAATAATTGGTTCTTGATTGATCCATGAATGGGACTGAATGAAAGATAAGGCTTTGCTTTTAAAAGAGAGGCTAAAGTCTCTACCCTTTTCTTTTCTTCTTTTGAGTGTATTATTTCAGACTCAGTCATACAACATGTTGATAGCCTCCTCTCCTTCCAGAAAGGATATGGAGAGAGGATTTCTCTCCTCTCCTTTTTTCTTTGCCAAGGGAGATACAACTGAGAGGCCATAGCAATGTGACCCATTCTTTGTATGCTCTAAGACAAAAAACAGCAACATCCAGTCAGCAGGCCACATAAAACTAGTGAAATCATTTTGTCTGGCTCAGTCAAAGTAACCACAGGAGATAATGAGTTAAAAGCTGGATATAAAAATCTCTCACTGCTTGAATTCTATAAATGGATAATTTTGTATGGTACATAAATAATGTAACAAATATCCAAATGACTTTTGACATAAAAATAGTTCCCCACCCCTGCTTTAAGAGATGTTCCTCCTACCCATCCAAATCCAAATCATTATTATTATTATAATAATTATTAATGAATTATTATTATTGTTATTATTAATGAATTATTATTATTGTTATTATTAATGAAGCTCTGTGGAGATATTAAAAATTCAGAGGAAGGACTCCACTAGTGGGCAAATCTATAGAAATGATTTATATGGACAAAAATCAAGCAGAGATCAACTTTGATCTACCTTAATGATGGATATATTATTGATTGAAAGCCTGAGATTTGAGAGGAAGGGACTAGTCTAAGTCCTATGAGGGGAAATGATATAAATGTATGCATATAAATACATGAAAACATGCACATATTCAGCACATAAAGCTATACATATGTTGTATACATACTATATGGTTATATGTGTATACATATCCATATACACATAGACATATGTATACATATACACATACAGATAGACATGTAGAGAAGGAATAAAGGACATAATAAGTACTATATAAATGTAAAATACTATAATTATAACTGTTAATTTATTTTTATTATTATTGTTATTGTAATTATAATTCTCTTATTGTTTTATTGCAACAGTCTGATGGTTGGTCTCTCTACCAATCCATTTTCTAATCAGCCATCAAAATGTTCTTTCTTCAGCTCAGATAGACTATGTCACTTCCTCCCCTACTTAATAAACACCAATGGTTCTATCACCTTCAGGATGAAATATTTGGCATTCAAAGCTCTTCAACTCAACCTCTCAACTTTCCACTTTTGACATTAGTCTCTTTGTTGTTCTTAAACAGGATATTCCATCTGTTGGCTTGGGACATTTTCACTGCTTTTTCCACATTCCTGGAATGTTCTCCTTTATTTTCATCTCTTGACTTCCCTTGCTTCCTTCAGCCAACCTAAAATCCTACAAACTCTTTCCACAAAGGAGCTTTTATAAGCCCACTTAATTCTAGTGACCTCCTTGTTTTGATTATGTCCAATTTATCCTATATACACCTTACTTATACATAATTATTTGCATGGTGTTTCCTCCTTTATGTTGTGAACTCTTTGAGAGAAGTGACTTTTTTTTCTTTCTTTGAATCTTAGCACAGTGCCTAGTTTATTGAACGATTGCCTGTGCTAATTCTGAAGAACACAAATATAATGATAAAAAAGAAGCCATACCCTTACCCTTTACACATAAAGAGCTCATATATACAAAAGTGTCTGTACATGCATGCAGGCATGTGCATTATGTATGCATGTATATGTATATATAATAAAGCATGTGAGTGAGTTTACAACATTTGGTCAAAATTCACAGAATATCATTAGCTTCTTCCTGTGGAATAGTAGAGCCTAGTGACAGGAAGTGGCATTCATGAGGAGAATTATGTCTCATAATTTTTTAAAATATTAAGCCCTTATTTGTTGACAACAATTATCTATTTATGTACTCAGTCTATTTTCTGCCTCTTCTCTATCAAGTCTTTTTATACTCTGATTATCTCCAAAAGAAAGGTATAACTTGGCTATACCTATTTTCCCAAATGTTCTGCTGAGTTTCTGTTTTATATTTATTTAGTACTTTTTCCTATAAGAAACAAAATATAATCTTAAAAGTTTAATGAAAATGAACAACTATTATTACTCTTTTTCAACTTTGCAGTATTGCATGAGGGATAATTTACACGGTATTGTCTTATTACAATTTTTGCCACAAGAATGAGGTGTCAGATTTTTATTACCTTCTGTATATTGAGAATTAGAGTCGTATGGCCTACTACCATAATCTTCACTGTATTTGGCATTTTGATAGACTAGCTCTCTTCCTCCTCCTCTTTGTAGTTTTACTAAATTGTAGAAAATACAGAAATGCTCAATGGAGAAATGTGTAGATTACTGGAAGGTCAAGCTAATGAAAAAGGTAGCTACATTTCACAAATAATAAGGAATACTGCAAGACCAATACTTCATTCTCATGTAAAGACTGAAATAATAGCAGATAAGAACATCCCTATAGTCAGACTCTGAAAAAAAGTGATAAAATAAGTGACAAATTTAACCCATTCTGCATAATTATAATTCTTTAGACTTCTGGGTACAGGTCTTTGAAAAAATATCTTCAATTAAAAAACTCACTTTCATTATCCTAACAGGATAATGAAATGTATACCAAATATGTAAAATATATTTGTACCTTATTCTTTGTAAAAGGAAATCTGTTTTATTCCTGTCTTCTTACTAGGTTGATAGCAAATCACTTATTGCTCACAATTCTCTCTCTTTTTAGAAAGAACATGATGATTAAGTTGGCAAAGTTTTATAAAATATGACTTGCAAAGGTTTGTTATTGCTTTTTTATTGCCTTTTTTTCAAAATTAAAGGTAGTATCAGACAATTTCACAAATTATAAAATTTAACTTAATATATAACTAATATTATGGTTACTTATGGACAATGCAAAAGATGAATGATGTGTTATACACTAGGCTGTAGAAAGTTATTGATTACTAATTACACACACAAAAAAGGAAATGTATGGTATATTATTAAAGAGAGAAAGGGAAGTTAGTCAGTCTTGAAGTGAGAGTAAAGAAAAAAGATGAAAAAAAAAGAATTAAACTAAATATACTTCATGTCAAGAAACCTAGAGAAAAAGGCAAGAATACACTATTGCTCCTCCATGGAAAATTCATGGAAAGTTACACACAAGTTATGCCAGATGAAAGTGTGAACATGGGTTCCAATCTAAACAACATCAGGTTACCCAGATAGAGTCACAGATCTATCTAAGAAGTGGTCTTACTATTGCACTTGAAAATATTAACTTCCTTAATTTGAATTAAATTCAATTCTCCACCCTACCTTACACTCAATAAATAAATAAATTAAGGTATGTGTGTGAGGAGGGGAGGGTGATACATGTATACGCCTCTTCCTAAAGACCAAGGACTTTGACTGATCCTAACTCTGACTGTTCCTGTGGCCCTCCAGAGAGCTAGCTTGGACATTACATTCAATCTCCATAGTTTTTTTTGTTTTTTTTTTTTCTGGACGCCGATATAATTTTCTATCCAAAGTTTATTGGAATTGCCTTGGATCATTGAACTACTGAGCAGAACCAAGTCTTTCATAATTGATCATCCACCTTCTTGCTGTTTCTGTGTAAAATGAATTTCTAGCTCTGCTTTATTTTGCTCAGCATCAATTCATGTAAATCTTTCCAGACCTTTTTAAAATCAGCTTGTTCATCATTTTTTCTAGAATAATAATATTCCATTACCTTCATATGCCATAACTTATTCAGCCATTCCCCAATTGATGGACATCAACTGAGAAGACTTACATAAACTTATGTAAAGTGAAATGAACAGAACCAAAACAATTTACATCATAATAATAACATTCTAAATCCAAAGAACTTTGAAAGACTGAGGTACCCTGATCAATGCAGTGACAAGCCAGATTCCAGCTTCCAGAGCACCTGGATTATATTATCAGCCTTCTGACACAGACTCAGAATGAGACCTAGGTTTTTGAACATGACTGAGAAAGAAGACTTTTTTTTGACTATACATATTTTGGATTTTGTTTTTCTTATTATTTGTATTTTTAATTAAAACTTTCCAGTGAGATTACAGAAATAAGGAAGGGAGAGAATATTGCTCCCCCTTATTATCTGTATTTCTCCCTCTCCCCATATCCTCTTCCAAACCTGTGTTCATAAATCGTGTTTTATTTAAAAACAAGTATATAACAAGAAAATTGGCACAAAATCATGAAAAATAAAAATATCTAGTTCAAAAAGAAAAGAGGATCATATGATCACAGACTGAGTTGGAAGAAATGATATATGTCACTGAGTATAAATTCTTCATTTTACAGATGAGGGAAATGAGGCACAGGGAAGGTAAAGGTTTAGCCAGGCACATGGCTAGTAAGTATCTGAGCAAAATTCAAACCAGGATTCCCTGATTGGAATCAATTGAATGGAAGTGTTGTGTTCTGTCTCCAAGAATTAGAAATAAATGATGGAAATTCACAAATGGCTCTCTGCATATAGGACAGATAGTCTATAGAAAATTCAAGGAAGGATGCATGAGTACATAAGATAAGAAGATATGGATTGGTGTCTAATATCAATAGTGAAGACAGTAAAGACATTAATGAGATAATTAAACTAACAAACTACTAAGGCTTGATAAAAAAATCATCCTACCTATTTGCCCTTTATCTTTAGTATTTCTCATTATATTTTATAATTCCTATGCTCAAAACCTTGAAATCGTCTTTGAATCTTCTTTTTTTTCTCTGCTCTCAAACCAGATTTCTGAATTTAAAACTTCAATATTTTTTACCTGTTTTCATTTCTTTTCCCAAATCCATAACTTATTCCAATATGCTATTATCTTGTTTCTGAATAGTCGTAGTAGCCAAATGACCTAGCTATCACTCTTTTCCTTCTATGTGTTTTATCCATCATATAGAGGATAGTAAGAGTTATCTTTTTCATATGTATGTTTCCTCAAAGTTGTAGTGCAATTTTGAGTCTTCATAACTTAAAATTACACCAAGACATTTGAAAAATATGTTTGTATACTTAATTTCTATCACATCTTAAATTTCACCATGATTTCTAATTGCCCCTCTAACAAAGTTAATTTTAAGATTATGTGGTACTCTCATTTTTCTCCTATTGTTTAATTGATATTATTTTTAATTTCATTTTATGGTGTGGTGCCAATTCATACTGGAAACTTACTCACTGATACAAGCATTTAAAACATAATGGGACATTCTACTGAATTGCAGTGATCACCTAGCACTTTTGTCCTTTCCCTTAGGACCCTGTTCGGTTCTTTTTTTAACTCTGAGATATCAAAATATCTCAACTAATCAGAATAAATTGCTATATTAATTTATGCTAAAATGACAATGACTGGCAAGTATTAATGTGGCTGACTATCAAGGATATATATTTTTAAAAGAGAATAAGCCTTAAAGAAGTTTTATGGTCTAAAATACTTAAAAGGTCAGCCTTGGTTTGGCTCATTCAGGAAGACCTCTGTTCAAATCACATCTCTGACACATTGCCAGTATAGAAGTTGCATAATTTCACATTGTTCTGAGTACATTCTAAGTTGCAGAGAAGGTATCCATTTGCATTTTTAGGAGTGAATGGTATTCTTCATTGATGCATGGAGTTTTCTCACTAAAAATTTCTTATGCAATGAAACCATATATTTAGTTCACAAGAAAACACCATCACCACCACTCTGAAACCACAAGAATAAATCTTGATGGCTGTATTTTTTCCTTAGTGGTAAAATGGTGAACAACTTGATTTTTAAGTTTTGGACTTTTTAAGGTCCTTTCAAATCATATTGCATAAGTGGCCTCTGACTATCAATAATTTACTCTGGCTTTCAGAACTTAGTATTCATTTTCTATACACATCGGATGATCAATTTATTTTGATTGACTTTTATGTGTATTATTCCATAAAAGGTTAATAAACACACAGGAATAGGAGTTGGGGAGAAATGGAACCATATTTTTTCATGATCTCCTACAATCAGGAATCATGTGGTGATTAATGGTTAATGAGGTAATAAGGATTCATTAGTCACAAAATCATCAAATTTAATATCCTAGGAAAAGACTTTACTTTTGAAGCAACTGGCATTGTGTTGTTCCTGGCGATGACTTTTACAATAGTTTATTATAGGGTTAAACATTAACCTTAAACATTAAAATTTTGTCAACCTATCCAGTTTAGTTTTAAGTAGTCATTTTCCTAATGTATGAAAAGTTAATACAAAAGAATTAAAATCCAAAATTAGAAAACAAAGTAAAATATTATATTTGCATCACCTAGGAATTTACTGCAATTGCTTTTTAAAAAACATTGATTTGTTTGTGAACTTAAGAAATAAAATAAGCCTTTCAATATTATGGTAGAATAGAAAAAAAGATAATTATGTATGAAACTGCAAATCTATTATGTATAATTTGCTATTGCTTTTAAATATATAATAAAGCTATCATGTACCTTTCTGTTTACCCTCTCACCTTTTCCAGAATACTAACATGCAACTTTTCTAGGAATAATATACTATACATAAAAAATGATGATTTATCATTATTGAGTTCTTAAGTGCAAACATTTACATTGCAAAGATAAGATTTAGAAAAAAAAAGCCTGTTCATGGTAAGCTTTCATTCTTCTGGGCCTATTGCTCAATTGTATAACATCTTTTATTAGTTGTTAATGTTTTTGAAATATGGTTTAAAATGTTTTATCTATGCATCATTCTAATGCTTAGTGTAAAAAATATTTTAGCACTGGTCTGTTACATCTATTCCATGACATATGAATATAGTTATCACAATGATTTGGCAACAATAAAAAGAATGATGTTATTTTAATTTTCAGCTGTACATTTTAGTTTTGGAGAAAAAAAAAACCTAGCAACCAGAAGGACGGGGAAAATGCGGATATAGCACTTTATTGATTTAGTTTGAGATATGTTATCTAAAACATATTCATTGTAACCTTCTTTTATTGGATTATTGCTGAAGTAAGTTTTTATGTAAAATATTAAAACAACAATCTATGCATAGGTCTATAGAATCAGATGTTTCAAGGAAAGAGAAGACCTATTATCATCATCTAGGTGAAATTCTTCAGTTAAATTATATGCATACAGTAGAAAATTTAAATTTCTATGAATCCTCATATCAGTGTGCCAGTAAGTGTTTAACAAACATTTTGCTAAAACCATAGACACATTTTACATTTAATTTGCATTATTAAATATTTTCTCTATCACTTTGTTAAATCTAGACAATCAACAAAAAATAATACATCATAACGAAGTTTGTCACATTTGCTGATTTTCTAGATGAAAATGCTTATGCTGAAAATAATATAAATACTAGTTATATAGTTCCTACTATGTGGCAGGGATTTGCTAATTACTTTTAAAAATACTATCTCATTTGATTTTCATGAAAACTTCAAGAGATATTAAATTGTTCATGAGAGCCAATATGAACTGGTTCTATCATAATACTGTCTCAAAATAGTTTAAATTCATAAAAACTTTAAAATAACCAAGAAAATGGAGAGGTAGTGGTTTCCAGACAACTATATACATATACAGTGAATTCTAAATTATTAACTAGGTTAAATTAAATAGGAAGGAAGCTCCTATTATGTGGTTGCACCATACAAAACACAATAATTATTTTTCATTTGATCACTACAACAATCTGAAACAACTATCATTGTCCAAATTTTACAGTTGAGATATCTGAGAAAGACAGAAGTTGGGTAATGCATAGGGTCACCTAGCAAGTAAAACAACTGAGTTCACATTTGAATTTAGATCCAGATCTATCCACTATACTACTTATCTGTTTTGTAGTAAAAGTTGTGGGTAGGGAGAAGGAAAAGCTTAATTCAGACTTTATATTGAAAAAATAAAACTAAAATAATGAAAATAAAGCTGATTTTACTTTATAGTTACCAAAAATTGAAGCTATAATTGCTCTTTTTTCTTTTCACCTAGGAAAAAAAATTGCTCTGAAGCCCTCCTCTCCTCATTGATGAATCATTACTATAGAGCACTATTTCAGAAGCCTCCCTAACCATGTTTCATTTTAATCCTAACCAGACTCATGTTCTAGGACTTTTATTACTTCATAATAGTTATTTTACTTAAGTTAATGTACCTTTTTTCCCACTACTTTTTCAGTCTCCCCTCTTTCTGTGGTCTTCTTATATAGGAATGTAATTTTCTAGAGGGTGAAGAATATCATTTGTGCATATATTTGACTAGCCAGACTTAAAACAATGTCTGAAAGAAAGTGTTTAAGGGATGTTCTATCTTCAAAATTCAAAATTTTCTTTTTTTGAATTACTTCACGTAATTAGAGAACTACCTTAAAGATGTTGATCATGATAGGTGGGAACAAGGGAGAGTAAATACTAGCCCTGAGTGGGAAAAATTGTTCCAGTGAGTACTGTTTTATAAGTGGTTGATTCACTTATGATTATTTTCACGTTATGACTTTTGCTTCTCTTTGTAACCTTAGAAGAAGGAAGTGTGACAGAGTTGATAGAGAACTGGCCTTGGAAAATCATGAAGTCCCGTTTCTGACATGTTCACTGTGTGATTTATCCATAGCCAGATAAGCTATATAGAAAATAAAGTTCTCTGAGTTTATGGGGAAATGAGATAAGAGTTTGGGAATTTATTTATTTTTATTCTTTTGATTGTGATGATTATACTAAGAAACGTGATGAGGGTTAAAGTGTACTTTGTAGGGCAACAGGTATCTAACAAGGTGAAATAGAAGGGCATTCAAGACCAGGGCAAAACAAAGTAAGAAAACACTCATATTTGGTTTGGAAAAAGAATAATCTAGACCAGTTTAATGGGAGAGGAGTATTCATTTACAAAAAATATTGTGAAATAGGACTGAGAGCTTAGATTATTCTGGAAACAGGGAAAATAACTCCTAAATACTTCTGAATAGAAGAATTAACATAGAGGAGAAACAGAAGGAAATTACTATGGTGGTAGTATTGTGAATGAACTGGAATGAAGAAAGCAAAGACAGGGAAAATTAGCTATTGGCATATTATAATACTCCAAGTAAAGACTCTTGAAGACTTGTATAAGAATAATGGGAGTGAAGTACAAGAATGGGATCAATTTAATGCCTCATACCTTGGTAATTGGAAATATATACAATTTCAGAGAAAGGAGTTAAAAATGACTATGACATTGCAAATTGCATAACTATAATGACATTTGAACCACTGACAAAATAGAATGTAATGAGTGTATTGGAGGAATAAAATGACTAACTTTCGTTTTAGCTACATTAAATTTGTGATAACCAGGAGATAGCTGAATATGACTACCTAGTCAGCAATATTAATTTAAAATATAAACTAATCAGCCCTGAAGTCAGGAGGACCTGAGTTCAAATATGAGCTCAGACACTTAACACTGCCTAGCTGTGTGACCCTGAGCAAGAAACTTAACCCCAATTTCCTTAGCAAAAAATAAATGAATAAATAAATAAACAATAAACAAATTAAGAATCAATAAATGGGTCAAAATTCATAGACACCATTTATCTTAAAAAATATATATACTTGATTGCTTTCGTCTGAGGCAGCTGGGTGGTGAAGGAAACACTGAATTTGGAGTCAAGACTTGAGCTCTGATCCTCAATAGCTGCCTGGTTTAGTAAACCTCTGTGAGCCTCAGTTTCCTCTTCTGTAAATGAATGTAAGAATATCACTTTCTTCACCAGATTATTGTGAGGAATAAAAGAGATGATGTGAAAGCAAATTAGAAACTTTAAAGCACTATACTCATCCTCATCTTCATCCTCATTGTCACTCCTGTATACTTATACCTCCTCCCTAAATGCTTACAGAAATATTTTTCAAAAAAAAAAAACTATCATTTCTTTTATGGTGAATATATTTCAATATGGTCTGACTTCAGTGCCTACCTGTCTGGTGTGACATTGCTCTTGCATTTTCAAAGACCATACCAGCAAAACAAATTTTAAAAGCTTTAAATATAGGTCTTATGATTCACTCTGGTTAAAAAAGAAGAAGAAGAAGAAGAAGAAGAAGAAGAAGAAGAAGAAGAAGAAGAAGAAGAAGAAGAAGAAGAAGAAGAAGAAGAAGAAGAAGAAGAAGAAGAAGAAGAAGAAGAAGAAGAAGAAGAAGAAGAAGAAGAAGAAGAAGAAGAAGAAGAAGAAGAAGAAGAAGAAGATGAACGATGATAAAACATTTCAGCTATAGTAATGTATGAAGATCATCTACTAAGAGAGAATGATTTTGATTCCCTTCACTGGAGGGTACATCCACATACATGAAATGAAGCATCCTTTACATATTGAAATGTAATGAGCATGTCGCCAAGTGAAAAATATGCTTGGCCCATACTGATCAAAAAATATAGAAGCTGAAACAAGTAGACATTACATAATTAAAATGAAGGGTAATACCCTTCCCCCATTAAAGATGAGAAGATATTTTGCACATAAATAAGCTATTTTATCATCTGGCAACAGTATTGGTATGGCCTGATGCTCTGGAGAATACTGTTTTATTCATCTTCAGGGCTGAAGGGTGCTAAACTATTTCCTACATGTTAGAGCAGTGGGAATTTCAAAGGTTATAATCTCTTAGAGGAACCTGACAACATTGGGATTTAGTAATAGCTTTATAGATGGAAATGGTGGTTTCTGAAACAGCATTAAAGCAATTTGTATATTTGGGAAAGGAGTTCGTTTTACTCCTTTAATCTGCCATCATCGGCAATTTTTTCCCCTTTTCAGTTCCTATAGATAATGGATACTACTTAACAGAGTAGGTTTTAGTTATGACCCTCATTTATGCCAAAGTGTCCTTGAATTATGGATTCTGGACACCTTAATCACTTTAAGTGTTATTGAAAATTTAAGCTTATCAAACAGATTAATTGATTATTCCAGAATTATGTGTTATGTTAACTCTTCATGCTCATTCAGTTGGCTCTGTTGTTAAAAATTGGTATTTAAAATAAATACAGGTGTCTGCATCTACATTTCATATCTAAAACTTTTTAAAGTCCCTCTTTAGAAAATGTATATTCAGATTTTAAAATTCTATTTCTATTAGAATCTAATCTCATTTGTTTCAGTCAGACATATGCCAAAGATAAAGTATCTGGTACATGCTGAATTTGGAGCTAGAAGACTTGGGATCAAATTCTAGTTGTGTACTTACAAGATATATCTTGAGGAAATCATTTCAACCATGAGCCTCATTTTATTAGTATAGAAAATGAAGATTAGAGGTAATCTCTAATGTCCCCATTAGCCTTAAATCAGAATTTACGATCCTGCCAAGTATATATGTATACATATATATGTATATGTAATGAATTCAGAGATGGACAGAACCTTAAAGATCATCTGGTTCAAGACTATCCTTCATCTCCCCTGATCTCAGCAGAACTAGCAGAACTAATGTGAGATATGACCTTATACAAGTACACGTGTGTGTATACACACACATATATGTATATGTATATGCATATATAAAATATGCAAATACATTTCTATATAGTTATATACATATAACATTAATTCTATATTAACTTATAACATGTATTTTCTATTTATAAAATATGCTAACATGTAACTTGTTATATAACACACACATATATGTGTGTGTGTGTATAAAAATTTATCTAGCAAAATTGGTGTATCAAGTAAAAAATATTCTAAGATTAAAGTTACAATGAATTTCCTAACTCTGGAACTACTACTAGACTTTATGTGAAATCTAATTATGGATTAATGAGGTAGCAAAGTAGAATTTAAAATACTTAGCATTGGAGAAACCATTTTAACATCATATTGTCTGGAATAGCCAAACAATTATATCTGTGGCCCATGGAATTAGGATCATATGAATTGTCTTAGAAGTACACTTTATAATTTGTCTGACCCAACTCACTTATTCACACACAAGGAAGCTTAGGTTCAGAGAGATTAAGTATCTGTGCAAGGTCAAACTGTGGGTTAGCTAGTACCATAAATAGTATTAGTAGACTATGTTTTCTAACTTGTCAATTCTTCAATCTCAACAGAGTGCCTTTCCCAATTCCTACTATGTAATATGAAATAAGGAAAAGAGTGGGTTATCAGGCCATTATTTTGGGTGACAAGGAACACATAAGGTGAGATGTGGGTGTGTACATGTGTGTATCTGTGTTACATATTAGGTAAGAATATCCAGAAAAGAATTCATAAAGGAGAATGAAAGAACACAGTTCAGTGATGCTATTGAATTATATTTCATAATTCAATCTAGGAAATAAATATTAGATCTCAGATTCTCCAAGGCATGACTCACTTTAGTACAGTAGAATCATTGAATAAAGTAACACTAATCAATCTTGGAATCACTTACATGAAGAAGAGGAAGAAAGGGAAGGAATTTTAGATAGATCTAGATCTCTTCCATCAACCAATTTCTGAATATCTTTAAGTCCATCACATGTACCAAGAAACCACTTTATTTTTCAAAATTTTTCTTTTGTGAGATCAATCTATATCTCCACACTGGAAAGCATAGATGTTGTCAAATAAACAACAATAAACACCTAAGCCTTTGATGCATTAAATGATTGTTTTTTAAGCCCATGTGTATATCTGTCTGTATACAGATAAAACATATGCCAGATAGACCCTCCAGCTAGAAACCATCATTTTGATAAGTGGATGACATAATGTCATGTTTCTCCTTAAGAACTCAAGAGAGGATTAATGAACACTCTAGCTACATAGTAGAAGACTAAGATAATGTAAAAAAGAAGAAAATTCAGTACTTGAAGTGAAATCCTCCATATTCCTAGATACAGAAAATAATGATTTATTATTTTAATCATTTGATTGCTTATTGATAGAGAGGCCATAAATTTTTATATCATTTTAAAGATACTGTGGCTACTAAGAATAACTACTATGGAAAGGAGAGTTTAGAAAATGCACCTCACTAAAATAACATTCTGGTAACCTATTAACCTCATATAATGACAACAATGCACTCCAAGGCAAGAGACATTTACTCATAATTGGTAATAACAGTATTCATATCTTGCATGACCATCATATATTTAACTATCAATTTATCTGCATCACATGTACATTTAGTCTCTAGATATTGTATATTAGTAGCTCTAAATATTTCCAAAAGTTAAGACAACTATCACTTCCAAACAATTTTTAAAACTGTAAACAAGTTTTAACATAATAATAATAATTGTACTTAAAGAAAAAGTAAATTGGAGTACCTTTCCAAATAATTGATGATATAGCTCAATAAAGAATTTACTATATTTCATAGCATTCATTACAAAAAAATCATTAAAATTTTGGAGAGATCTTCCACAAATAAATGATTTCTTTTAGTTCAATAATAAAGTAAATTAAGTAATTTACTTAAGTAATCACCTAATGATAAATCCACTCACTTAAAGTTTAACCAAGTATTACACTTATCATCTTTTAACATTTTCCTTTACAATGCTTTGGAAGAAAGACCAATGGCTATAGAGCCAAGGGAACTGAGTTTAAATCCTAGTGCTGCCAACTGTGTGATAAAATTCAATGTAATCAGATTTCTTATCTGTGAAATATAGAGATTTGATTAGATGGTTGTTAGAGTCTTGTTCTAAATTGTATGGTTTGAAAACATAATACATTTCCAGTTACTCAACTTTATAGATGGACTGCTTCTTTTACAAAAAGTATTTTTCCAGTTTTAATGAAAAATATGTTTAAAGAAGCAGAGCAGTCAATAAAAGATTCTAAGATTGAGATTTAAATGATACCTCAGAGATTCTTTAGTCTGTGTCTTTCCCAAACTCAGGTTGTAAATAGCAGAGAAAGGATTTGAGTCAAGATCTTGTGACCCAACACTACCCCTTACCAAAAAAACAAAACAAAACAAAACAAAACAAAACAAAAGTTATCTTTCTATAACACTATTCCACTAGTATTTCATGTGTCCAATAAGAAATCAATAGCTAATATATTTTATGACATGGTTTAATTCTCTGCATGAAGATAATTGAGCATTGACAATAAATGTGTTCTAATCATTTCATTAAACAAAAAATCACATGGCTAAATACCAAAGCAAATGTGAAATTTAGTCAGGGGGTTTTGCTTCAAAAAGAGTAAATAAACCTGAAAAACTTACTCCCTTATACATTCCTCACCATTTGAAAAATACACTGACATTAAACTATTAAAATTCAATGTAAAATACCATTAGTATATATATATATATATATATATATATATATATATATATATATATATATATATATATATATATATATATATATATATATATATACATATAAAATGGGATGAGTTACCACAACTAAGGCTATGTAGTCATAGTCACTTAAAAAAAAAGACTTAGGCAATAGAAGAGTCACAAATATCAAGATGTTAATGCTTTTAGGAAGTTATTACATAAACATAAACACTTACTGTTATTTCCTTGCAGCAAAATCTATATCTACAACACCAGCTGGAAGTTATTGCCTGTAAAAAAGTCAGAAAAAACATGAATATATTAATTTAAAATACAATGCACTCTGAATTGTAACAGCTAATAAGCCTCTTTTATATTAATAAATAAGAAATATAATGACCATAATGTCTCCATTTTAGTTTCCTTGCATGAATTAAGAACTACAAATGGCAAATGAAAATTATGTCTGAATGCACCTCATAACTTGGAAAATACAATTGAGAAAGCATAAGAAAACTTTCTGTTATAGAATAAAGTTATTCTTTATAAAAGGGAGAAAACCTTTGCTAAAACAATAAAGAACATATAAAAAATCACTCTTTCTCTTACCATGGTAATGAATAATCTGATAATCAGTTATCCTTGAGTGAATTTAAAATGGTTTTAATTTTCATTTGAATCACTCTCTTAATTTATCTTGTTAAACAGAACTTTTTTAATCTAGGAAAGTAATTTGGAAAATGACAGAAAAAATAGGATTTGATTCATTTGGGGGACACATGTACTTCTGGACACTCAAACACTGTTCAGTTAGACAGATTCCATCACAAATAGCTATTGCTTAGGGGTGTAGTCAGGGGTCTTCAATTATCTGTTCTTAAGACTTATTTTTATACACAAGTTGTGTATTATACACAAGGTGAATTAAGATAATAATTACCTAGAACAGAAAGGCCAAAAGAAGGCATTTGTAAGAAACAACACTGAGGCAAAGCCAACTCCTTCCCAAACTATGCTTAGTCATTTTTTAAATTAATTTTTTAAATCTTTAAAAAACTTTTAAAAATTATTTTTAAAAATTTATCTTATTTTAAAATTTATGTCCATAACAGTATAATTTTAAATGATTACATACAGAACTGCAAATATGTACAATTTGCTTTTCCTTTTTTTAAAAAAATTCAACAAATTTATCATGTAAATTTCTTTTTCTTCTTCCCCATATTTACCCTAGAAATGGCCAATAGAAACAAATTATACCTTAATTATTCATTTTAGTCAAAGTAAATATTTGGACATTATATTAAGTAACAGCGACACATCTAGATTAAAGCAAAATCATAGAGAAAGTTTTGTAATCAATAATAACAAAAATTTAAAAAATAAACAAAATCCAAAGTTTTGATAGTCGTGTATACCTTCTGAACTCTAAAAACAAATATTCTACTTTTGGAAAACTTAAACCTCTGTATATATACATAAATGGTCCCCCATGTTGTAAATGTATCAAGAATTTTAAAACACTATTATATCAAATATTATATTATAAAGCATATATTTATAATGTAATTTACCTACAACATAAAATAGCTCAATCTCAAATTCTGTCTCTCTGTTTCTTTCAGTTTCTCACTCTCCATTTTTCTCCATCTCTGTCTTGGTCTCTGTGTCTCTCTGTCATTTACACTCTCTATTTCTATTTCCATCTGTATCTGTCTGTCTTTCTTTTTCATCTTCCTTTCTTCCCTCCTTCCCTCCCTCTTTCTCAGCAATGTAGTTTTATCTTTGGGCAACATAAATAAGGAACAAGTAATAATATGCATACAGACAAATATCTGGAATTAAAAAAAAATGCCCTCCATATCTCACTGTATATGCATTCATTAGTGTTCTGATTTCATCCATTTTCCTTCTTAAATTAACCCAACAAAAGCAACCCAGAATTCTTCTCTCCTATATGTGCTAGCCCTTGTGCTGTGTTCTGCTGCAACCATGGGAGTATAAAACTAAGTGGTGCTACCTGGAGAATATATGGGTGTGGTACAAAGGAATAACCCATGTTAGAATTTTAAGAACAGTTCCAATTGAGAATCTCTTCCCCACCTTCTCAGGCAAATATCTTCAAATTTCTGTAAACTCCCAGTCATTCCTAGGACCCAAAGAGAGTAAAATGTCTACACTCAGGGGTGTTGAAGATGCTGTTGCTCTTGATGTCTAGTCTTTGGATATAGAATTGGACAACAGACTCTAAGGAAAAGAACATTTTTGTTTTTGTTTTTTAGATTCACCTGTTTTTTCTCATTTCCTTTATTCTTCCTCCACTTCAGATAGTTCCCTGGAAACCTACCCTACCGAGCAATTTGTATTTGTCCTTATGGGTGTTTCTGTCAGTTTGCAAATTTTCTGTTATGGAAATTCCCTCTATTAAGGTAAATGGGCAACATTTTTATAATACAGCTCTAGAGAGTGGCTTCTGACTTGGAAAGATCAAGTGATTTTTCCTTGGTCACAAAACTAGTATATCTGAAAAGCAGGTTTTCCTGAAAATATGAGCCTGAATGGTTATATAAATTGCCCAGATTAACAGAAGAGGAAATGTTAAATAAGTTTTTTTTTTTTTTCTTTTTGGCTGAGGCAACTGGGGTTAAGTGATTTGCCCAGGGCCACACAGCCAGGAAGTATTTGAGTGTCTGAGGTCAAATTTGAACTCAAGTCCTCCTGACAAGTATTGACTTTGAAGCATTTCCCATGCTAAAGAATCACTTTACCTTTTGAGCTGCACTTGGTAAAGCTCCATGGTCATGTTGGAGTAAAATTTCTTTTCCATTTCAACCTTGATTCTGACACCAAAAAGAACAAATCTAATTTCTCCTTCAGATGCTGTAAGACAATTATTATGTCCTCTCTTGCCCCTATATCTTCTATTCTTCAGATTAAACAACCTAACTGCCTCTGGATTTAAATTTCTTAAATGATCCCATTTTAGAAAAAGAAATTGACTAAGTCATTGATGAACTTCCTAATAAAAAATCTCCAGAGCCAGATGGATTCACAAGTGAATTCTACCAAATGTTTAAGGAACAATTAATTTCAGTACTAAGTAAACTATTTGGAAAAATAGGTAAATAAGGAATCTTGACAAATTCCTTCCATGGCACAACTATAGTACCAATGTCTAAATCAGGAATATCATATCTGTGTATGGGAAGAATATATTCTAGAGGTGATAGGATGGGTACAAGGAGATGAAACAGAGGACCTGGGATGAATAAAATTGAAATGCTAAAGAAAGACCTCTACCATGATGAATATCTTGTTAAATATAAGGATGTATAAGATAGAAAGAAAACTTAAAAATAGCCCATAAGATCTTTATTATTATGGAACAGAATGATTAGTATAATCACTTATATAGTTTTAGGCATTTACAAAGTGTTAACCTTTGCAAAATACTGTGTCTAGATAGATAATGTCCATGAATACAAATTAGAGATAGAAATAGATATATTTTTATCCCTACAACAATTCTTGGAGGTAGATTCTATTCAATCCTCATTTTACAGATAAGAAAACTGAGTGGTTAAATAACCTGACCAGGGTCTATATTTAGTAAACATAAGAAGTAAGATTTAAACTCAAGTTTTCCTGACAACTAATCCAACACTACATCAACTTCACAATATAGCCACCTATTTGGTTGAAGTTGTTTGGGAAATGTTCTTTTGAATCAGTATCACTTTAAAATTCCAAATCTGATACTGGATGAAAATTAGGCAATATTAATGTAATCAGACATTCCATTTTCATATAATTTTAAGTCCTTTTTCTATCCCCTCTAAAAATATACATACATTTTAATATATTTTCCATTTTTTTTCTGATCATTCGGACTTAAAATAGGAATAAGATTATCCAATTTGAAATGGAATCTAAGATAACCTAAGATGAGAAAATAAACCCCAATATTCCCCCAACCATGTCAGGACATCTGGACATATCCTCAGAATATTTTAATCTTTTCTTTATTGCTATACACAACATATATCCATTTTTTAATCCTGGATGATGAGTTGGTCTAGTAGGAATTGGATTCCTAGATTAGAAAGTCAATACTTGCCATTTTGTGACCTCCCAGAATAATTAGTTGACCCACTGACTATTCAGGAAGATGCCAGTGAAATATATAAGAAGCTGAGCCATTGATAGAAGCTCTAGAGGTCACCCTTGGATAACCCATTAGTCTGTATTACCACTTTAGCTCATTCTAATAATATAGCTCTGCTTTTCAGCTTGTTGGGAATCTCAGGCCAGACCCAGTCCGTCAGCTAGCCAAGACATGCTGCTTTCCTGGTATGGTTTTCTAGTTCTTTGCTATTACTGCATAATTTGACAGTATGCTGCCAAGGAAACAGAATTCATTAAGAGCTTTCGGTTTTGTTCTGCCAATGAGCATTTTTGGCTACATGTAGGGCAGGCCTCTGAAGATTGATCCATAATGTTTGTCTTCTAAAGCTTGTCACCTCGTAACATGACTGATGCCACAAAATAGTTCATAATGAGCCAGATTTTCTCAGTGTGAGACACTTTCTGGGAGTAAGTTAGGCACCATTAACTTCACCATCATCAAGTTTGGGTGCTTAATATAAAATGAATGAAGGTGGATACATTATGCAGTCTGAAAATATGATGTTCTACTGTAATTTCTGTTCTTTTTTAACATTTGGTTACTTTTTGTTGCCATTTTTTTAAATTCAGATTTTTGAAGCTAATAATTGGTAGAATTTATTAACAGAAGGAAATATCAGTTGCATTTCTGGATTATCTTGTATTTATTTGTGCCCTCTAATGTCTTCTTTTGTCTTTTCTCTGACATTATTTTCAATTTTATTGAGATACCTTTGCACACAAGTATTATTTATCATTAGATTTTAAGCTTTTTGAGGGCAGAAACTATTTTTGCCTTTTTTTTATCTCCAAAACTAGTATGATGTCTGTCATAAGCCTTTAAAAATGTCTGTTGACAACTACAAATACAGGAGGAAAAATTTTTTGAGCTTCTGTTCTAATTTTAAAGTTACAGGATTAAGGTTTGACTTTTGACCTATGAGTTCAGATGTTTCTGGAAATAGTCAATTTTTGAAATATGATTTTTAAAAAACTCAACCTTCTATTTAAGGTTGGTGAAAATTATATCTTGTAATTCCTGTGGCCTATCATCATTTGTCAATTAGATGATGTTTATAAAGTTAATTTGTGTTCAGAGGTTTAATTTCAGTTCCCATTCAATGTTCCTGAAAATGTCTATGCTATGTCCCAAAAGGACCAAGTGAAAATACTATGGCTGAATCACTACAAATTTGACAGAATGCCTAGAAAAATAAAATTAAAAAAAAGAAAACATGGCACACCATTAACTCTAATGACAACAAGGGCACTAGCACCAACTTTGATTTATAGCAATAAACAAAAGACTGTGACTATGCATAAAAGTTCCTATTTATATGCCAATTTATATCTTATAAAGGAGCATTAAAGAAATATTTTTATTACTATCTTTTTCTGGAATCTGAATAATATTTAGCTCTAAATAATTGTCTTTTATTTTTATAGTCACATGAAACAATGTGAATTTTACCACAGTATAAAATTGTTCAGCTCTGAAGGTCTACAAATCTCCTTTTATCTTTAGTTCAAGCATTTTGCCATATGCTATGTACATATTTTTTTTACTATTTTTGAGAGATGCTTATGTGCATCAAATAACATCTGAAAAATATTTGAAAGTTTTCAATTACTAAACAATGGATATTTTGGCTACGGTACATGTGGGAGGGAGGAGGCATTGGTCTAGAAGTGTAGTGTTATCTCTTCTGGGAATTTTTCATGTGAGTACTCCCTCTAACTATTCTATAATTTGAAAGCAATTTATTCATTGCCATATTCCTAGTATTCTCATATTCCTAAAAATTCGTATTCACAGAAATATTTGTAAGACAGGACTTTTAACCTGAGCATTCCTAATTCCTAGGCTGACTATTCACTAGACAATTCTACTTCTCCAGGTATCAGACACTTATAAAGATCCACAGGGTACATTTGTATGGAATGCCTTTTCCTATTTTCTCTTTCCTGTTTCTCTTGTCCCTTTCCCCCTTTATTTTTCTCCTTAATTTTTTTCTCTTTTTTTTTTTCTTTCTATCCTTCTTTGAATATTTAAACAAACTAGGGAAAGTGAAGGAGAAAGGAGAATAAATAATACAAAAATGTACTTGGCAGCAGTTCAGTTTGGTAGGCCAAAAGTTGCTAGTGCGATTTATAATTTAGTGTATTTGTGTCTAAATAATCTAACAAAATTGGCTAACTGTGTCTTCTGTTAACCCAGATACCCTTGGACCTTAGAAGGGACACCTCTGCCTTTTTTCTTTATTGGACATTTCACCAAAGCAGGGTATGTAGATATAAATCTAGAAATAAATAAATGAAATACACACTCATGTATATGTGTGTATGTGTGTGTGTGTGTGTGTGTGTGTGTATATATATATATATATATATATATATATATATATATATGTGTGTGTGTGTGTGTGTGTGTGTGTGTGTGTGTACATACACATATCCATAAGGTATATCCACATGTGAGTATATATGGATAGATGTGTACATATGGATTTGTAATTCTGTGCATATATGCTTATGCATATATACACATGTATGTGTATTTATGTTTATGTGATTTTACATGTATATATATATGCACAATGTATATTTGTATTTATAAAGGTAAAATAGCTACACAATAGACATTTACATAAATACATTATTCATTTACATTCTTATAAAAATTTTGATTTTTGTGCTATAGAGATTATTCCCAGTTTTAATTCAAATCCATACATCTTATACAAAACACACAACCATATTTCTAAGTCCTTGAACTCTTCTAAGTCAAAACCATCTATATGTTTTATTTTTTCTGCATCTCTGATCCAGTAGGAATTTTCTTCTGTTTTTTTTAATTCAACTCAACAAGTAATTTTATATGTCAACTACATCCAAGGATATAGTTAGACACCAAGGAGAGATGGAGATAGAAGGCTTCCTTTAAGAAGTAATCCTTGAGAGGAGATTTGAGAGGTTCTAAAGAGATGGACTGAGAAAGGAATAGATTCTAGGCTTTCAGGAGAGTGGTAGATGAAAAGCTGGATTCTAGGAATAGGAAACAGACCACTCTGGTTAGAATTAAGATAAAGGCATTAATAGTAGCCAGAACAGCAATGGCCTTGATATGTATGCCAAGTTGAATTGTTTGTATTTTTATATAGAATCAATAGGAAACCACTATGATTTTTGAGAAATATATGATAATCCAGATCTTTATTATTTGTATTATTGACAGCTGTAGAAAACTTTTATTGAAAAGATGAGAAATGAGGTAGTTGAACCATTCATGAGAGAACATCCATGAGAGTGTTATAATTATATTTGGGCTTATTTTCCTTCTCCCTCATTTCTCCATATTATGTTTTTTCAATGGCAAAACCCAATATTTTTCTCCAGAAAGAAATAGCAGTATGGCACTACAAATACTATATGCTATGATAGAATACACATTATATATATATATATATATATATATATACATATATATATATATATAAACACATACATACATACATAGATATAGAATATATAGTATACTATTTTCGTTAAATATTATTCTATCAAGAAAGCAAGAATAACGACTTGGAGTTCTAAATTTAAATCGAAAGAACACAGGTACAGATAATGAATTTGTAATCATTAAAAGTATTACTTGAGAAGGAATTTTTTTAAAGTGCTTCATTGTTAGATTTGACGGATAAAGAAGTATGGGATTATGTGATAAAAGAACAAAATAATGTGAAAACACATTGAAATCCAATTGATGTTTCATTATGACTGCCAAAATGTTCTCTTAGTTATGAATTTTCATATCATATCCATTTAACAACATGTGTTTTAAGGGACTACTTTGTTCCATGTATCCTAATAGTCCTAGGGAAGAGAAAAATATAAATATAATATTGATACTATTAATAATATAGTAGTGAAAATTATAATTCTGTATTAGAACTAAAATTTAAAGATTTGATTAATATGGATATTCAATCTTTTGAAACAGATTGTAATATCATTACAATCATTATTCTGCTGTCAATGTGATGATACATTTTCTTACTGCACTAGGCTGATCTTTGCAAAAGATAAATATAAGCCACCACTGAGTCTATACTGTAAAATCTTTCCAGTTCTGTAGGACTGCTAATGTCCAAAAAAAGAATATATTATCTTTCTCCCAAAACCTTTTTCCTCCTCCTAAATCCTTTTAGTTTTGTGGAGGGCATAATGATTATTGAAATCACTCTTGAATTCTTCCTTCACTCTTACCACTCACATGCCAGTAAATTATCAAATTTCATCAATTCCACCTCCACAATATATCTCCCATTCTTGTTCCCTTTTTCTGTATTTCACATAGTCACCCACCTCAGTTCAGGTCTTTATTACCTCTCTTTTTGATTACTGCAATAGCCCTTTAATTGGTCTTAAACCATTCTCTCTCTTTTTTTCTCTAATCTATCTTCCACCATAGCTACAAATTTTCTTTCTTTTTCTATTAAAGCTTTTTTATTTTCAAAGCATATGCATAGATCATTTTTCAACATTAACCCTTGTGAAACCTTGTGTTCCAATTCCCCCCCCCTTCCTGCCACCCACTCTCCTAGATGGCAAGTAATCTAATATATGTTAAATATGGTAAAATATATTAAATCCAATATATGCATATACATTTATACAATTATCTTGTTGTATAAGAAAAATCAAATCAAAAAGAAGGAAAATGAGAAAGAAAATAAAATGCAATCAAACAACAATAAAAAGAGTGAAAATGCTGTTGTAACCCCACACTTAGCTTCTACAGGCCTCTCTCTGAATGTAGATGGTTCTCTTCATCACAAAATCATTGGAACTGATCTGAATCATTTCATTGTTGAAAAGAGCCACTTCCATCAGAATTGATCATCATATAATCTTGTTGTTGCTGTGTACAATGATCTCCTTGTCCTGCTCATTTCACTTAGCATCAGTTCCTATAAGTCTCTCTAGGCCTCTCTGAAATCATCCTGCTGATTGTTTCTTATACAACAATAATATTCCCTAACATTCATATACCATAACTTATTCAGCTATTCACCAACTGTTGGGCACCAAATCAGTTTCCAGTTTCTTTTCACTACAAAAAAGGTTGCCACAAACATTTTTGCACATGTGGGTCCCTTTCCCTCCTTTATTATCTCTTTAGGATATAAGCCCAATAAGAACACTGCTGGATCACAGGGGTATGCACAGTTTGATAACGCTTTTGGGCATAGTTTTAAATTGCTCTCCAGAATGGCTGGATCATTTCACAGCTCTACCAACAATGTATTAGTGTCCCCTATTTTTTCCACGCCCCCCTCCATCATTCATCATTATCTTTTCCATTCATCTTAGCCAATCTGAGAGGTATACAGTAGTACCTCTCAGGCATTATCTTAATTTGCATTTCTCTGATCAATAGTGATCTAGGGCACCTTTTCATATGACAAGAAATGGCTTCAATTTCTTCATCTAAAAATTATCTGTTCATATCCTTTGGCTATTTATCTATTGGAGAATGGCTTGAATTCTCATAGATTTGTGTCAATTCTCTATATATTTTAGAAATGAAGCCTTTATCACAACCTTTGAATATAAAAATGTTTTCCCCACTTTACTTCTCTTCTATTCTTGTCTGCATTAGGTTTGTTTGTACAAAACCTTTTTAAGTTAATATAATCAAAATTATCTATTTTGTTTTCAATAATGAACTCCAGTTTTTCTTTGGCCACAAATTCCTTCCTGCTCCACAGATCTGAGAGTAAATTATCCTTTGTTCTTCTAATTTGCTTATAATATCACTATTTATGTATAAATCATGAATTCATTTTGACATTCTCTTTGGACAGTGTTGGGTGTAGATCATTGCCTAGTTTCTGCCATACTAGTTTCTAATTTTTCCAGCAGTTTTTGTCAAATAATGATTTTTTTATTCCAAAATCTGGGGTCTTTGGATTTGTCGAATATTAGATTACTACAGTCATTGACTACTTTGTCCTGTGAACCTAACCTATTCTACTGATCTACTACTCTGTTTCTTAGCCAGTACCAGACTACTGCTTTGTAATACAATTTTATGTCTGGCACAGCTATGCCACCTTCTACAAATTTTATTTCTACAACAAAAACTATTCTCTTGATCAAGTATATCCAATAATAAAATACAAATTCCTCTATTTGACTTTTTAAAATCTTTTCACTTTCTAGATCTACTTGTTATAGAACATTAATCTTTTTTTCAAATTTCTTCTTTTTAATCAAGTTGTTTCTTCCTATTACATTTCATTCTGTCTCTCCAATCTTCATTTTCTGTTCCCTGGCATAGGTTATTCCAATGACAAGAATGTACTTTCTCCTCATTTCTACTTCTTCAAACTAGTAGGTTCCTTAAATTTCACCTGGAATGCTATGTTTGACAGAAAGTTGCTCCTGATCTCTCCAGCTACTAATGTCTCCTTCCTAGAAAATTAATTATAGTTTATGGTTAGTTTTTGTTTATTTTATAGTTTATGTTTATTTTTACTATGTACATTTTGGAATCACCACAACTTCCACCAAAACAACCACCACCACCATTATCATCACTAACTTTTATAAACCACTTCAAAGAGTGTTATACATGTTGACTTAATTATTTTATTACACTTTAAAAATATATAGATATTGTTATTAATTTTAACTTAACAACTCTTTGAAGTAGGTGCTATTATTCCTTACATTTTACAGAAAGGGAAATGGAAGCAGAAAGATGTTAAAATGAATTAATCAGTCACGAAGCTAGTAAATATAGGTCCTTCCCTGACTCTAAGGACAATGTTCTCTCCATTATACTGCAAAACTGTCCCAAGTGAGTTGAATGTTGAATTTGGAATCATGGAAGAATTGGGGTTTATTTACTAAGGCATTCTCTAAGTAAGTGACTTAATCTTTCTTGACCCTCAATTCCCCAAAAGTAAAATGAGGAGATTGCACTAGACTGGTGGCAAGCTTTAAATAGAAATAGATCCCTCTGGATACATATTGACTTAAAAAACTACAAATTAACATCATCTATGTTTCATTTTATTTTAATTGTCGTATTAAACATTTCCCAATTACATTTTTATCTAGTCTGGGTCTCACTGGAGAATACTGGGGACTTCAAGTTTCATATCTTCAGGTGAAATAATCCCTAGGGTCATTTCAAGATCTCTTGATTACCATGATTTTCATAATATTTTGTGGATTCTCCCAATACAATGTGAACTCCTTGAGAGCAGTGAAAGTTTTGTTTTTGTCTTTGTGTCCCTAGAACCTTATATAGTAACCTGGAATGTAGTGGCCATTTAATAAATGCTCATCAAATGTATGAACATATTTGCACAGCAATAGTTTTTGCCTTTGAATCATTAGGACAATTTCCTTATCATGATGAGGATTTTAATTTTCATTTTAATGAACAGATATGTACACAAAGTAAACAAAGACTATGAAAACTCATTGTAGATCTGGTACAAAATCAGATAAGGAAAGTATCACTTTCAGATATATGGCTCAAGCAAGACTGAATAAAGGGAGTGTCATTCTTGAAAAATGCAGAATTACAACAAGAGAAATTTAGGGATGGAGGGAAAAGTCATTCTATTTATTGGATTGGTAAAATGAAGAAATTAGGTTAGATAAAGTGGGATATATTTTGAACAAAAATTGATCATTTTGGTCCCTTGTTCCCCAAGACAATATTTTGTATTAAATAAAAAGCACAAGATTAGAATTTTCCCTTCCTAGGAATATTATTATTGTTATTATTATTATTATTATTATTATTATTATTATTATTATTGTTGTTGTTGTTGTTATTATTAAGTAGCATTTATATATTAGCTACTATGTTCCAGACACTGTCTTAAATACATTACAAATATTTCATTTGATCTTCACAACAATCTTGAGATGTAGGTGCTAATATGCCTCTCATTTTATAGTTGAGGAAACTGAGACAAACAGAAATTTAGTGACTTACTTAAGGTCAAAGTTTAAATTTTAATTTCATTATATTTCAATGTAGGTTTTCCTAGTCTAGACCCACAGCTCTATCCACTGGAATATGAGTAGGAAACAGCAAAGCTTGTTGAAAGAGCACTGATTATAAGCAAATATTTTGTAAAATAGCAAAAAAAAAGAAGAAAATATTAACAAACGTTAATGTTTGTTAGATATTCCTTTTCTCTTTACCTTTAGTTTTTATTCTGACTCTTGTAACACAAAACCATTAAGGAATCTAGGTGAATTATTGAAAATATTTTTGTCTATTCTGTTTTGTAATAGAATTACTTCTGTAAAAATAAATGAAACTTCAAGTTGATTAAATTTCAGAAGATGATTTTCTTATTAATTAGTGATAAATAATATTCTTGAATTTTTGTTTACTTTGGGAACAGATCTATCATTTCTCATGCTACAAGAAAAAAAATTGCTATTACCAATGCAGGTCAGCTACTCTTCTGCAATTTGTAATCTTCCAGCTTGTCTAGGGCACTGAGGGGCTAAGTGGTCAGACCAGGGATACACAGGCAATATGCACTGGAAGCAGAGCTTCATGTTTCCTAGGCCATTTCTTCATCCAATACATCATTCTGTCTATGCTTTAGTTAGTGCCTTAGATAGTTTTAATGAGCTGACATAGAAACATAACTACTTTGTATAACATGCTTTCTAGGGAAAACTATTTGCTAGATTCCAAACAATTAACTTATAATTAAATTTTTGGAAGACATCATGAAGTAAGGAGGGGTATAGTACTAGCATGCAAATATTGGGAAATATCGTATAACTTCTTTAAGGACACTCTAGAAAAATAAATTTAGAGCTTTTCACCTATTTTCATTTTATTAAATGTGATTAAAAATTGTTGAGAATAATCTATCTAGAAATATCTTTGCAATTCTAGTGGAAGAGAAGTCCTGCTGAGAAGAAATCATCTTCAGCTTTGAGGACCTTGGATGCAGACCTGAATGAGTTATTGAGCTATAAGCCAAACTATCTTATAATTTTCATTTTAAAGTCATATGAGTCCAAGCCAAGTCTAGGCAAACAACAGAGACACCAAGGAAGTACTACTGTAACTCTTCTTCCTGAAAGAATTCCATTTCTAATTCTGGATGACTTCCCCAGATGGTAGTTAATTCCCACCTCTAAAATAAATGAACACAGAGCAAATTAGCATATATTCCAGGGCACCTGCAATTTTGCCACACAGGTTTTTGACAATTTTTATTCATTGTAATCAACTGAAAAGGTAGCTTTCTATCTGTTTTTGAAGATATTTTAGAGAAAAGAAAAAATGTTGGGGAAAATACTTGCTTAATTTTTAATTTTATTTTTCATTTTGAACTCAATTTCCAAAAAACAGACTGTGTCATATTCATAGAATAGAAAGGAGGATTGCACATAAACTATAAACCTGCATTTCAAAATGATTGGACTTTTAAGGTATATAACAAATAATACAACAGATTGTTAGCAATTTTTTGAGTTGTGTATCCTTTTGGCAATCTGAACAGAACATGTATATAAACAGGTATATGAACTTCTTCTAAGCATAATGTTTGATGCACAAAATACACATTTTACAAAGAAAATAATTCTTCAAAGGAAATCAGATTGAAATGTAATTATCAAGATATTTTCTGAAAATCAAGTTCATAAAACCCAAGTTGTACATATTTTTTAAAAATGTCTTGTATTTCCTTCTGAACTTTCCCCCCCTTATTTTCCTGTATTTTTCCCCTAATGTTTCAATGCTCTTTCTTTTGTTTTTTATGGTATCACTATTTCTAACACAATCTTCTCATCTCCTAACCTTTCCAATTTAGAAAGAAATAAGCAAAGAAAAAAAGGAAGGAGGGGAAGGAGAGAAGAAGGGAGGAAAGAAACAAGGAAACTAAACTATAGAAAGAGGAGAAAAACTCTTTTATTATATAAACATTGTCAAAATAAGTCTACCGATTAGCTATATATGGAAGAGACATATTTGTGCTTAAAATCATATTTTGTCAGTAACTAAAGTCACTCTATCTGCAATTGGTTTTCCTCATTCTTTCCCACCTTTTAAACATCTTTAATACTAAAACAAAATGTAATACTTATACATTCAGTAAATATATATTATATAATTATTATAGCATTAATTATTATATTATATATTATTAATATATAATTATATGTGACATATGATTATATATAATTGCAGTGTACATATATACATATACATATGTATATATTACTTTTTGATGTTCTCAGACCTTTCCACTATTTGCATATCAGAGGGAATTTTAAATGATTTATAGAAGATGCAACAAAGTGAAGGGAGAAAGATGACTAAAACTATACATTTTCAAGCTCAAATAAAAACTATAATTTATAAGAAAGTAATCATAGTTTTCAGATATATTCTTACAATGTCAATGAAGCTATGTGTAATTAAATAGATATAGAGATCAGAAGTCTTCCAGAAAATATTCCTATATTGTTCACATTAAATTTAAAATGTAAATATTATTTTCTAATTAGGAAAAAAAACATATACTTTTGAAAAAAACATTTTTGTTAACTAGAATAGTAGGGAGATCATAATACTTATGATACAATATAAATCAAAATTTCTCAAAAGTAAAAGACAAAAGTTTTCTACTAACATATTAATGAGATTTAAAATATAATAATATTAATAGCATTACTGAGAATACCACAAGTATTCTATTTTCTAGATAATATGTCAAGAAGTTTATACAATTCATATAGAATTTGTACAAATGTTTCAGTGTTTTATTAATTGAGGTATTTTGAGTTGATCCAAAAATGAAACATTATTTCTCATTGCAGTTGGCAAATTCTACTTGATAAAATATCAATGACTATCAAAGGATATGAACAGACAATTTTCAGATGATGAAATTAAAGACATTTTTAATCATATGAAAATATGCTCTAAATCACTATTGATTAGAAAATACGAATTAAAACAATGGCTAATATGACAGAAAAAGATAATCATAAAAAAGATAATGATAAATGTTGGAGGGGATGTAGAAAACCTGGGGCACTAATGCATTGTTGGTGCAGTTGTGAAATGATGCAACCACTCTGCAGAGCAATTTGGGACTATGCCCCCAAAACTGTGGAAACCCTTTGACCCATCAGTGTCTTTAGACACTAGAAACAAGTAGAACCAGGAACACATTGTGCATAATAACAGCAAGAATGTGCAATGATCAATTATGAAAGGATTTGGTTCTTCTCAATGGTTCAGTGATTCAAGGCTATCCCAATAAACTTTGTATCAAAATCACCATGTGCATCCAGAAAAATAACTATGGACATTGAATGTAAATCAACACATGCTATGTTCACTTATTTTGTCTGTTTTTTCTCTTTCATGGTTTTTCCCCTTTATTCTGATTTTTCTCTCCCAACATGATTCATAAAGGAAGGTCTATTTAAAAAGTTAATATACATGTATAACCAGAAAAAAAAATTTAAAAATATAAATGACTTTTTACCAGTCAGAAAAAAAATTCCCAAAAATAGGTGTACAAAAATGGAAATTAGTAAACCCATTTTATCTCTCTTAAATAGAAGATAAATTCTTATTTTAAAGGATGGGAAAAATTTTTAGAAGATACACCTATTCAATTATAGGAAAATATTTTTGAAGTTCATTTTATCTCAGTTAACAGATTGTTTAAAGTAATATGACAATCAACCTGTTATTATATGCAGATTTATCTTTACTCATCATGATAGAGAAATCCACAAGTGCAAGGAAAATTATTTATTAAACATCTTGGGTGTATATGCATGAATATACACATAACATACAAGTTGAATAATATATTTTTAAACTTCTTGCTATTCCAATGAAAAGTATGCTTGAAGTCCAAGTACTTATAAATGCCTACGCAGCGTTGCTCAAACATCAACAAGGAGACAATTCTGATCACAAA
Source organism: Sminthopsis crassicaudata (assembly GCF_048593235.1). Classification (NCBI taxonomy): domain Eukaryota; kingdom Metazoa; phylum Chordata; class Mammalia; order Dasyuromorphia; family Dasyuridae; genus Sminthopsis; species Sminthopsis crassicaudata. The sequence goes on along the minus strand of NC_133622.1, from coordinate 100,932,789 downwards.
GAGGATGGAAATTACAATTTTGCGTATATCAGTTTATTAAGAATATTCTAAGATGTAATGTCTTGAGAATCACCTTATTTCTATACATAAGGCTACTTGGTATAATGACACATTTGCTGAACTTGAAGCCATTTCATTTGAGATGATATTTGGAAGTTTACATAGGATCTTTATCAATCTACTGCAATATCTAGATAATTGGGAGCATTATCATTCTATGGTTTGCACAAAACCACAAAAAGCTAAATAGCAAGTCAAAAACTTGGTAAAATAAGTCAATTAAATAGTTGTTGAGAAATAAGTGAGGTCATAATAATTAACTTTAGTAGTAAATATGTTGTTATGTAATTGGTCAGTTAGTTAAGTATTTATTGCTGGTTATATGCCAGTAACTATCTTAAATGAAAAGAATTTATGCCTCTAAAGACCTTACAGTCTAATACAAGAAAAAATATGGAAATGAGGCATATACAAAATATATACAGAGTAGATATTGCCTCATAAATGTGAGACAAACACCTATATAAGTATATTAGTGAAATCATTAGTTGTAATAACATCATTTCCTATCATCTAACCTTTCCATATATTTCTCCAGAATTCTCTCTTGTCATATTCTATAAAGGTTTCATATACTTCATTTCCTTTTTGTTATATAGTTTTTTCATCTGTATAATAAGCAAGTGAAAGTAGAAGAAGTCTTTTCCAACTAAATGTATGTCATACCAGATCTTTTATCTGGGAAATAACATGAAAAAACTGCATTTTGCTTTACAATAGTAATGGGGTATAATAAACTAATCTAGGAAGTAAAACTACTACCGAGAGGTCAAACAATACAAACTAAAGAAATGAGAGATAATAGATCACTTATTTTTTCCCTCAAAAGTAGAAATAACTATAATTCAATTCAATCCAATTCAACAAAATTTTATTACCCATAGATATACCGGATAGGCATCATATCATGAATTATCTCCATTTTGAAGAAGATTAATCATGTTGAAATAGTCTTTTCTACAGTACTCTTCATTATCCATTGAAAAATATCAATCATATTATGTCTTTCAAAGACATTTCATTTCTTCAAACCTATGTATCTCTAGTATTTGTTTCCAAATAATAAGGGGGCATTTTACTCTTAAAAATCAAAGTTTTGCTATTTGAGAGAGATAAAAACTACATAAGATAGAAAAGGGTTGTTTTTTTTTTTTTTTGCAAAGTTGTGGTTTTAAAGAAAAAATCTTACCAATTACTTTCTCTCATATCTATCAAAATAGATAGATGAATTTATAAATATAAATATCTATATACATATCATCCTATTTATATTTATATACATCCATACATATATACATATGTATGTTATGTTTTACATATATATATATATTAAAAAAGATACATACATATATGTGTAGATAGAGATTTAGATTTCTACATACTCATTTATATTGATCGCTCTTGGTGAAGGGTATCTTTTCATTACACATTCAGCATACTTGTGTGTGTATATACACACATACAAAACATAGATACATATTATATATGTGTGTTTGTATGTGTATGTATATATATATATATATATATATATATATATATATATATATATATATATATATACACAAGTTTTTAGTGAAGAAATGCCCTTTACCCATGAAGATCAGTGCTGTTTTGAAAGTTAGTATCTTTAAGTACTGTCTGAGATATTGAGAAGTTAATTGACTTGAGTTCCACAGCTAAGATACTGTAGAAGCAAAACTTAATTCTAAGTTTTCATGATGCCAAGTCTGGCTGTCTCTATAATATTTTCAATAATATTATCATTATATCTATATATTATTCCTCATTTCACACACACACACAGACACACACACACACCCCTAGCACATAGTGTATCTGCATAATCATAAAAATAGAGCAAAGCAGAAAGAAAATGTTTAACATCATGATGATTTGCACATGAAGATCCTAATTTTTAATGATAAAAATGCATTTTACAGAATAATATTAGTTATATCTGTTTCTTCTATTTTGCTATTTGGATTTAATTAAGTTTTTGTACTCCAATATATTAGGTTTTCTGCTCAGATTTGACTACTTCAGTGTTTTTGCTTAAGAAATATGATATGAAATTTCCTTTTTCAAATTTTTAACTAATTTGGGGGGGGGGTGATTTTTCTTATAATTAATATAAACCTTTTTCTCTTCCCCATCTATCCTTTTCTTTCTGTGGGGAGGCAGGAAAAAAAAAAAAACAACTAATTCCTTTTTCAAAGAATAAACCTTCAAATATTTGAAGAAAGTTATCATTTTTTTGCCAGTAAATCTTTTCTTTGTCAGGCTAAATATCCCCAAATCTCTTAATTATCTTTTATGGCACACCTTACCTGTTCTTTAACTTTATCTCTTACAAAACATAACTTTAAAAATTTTGTTTTGTTGTCCTTAGCTTGCTTTTCCAGTATCAACTCATTTTTGACTTTGATCAATATTGGCACTAGTCTTTCAGGTCCATGTTCATTCACTTGTGTTCATTCTTTGTTAAATGTTCTTGATTCTACTTTCTATAAATGTCTTTCATTTTGATTTTTAAGTTGCTTGTTCCCTGTGTGTTTACCTTGGTGAGTTTAAATGATTCTCCTTTTCCTTCTCATCAGAATTGTTTCTTTGTACCTTCAGAATTTCATTCTTGAAAGTGCTTGATTCTCCTTGGAATACCATACTAATGTAGAATTTTAGGCTATAGGGCCTAACCATTCTATATCTTAATGCTGTGTATTCTAAAATCTAAGATATGTGTCAGGTTTTCCTCTTTTATTACAAATTCTAAGTTAGAATATATATGGACTTTAAGATCTGTAAGGTTGGATACAATGGCAATACTACCTAAATTAATTTGCAGCTTCAATATCTTAAAAATCAAACTATATAAATACTACTTTATAAAATATTTTAAAATGACAAATCCATTTGAAGGAATAAAAGGTTAAAAATGATAAGAGAAGCAATAAAAACTAATGGAAAGGAAGGTGGCTGAGGAAAATTTCTACTACAATGTATTAATCATTAATCATTTTGTATTACCAAATACAATAGATCTATAAACAGATCCTGATTATCAAATTACAAAATATATTTGTATTATAAAATAGAAAAATAGATTTAAAAGAAGAAATCAGGTATATGATATATAGGAGCAATTGAACACTGAATCATGGGATTCAATAAAACCAGGATAACAACTACTAGGGGTAAGGACTCATTATTTGACAAAAAATTGCTGGAAATATTGGAAAGCAGTTTTACTTTGATCATCATTTCTTGGCATATGCAACTACAATCTCAAAATGTCATGATATCAAATAAATTAGAAGAGAGTGTAAAGAAAAATCATTTACAACCTTGGATAGAAAGAAAATTCTTGATTTAAAAATCAGGATAGAAATGATAATACATAAAATGAATAATTTAATTATGTTTAATAAGTTTTTTAAATAAGTAAGAGAAATAGAGGTATAGAACTTGAAGTAAAACAATTAATTGGACAAAATTGCTAAATTTGTCTGATAAAAATCTAATATTTCAGATATAAAGAGAATTAGAATAAGAGTTTTTCCTGATAAATATAAAGGTTATGAAGAGGTGGATCTGAAACAGAAAAAAAAAGCAAACTCAAATATTTTATGGAAATAAGCTTCAAATTGCTAATAATAAAAAAATAATAAAAAGTCACATCCACCAAATTGGAAAGTTGACAAAACTAAAAAACAAAACAAAACAAAACAAAAATCCCACACAGTTATTGGAGGACAAGCACACTGATAAACTCTTATTAGATCCATAAATTGGCCCAAGTGTTCTAGATAATAATTTGAAAATGTAACCCCAAAGTCACTATAGGGAACATGTACTTGAACTACTATCCAGATAATTTAAAAAGATTAAATATGGAGGGAAATAACATAGAGGTTTGCTTTTTATCCTGCAAAAAAGGTTGGCAAACTGGCTCATGTACAAAATCTAGCCCAGTTTTAGCATGGAGCAGAAGCTAAACCATTCTTGGTTTATAAAATTGATGTATTTAAAACTTAAATATGACACCTATATTTTCTATGGAAAATGTGCAGTTGGAGACTGTTACTCTAGATAAGGGGCTCTTAATAATATCAAACTAGGGAATTTATGTGTTGAACTGGTCAGAACATTTTCTTTAAAAACAAAACAAAAACAAAATTAATTATAATTTTATTTATATGCATCATAAACTCTCTCACTGTTCCTATTTTAATGAATAATAAATACAAAACTTCTTTACAAACATGCATAATTGGGCAAAACAAATTCCTATATTTGCTATGACCAAAATTGTGTCTTTATCTACATTTTAAGCTCATCAGCTCTCTGATATGAGTTGAATGATCTGTTTCATCTTCATTATTCAGGACTTGTGGTTTATTACTGAATTATAGAATGTTTTAGTACTTATTAATTCTTAGAAACATCCCATTTATTTCTTAAATTTGCCATTTTGTCATACTTTTCATTCATAAATATTCCAGTGACTTCATGTATCATAATTTGTTTATTTTTTTCCCAATTTTTTATTAATGTGAAAACAGCTAGTATTAATATTTTTACATATTGGTTCTTTTCTTTCTTTGATTTCTTTGATAGATCTAGTAGTAGTTTAGCCAAGCTGAAGAGTATGTACAGTTTAATAACTTGCTCTGATTAGAATAAATATGTATGTTTTATCTTATCATTTCAGGAAGTCTAAACCTTCCAGAAATCCTTGCTGCTAATTATTGCTAAGTTTTTGTTCACTTGGATTTTTAATTTTCTAGTTGATATATTATCTAAATTCTTTGAATTTCCTATCTCTTATAACTATGTAATTTTTCATCCATTTTACAGCATTAACAAATATCAAATTAACAAATATTCAAAATTAACAAATAATCAACATGCATTTATTAATCACATTGTATGCCAGGTATTACATTAGGAACTGCTATACAAACATGAAAATGTTCTCTGTTCTCATGGAGATTGCATTGTTTTGGGGAGGCAATATGTGCATGGATACATGTAAGAACATATATAAAATAAATGTTATCATTAAAAACATGGTAGTTAAGTAGAATTAGAAATTGAGGAAGAGAGGAAAGATATCATTCAAAAAGTAGTTCTTGAAGCTAATTAGGAATTCTCTGAGGTAGGGAGATAAAATTTTAGGTATGAAGGAGGACCAGTACAAAAGCATGGAGGTGGGAGATAGTATCATATATGAATAACAGAACTATCTGTGGCAAGTTCACTAAGTGTAGGAGGAGAAAACAGTATATTAAAAAAAGGCTAGGAAGTGAAATTGGAGCCAAGCTTTAAGGACTCTAAAAGCCAAAAACTTTGTATTACTGTCCTAGAGGTAATAAATCATTGGAGTTTTATGTAAAGTAACACTTAAGTAACAATCATTTTGGCAACTATGTAGTGGATGGTATGGAGTAGCAAGACAGAGACATTAGGAAGCCATTTAATCAAACCAAATCAAAGGTAAAGTAAGTGAAAATGAAAGTTTCATTGCTCATTTGTTATCAGACTTGATTTATGAACAAAAGTTGTTTTAGGTATATATAATTGCAGTGTTATAAACTTTGGTAGCAGATGGAGAATTTCTTTATACTTAACATTAATAATTTTCTTAATTTCTTTAAAATAATTACTTGATCTGCAGAGTTCCAAATTGTTTTTCAGTTTATGGCTAGATCAATTAAAAACTCCACCAATAATGCACTAGTCTGTCTGTTTATCTGAAATATTTGCCAGTTTTTATTTTTTTGCCTTTTTGGACAATCTCATGTGTATAGTAAAAGCTCAAAGTTGTTTTAATCTGTATTTCTCTAGTTATGATGGATTTATAACATTTATTTATATGGTTGTTGATTATTTCTCTATTTGAAATTGGCCTATTCATATTCTTTGCCTATTTAGTTTTGGGGGAATGAGTCAGATTATTTTTTTAATTTGAATTATTTCCTCATGTTTTGGACATGAAACCTTTATCAGACACACTTAATGCAAAAATGCTTCCCCTTTTAGTTTTTTTTTCCTTCCTAATTTTAACTAATTAATTAATTAAATTTGTGTAAAATGTTTTTTATTTTTTATAATCAAAATAGCCCATGTAATATTCTCTCATTTTAAATTATGAATACTTTCAGATATAAGAAGCATGATTTCTTCCTAGCTCTCCAATATGCTTATAATTTTTATTTATCCATCTTTTATATCTAGTATGCTTTCTATATTTTATGTTTTAAACTTGATTTATTTAAAACTTAAGTATGACAACTATATTTCTATGGAAGAATATTTTTCCTCTTATGTTAAGGATAAATTGATAAGGAGTAAGACTGCAAACAGTGAGGTTGGTTATAAAGCTAATATAATGATCTGGGAAGAGAATCAAAACTAGTCTTCAGACTGTCACTGGAAAGAAGAGATTATGCAGTATCTGGACAAAAATGCTCATACTTGACAGGTGATTTGTTGTTGAGAGGTGAAGTGGCTAACAAAAGTCAAAGATTTTCTAAAATGTACCAACCCTAACTGAACTAGAGGATAATGGTGACATCATCATAAATAGAAAAATTGAGAAGTCATTCAGTCAGTCAGTTAACAAGCATCTAGAAACCACCTGCTATGTACTATGCTAAGCACTGGGAGTGATACATAATAGAGCTTAATAAATGCTTAAACTCATGGATGGGGATTTAGAGGAATCAATGGATCAAATTTACCGAAAAAGATAATGAATTGTGGTTTGGGGCATATTAAATTTGAGGACCAACAGGACATTCAGATGATAGGATAAAGTAGGTGGTTGAAATTCAGCTCTGGGATTTAGAGGGCCGATTAAATTCATGTGTATGTGTATGTGTGTGTGTATGTATGTATGTATGTATGTATGTGTGAGAGAGACAGAGAGAGAGAAAGAGAGAGAGAGAGAGAGAGAGAGAGAGAGAAAGACAGAGAGAGACAGAGAGACAAAGACAAAGACAGAGAGACATAGAGAGACAGACAGAGAGACATATACAGAGAGAGACAGAGATATACAAAAAAGAGAGACAGAGACAGAGAGATTGCTTTTAGATTCATATACATAAGATGAAAATATCCAAATTGCTATCATGAATGAAAACATTTCTGGGGTTTAGGGAATACTGCAAAACTCTTGCTATCCTATTGAAGTCTTATAATGATTTCCCTCATGGAGAGCTTGTTGTAAGAAAACATAAGGATAAGAGTAGAAGTGTAGTTCAAAAATGGTGTCCCCAGACAAAGGAAGTGACAAAGACTTAATTCGTTGGTACTATTTGGAGTCTCCTGGAAGGAGAGATATGATTAAGTCTCCAAGGAGCTAATTAATTGTCTCACACATGGAAGAATTATTGGCTTTTGCTGATCTCAGTATATCCTTTGTGTTCTACACAGATGTCAGCCTGGATGGCCTGAAGGCACCTTGTACCAGGACAGTGATGGCTGCCAGAAACCTATTTCATTGGCTAACTGGATACTTACCATCAGTGAGACCTGTTATCTGGTGCTCATGTTGTAGTTTTGGGTTCTGAAATGACACACTCAAAATTTTTGAAAACATTCACACAGATCAGTTTAAGGTGTGAATAAGCAATAACCAATTGTTCCATTTCTAAATCATTGCCATATTGGATGCTACCAATAGGAAGCAGAGAGTTTCTGAACAGAGATATTAGGATAAGATGTACATTGAGAAAAAGAAATATGGTGATTTCTACAGAGAAGGAAATATGCTTGATGATTTAATCCTGCTTCAGCCATCAACTGTGTGCTCTTAGATCTCTCATCTGCAAAATAGGAATAATAGTGCTATGAGAAATTTCAAATAGATCAAATATAGAGAAATATGGAAAGATTTGCATGAACTAACAATGAAATAAGCCAATCCATGAAAACCATACTCACAATGCCCTAAACACAATGCAAATAGAAAGAGCAATCCTGAAACCACCAAAGGTAAGTGTTATGAAATCACAAAGCACAAGCATGATCCCACAGGAAAAATGAGAGATGATTCACCCATCCCACTTCTTTGCAGAGATATAAAATCCATATATGTGGAATTGATATTGACTTATCTGTTGGGTTTGTTTTTCTCTCTCGTTTCTTTTTCTTTCCTTTTTTTTCAACAAATGTAATATTAGAGAGTTCTTTGGAAGGTAGTAGAGGAAAAGAGATTTAAGAGGTTTTTTAGCAGTATAAAAACAAACAAAAACATTATATATATGGGGATAATAATAGCCCCTTCCTCAGTAAGCTGTGATAAGCAGATGAAATAACCTATGTAAAATGTTTTGTAAGCCTTAAAAGACTATATGAATGGTGGTTATTAATCATTCAACCTTCATTAATTCCAATAAACATTTATTAATCAATTACTATATGCCAATCACTTTAAATGCAGAAGATGCAAAGAAAGGCAGAAATAGTTCCTAAATCAATGAGCTCATATTCTAATGGGGAATACAATAGGGTTATGGATGAATAAAAATTTGGCTTAGAATCTGAATTTTCTCCTAGCAAGCAAATCATTAGTAGAAAAAACATAACCCTGAGTCATTTCACAATAACCAGGATGAATAAGAATAAGTAGCAGTATATTCATTTATAGAATGACGACATAAAAATTTTGATACTGGCCAAAAAAGTAAGGGATTTGATCATGAAATAATCATCTAGCTTCCCGGAAGTCAAAATATAGAAAATAAAAGGGAATATCAATCAACTAATGTTAATTAAATACTTCTATTGTTCCATTTGTTCAGTTGTTTCAGTAGCTTTGACGCCCAGTGACCCCATTTGGAGTTTTCTTGGCAAAGATCCTGGCGTAGTTTGCCATTTCCTTCTCCAGCATACTTGACAGATGAGAAAACAGAGACAAACAGAATAAAGTGACTTTTCACACAACTAGAAAGTATCTAAGTCCAGCTTTGAACTAAGGAAAAGGAAACTTTTTCACTCTATGCTCAGCATTTTATCCACTACCACAACTAGATGCATTTTTATGGTACAAAGCATTAGGCTAAGTACTAGCCATACAAAGAAAAAGTCTACATTCAAGTGGCTTATATTCTAATGGAGAAGCATTATATGAAGGTGTTCATAATTTCTATTCCTCTGGAGGTTTCATAAATACAGAGGCCATTTATGGTTGTTCTCCATCAACAAAATGTCAGTATCCCCAGTTGCCTAAAGGGCCAGAACTCAGACAGATGAGCAATGTCTTATGAACCACTTGAAAGCCAACAGTTCACAGAGAACCACTATATACAAAAGTGTCATCCAGGTGCAAACGTATTGCTTGGATTATCCTGCCAGTGACTAATTTAACATGATGTACCAGAAATAATGAGAGAGGTTGTCATCCCCAGAGTACAAATGTCTCATATCTTGAGGAAACATACTGCAACCTAGGGAGGAAAGCAAACAAATTGTGGAGTTCATAAAAAAAAAAGTTTCTTATATGTGAATTTATTATACCTGAAATTGTAAACTATATATCATATACAATATGGGAAAGTTTTTCTTTTTCTTTTTTTTTAGATCACATTCTAAGGCAATATTATAAGGAACAACTCTCCATGGTGATCTGAGGAACATCTCTCTAACTCTCCATATTATCAAGAATAAAGATCATCAAAAAATAGACAAATTTAAAGGTACAAAAAAAATTTAAAAGTCTGAAGGGTCCTAATAGAACTCTGATCTATGTCAGAAGGTTGGAGGGTAGAAGAGAATGTGTATAAAAAGATGGACCACAGAACACGTGAAGGTAAGTAACAATGAGGCCCTTCTGAATGAAGAATATATAATCAGATTTAGACATAAAAGGGGATGTGTTCTATGTTATAGATAAAGAAATTGAGGCTCAGATATACTAAGTGACTTGCCCAAGTCCAACAGAAAGTACTGTAACTCACAGAGCTAAGATCTGAATTGAGACTGTTTCATTCTCAAATGTCAAGTTTTCCGTGCTGAAATCAAAGGAAAAAGAGACAGGCAGTGGCAAATAATTCAGTCCTGCTGACAGGTTAGGAGGCAGGAAGCAAGAGGCAAATAAGAGATGTCTTTGGTCTTCCAAAGGAAAATATCCCGACTATGACATGGAAGTTTTCTAAAGTTATCAAAACAAATGATGATTGCACAGTTTCTATAAAAATATAAAACAGCTTGTAAAATTGAAAGTGCTGTATAAATGCTAGGAGGCAGCCAGGTGGCAGAGTCAATAGAGGGCTAGCATTAGAGTCAAGAAGATGGGAATTCAAATTTGGCTTTAATTATACTCTATGACATTATGCACAACAAAAACTTCTATTTGCCTCAATTTCCTCAACTTAAGTCTGAAGGGTCCTAACTTTCCTTAACTTTCATCCTTAAATTAGGATGAAAATAGCACCTATCTTATAAGGATCAAATGAGATAATATGTTTAAAGTACCTGGTATATAATAGATGCTACAGAAATCCCATGTATAATGATGATTTACATAAAATAATTTAAAATGTTGTTATTTATAGTTTGAAAAAGGTATCAAGAGAAATATTGCATGGATTGAATAAAGAAATAAATTATATTTCTATAAAATTTTGAAACAAAATAAAACTGAGAAGGGACAGGGAAAAAAAAAAAAAGACCAGGTGACACATGCAGGATCAAAATAGATCCTGACATGCTAGGACACTGGATCAAAATTATTTAAAAAAATTATAAAATAATAAGATTGAGATCAGATAGTCAATTTCTTTTTCTAGCAAATATCTAGGGATTTTAGTGGACTGCAAGATAAATATAAGTCAACAGTATGATATGCCCAAAAGACTAATTTAATGTGGGGTCATATTGAAAAACTGTAGTGTTCAATATAAGATAAGTGATATTTCTCCTAAACTCTGACATGGCAAGATCATGTCTGGAACATTTCACTCAGTTTAGGTCATCAGATTCTAGGAAGGTCAATAATAAATTGAATAGAGTATAGAGAAAGTTATCCAGAATGGTAGAATGCCGTGAGATTTTAATTTGTGACTATTGGTTGAAGAAACTCAAGATGTTTATTATTTATTTATAGACTTGTCAGTAGAAAAAAGATTATACTAACCAGATCAATGTACGTGGCAATAAGAAGGTTATAGGATGATCAGTTCTGATGATGAAATTGTCTCTTTTCAACAATGAAATTATTCAGTCCTGTTCCAATGATCTTGTGATGATAAGAGGACTGTGGGAACTGAAAGTGGATTGACAACATAGCATTTTCACTCTTTTTGTTGTGTTTGCTTGAATTTTATTATCTTTCTCATTTTTTTTACTTTTGGATCTGATTTTTTGCATGATAATTGTATAAATAAGCAGATCTATATTGGATTTAATATATACTTTCACCATGTTTAACATATTTTGAATTATAGGATATCTAAGGGAAGGTATTAGGGGAAATTAGAACACAAGATTTTTTAAGAGTCAATGTTGAAAAAATTGTCCTTGAATATGTTTTGAAAACAAAAAGCTTCAATAAAAAATAAAATTTAAAAATTTAAAAATAATAACAACAATAATAAATTATCTATCTAAAACCATTAGCAAATTTTGTAATGCACAGAAGCTAGACACATTCCCAATAAGATCATGAGTGAAACAAGAATGCTCATTACCAGCACTATCATTCAGTATTGTACTAAAAATGTTGGCTTTGGTAACAAGAAAAGAAGAAATTAAAGGAATTAGAATACGCATTGAGGAGATAAAACTATCACTTTGCAGATGACATGATGATATACTAAGAGAATTATAAAAAAATATATATCCAAAAACCTTCTTGAAACAACTTTAGCAAAGTTTCAGGATGTAAAATAAACACACACAAATCATCAGCATTTCTATATATTACTGACAAAGCCCAGCAGTAAGAAATAGAGAATTTTTACTTAAAATAACTGTAAATAAAATAAAACTATGAACACAACTGCAAAACACTTCTCACACAAATAAAGTCAGATCTAAACAACTGGAAAAATATCATTGCTCTTGTGTAGATTGAGCAATTACAATAAAAATGACAATTCTGACTAATTTTTGGTATACTTGTTGAGTGCCATACCAATCAAATTGTCAAAAAAAATTATTGTATAAAAGTAGAAAACATAATAATGATTGTTTTAAAAAAAAGAAAGAGATTATACTTATTTTGCTTAGACCCAGGAGGCAGAATAGAAAACAATGAGTTGAAAAAAATGAAAAGGGAAATTTATGCTTGATATAAAACGAAAAAACAACAATAACATCAATTGCTATGGTTCAATCATGTCTGACTCTTAATGACCCCATTAGGAGTTGGCAAAGATACTGGATTAGAATACCATTTCCTTTACCAGCTCATTTTATAGATAACTTAAGTGACTAGACTAGGCTCAAGTAGCTAGTAAGTGAATTTGAGGATGGATTTGAACTCAAGAAGATGATTCTTCTTGACTACAGACCTGGCACTCATGTTATTTCCTAGAAGTCTAGAGTATAATGGGTCACCTCTGAAGGAAAGTGGTTTCCTGACACTTAATGTTCTTCACATTTTACATATTATGAATGAGGAAGAGAGTGAGATTTTTTTTTTCCTGTGGGATCATGCTTGTGCTTTGTGATTTCATAACATTTACCTTTGGTGGTTTCAGGATTGCTCTTTCTATTTGCATTGTGTTTAGGGCATTGTGTGTATGGTTTTCATGGGTTGGTTTATTTCATTGTTAGTTCATGCAAATATTTCCATATTTATCTATATTTGATATATTTGAAATTTCTCATAGCACTATTATTCCTTTTTTGCAGATGAGAGATCTAAGAGCACACAGTTGATGGCTGAAGCAGGATTAAATCATCAAGCATATTTTCGTTCTCTGTAGAAATTACCATTTTTCTTTTTCTCAATGTACATCTTATCCTAATATCTCTGTTCAGAAAACTCTCTGCTTCCTATTGGTAGCATCCAATGTGGCCTACAAGTTCCATTATAATGCAAAGATTCATTGTTTTGAGGCTTTTATCACCGTATAGATACCCATAGTTATTGAGACAATGAAATGATGAACAGAAATTCAAAGTATTAATTAATGCTGTTTATTCAATTATTCAATATTTCCTTGAAATGTATCCTAATACAAAATGTATACAAAGGGCTAAAATTTTGAAGTTCATCATATGAATACTATGTATTATACAGATACATACATATATACATACACACATACATGTAGGAATGTGTTTATATATGTATGTGTCTACATATAAATAGTATAACTTTTACAGATTTTGTATGTATGTGCGAATATATGTATGTGTTTTTGTTTTTTTGACTGAGGGAAGAAAGGTAGCCATTGTGAGGATATTCTCAGTTCTTCATGGTTTTGATTATAAGGTGAATTTTGCCTCCTCCTTTTCTTTTACTTACACAAAATCTAACTTAGTTGAGATCTATTTTCCTTCTACAATCAATGCTTCATATAGTTGTCAAAGTGATGTCATTAAAACAGAAATATGGTCATGCCCCTCCCCTATTCTAACTCTTAAATAGTATTTTGTTGTCACTAGAATAAAACACAAAATCCATAGGCAGAAATTTGAAGCTCTCCAAACTATAACTTCCATTTACCTTTCTTAGTTTTGTCAGCCCACTCCACACAGTCTGTATTCATATCCAATTGCTCAGCAAGGGCTCTCTTCATACAAAATTCTACATCTAGAATGTAATTGCCCCTCATAATCATTTCTGAAGAACACTTAGTTTTCATCAAAGCACAGCTAAGATAATTTCTTTTCTATGAGACCTCTATTTCTTAAATTATTATTGTTCATGATGCTGATGAAGTGAGCAGGACAAGGAGAACATTGTACACAATAATAGCCAGATTGTGTGTTTATCAACTATGATAGATTTAATTCTCAACAATAGTGATCCAAGACAATTCCAATAGACTTGTGATAGAAAATTGCATCCACATCCAGAGAAAGAATTATAAAGACTTAATGCAGATCAAAGGATGGTATGCATATCATTTCTTTCTTTCTGGTAATATTCCCTTTTGTTCTAATTTTTCTTTCACAATATGACTAATATGGAAATATGTTTAAAATGATTGTACATGTATAACTTCTTTCAGATTTCTTGGTGTCTGTGGGGGAAGGAAAAAGATGGAGGGAGAAAACTTAGAACTCAAAATCTTACAAAAATGAATGCTGAAAACTATCTTTACATGTAATTGGGAAAAACACTATCAAGTGAAAAAATTGTTATTGTTCTCTTTCAATTAAAATCATACCATATGTCTTTTTATTTTTATATTTGTGCCTACTAGAAGGATGTTAGACCCTATAGAAATATACTCACATTTTCTAAATGTATTCATTTAATATCTTCCCAAAGGAAAAAAAATCACCTTTACATCATTAACTTTTTAATCCAGAGATAACTAATTGCAAGTATTAAAGTTAAAAGTTTTCCCTTTATTGATATTTTAAAATTTCAGTAATGATGCTTTTGTAAACAAAGCACTATAACAAATGGATATTGTTTTATTGCCCTAGGATTATTTTTATCTACTACACAAACATGCTGCCAAATAGCAACTATAGTAGAGTGGAAGCAAAATTAAATGCCTACAATTGCCATTAGCAATTGTGAAAAATTATTAATCTGTCTAGAGGAAACTAATGGACATGATTAGGAGAAGCTAAAAGTCTACATCTTATGGAAATCAATAGCCTCAATGTATTCCCATAAGATAATGAATTGCAGAGTAGTGAACTAAAGATTAAATATGTTTTAGTTTACAGTCTGCCCTTACCTATCAATTTCTGCTTCTGTCTTGATCTTGGTTTGGCTTAGATTGTACAATATTATATAATCATTGCTAATTCTTTTCCATTGAATGGAAGTGTAGTTGTTCTGACTTTATACAAATATAATAAGATTATCTTTTAAATAATTATAATCTTTTAGGTTATAAATTAAAACAGTCATGGGGTGCCAGGCCAAAACCTTTATCTAACTCCAAGCCTCACCTTTAGTAGACTGAGCATAGGTGAAGGGCCATGATAACTCTCCTTATGGTGACCCTCTAAACCAAAGACATTATGGTCTCCTGCAAACAACTGTAATGATTCCTAAGCAAAAGCATATTAAGATACTGCCTTACACTATCTGCCATGGTTGGGTCTATTTAAGTCTAGGATGATACCTTAAATGATGAGGCTACCCAGAAAACTGTATAATAACTTATTAAAAAGTCACATTTCTTTGGGAGTCTGTCAGAACAAATTCCTGGAGAAAGATTGAATATTGCTTTGGGCTTTGGTCTAGTGTCTTCTTTGACACCTTCTTGGATTCTCTAATACAGTGATCCTCAAACTTTTAAAACAGGGGGCCAGTTCACTGTCCCTTAGACTGTGGGAGGGCCAGACTAGAGTAAAACAAAACTTCACACTCTGTACCCATCCCTCAGTCCATTTGCCATAACCCGGCGGGCCGCATAAACATCCCCAGCAGGCTGCATCTGGCCCGTGGGCCATAGTTAGAATCCCTGCTCTAATAGAACTTCATTCATTGAAGATGTTAGTAGGACTTAAAGAGGTGGAGCCAAGATAACAGAATAAAGCCAGGAAGCTACTAGAGTTTTCCCAATTTCCCTCAAAAACTATATGAAACCAAGCCTCTGAATAGTCTGACAGAATGAAACCACTCTCCAGCTCAATGTAGATTGAAAGGACTTCAAGAAAGGTCAGTCTCACTGGGGTGAAAAGGATGTTCAATATAATTCAGATAGACTCTGGAAAAACCTGTAAAAGGTTATTAACAGAAAATCAGCAACTAATATCCTCAGTCCAGGCTCAGTAAAAGAGCAAATCAATTGAGGAGTTTGCAATCCCAGCAAAGAAGTCAAATAATGGGAAACCAGGCTATTTCCTGAACAGAGCAGGCAAAGCAATCCCCTGTAAACAAAATGGGGCCCCTGTGCTCAAAGCCTAGGCTCAGAGCTGCACAGGAAGCTTGTAACAGTACTTCTTTTATCACAGGAGCAGAGCTCAAACATAAAAGTAAAAAAAAAAAGAGAAAATACCAAAAAGAAAAAAAAAAAAAAAAAAGGAAAGAAAATGAGCAAGAAACAGAAAAGAAACTTGACCATAGAAAGCTAATGTGGTGGCAGAGCAGATTAAAAAAACAACTAGGATGAGGGCAAAATGTCCACAGAAGAAATCTCAGAGTGATATAAATTGGTCTCAAGCTCTAAGAGGCTTCTTGGAAGTCTTCATAAAAGACTTTAAAAGGCAAATAAGAGAGGCAGAAGAAAAAATGAGAAAGTAAATGAGAGGTACACATGAGAGAGTCAACAGCTTGTAAAAGGAAAGAAAAAAGTCACCTGAAGAAAACAATTCCTTAAAAAGTATAATTAACCAAATGGAAAAAGAGGTACAAAAGCTAAGTGAAGAAAATCACACAATAAAAACTGGAATAAGGCAAGTGAAAGCCAAAGTCTCTGCAACACAACAAGAATGAGTCAAACAAACTAAAAAGAATGAAAAAATGGAAGATAATGTGTAAATCTCACTGGAAAAAAAAAAAAAAAAAAAAAAACCTGGATAGCATTCTTCAAGAGGTCATTAAGGAAAACTGCCTGAATATTCCAGAAACAGAGGGGGAAATACTCATTGAAAGAATCCACCAATCTCCTTTGGAAAGATATTCCACAAGAAAAACCCCAAGGAACATTGTTGTTAAACTCCAGAACTACTAGACAAAAACAATTCAAATATCAAGGATCGATAGCCAGAATTACCCATGATCTGGAAGTTTCTACAATAAACAATTAGAGGGTCTGGAATACCATTTTCTGGAAATCAAAGGACCAAATGTTAACATAAAGAATTAACTACTCAGATTCAGTATCATCTTTTCAGGGGACGTGATGGAGCTTCAATGAAGTAAGAGACTTTCAATCATTTCTATTGAAAAAACTAGAACTAAATAGAAAAATAATCTACAAACATAGGGCTCAAGAGAAGTGTAAAAAGGTAAACAGAGGGAAAATGAATATTATTTAAAGGTTAAATTGTTTATATACCAAGATAGGAAAATGATGTCTATAAATCTTCAGAAGTGTATTTGTCACTGAGGCAGACTGACTGAGGTATCACATGGATGAGGGTGTGGTTGTGAATGGACTCTGATGTGATGACATCAAAGAAAAAGACATTAAGGGGTAGAAAAAGTCTGTACTGGAAAAAGAGGAAAGGAGAGGAATAATGGGACAAATTAGTTCATATGAAGAGACCCAAAAGACCTATTACAATGGAGGGAAAGAAAGAAGGAGGATGAACATTGTCTGAAGGTTATCTCATCAGTTTTGGCCCTAAGAGGGAATAATTTAATCATTCAATTGGGTATAGAAATTTATCTAACCTTATAAAGAATTAGGAGCAGAAAGAGTAAAAAAAAAGGGAGCGGCAAGTTAGAAGGGAGAGCAGAAATACTAGGGGAAAAAGTAAGAGAAGGAGGAAAGGGTAATAGAAGATAAGGTAGTGGCTGGGGTGGGTAAAAAAAAACACTAGTAAGAGAAGGCGGTAGGGTGATAGGAGATAAGGTAGGCTGAAGTGGGTAAAAAGAAACATGACTTAGAATAAGATGGAAAGAGCCATCAAAAGTACATACAGGGGAGAAAATAGGATGGAGGGAAATAGAGAGCTGGTAATCATAACTGTGAATGTGAATGGGATAAACTCTCCCATGAAATGGAAGTGAAAAGCAGAGTGGATTAAAAAATAGAATCCTACAATATGCTGTTTACAAGAAATACATTTGACAGAGAAAGGCACATACAGAGTAGAGGTAAAAGGCTGGGACAGAATTTATTAAGCTTCAGCTGACATTAAAAAAAAAAAAAAAAAAAAAAAGCAGGGGTAGCTATCCTGATCTCAGATAAAGAAAAAGTAAAATTTGATCTGATTAAAAGAGATAAGGAAGGAAAGTATATCTTGATAAAGGATACCATAAATAATGAAGTAATAACAAATAGTATGAACCAAGTGGTAGAGAAACCAAATTCGTATTGAAGATTTTAAGCCAGTTATAGGAAGAAATAGAAAGCAAGACTATTTTACTCAGGGACCTACCTTCCCCTCTCAGAATCATACAAATTTAATCACAAAATAAACAAGAAAAAAGTAGAAAGATTAATAGAATCCTAGAAACCCTAGACCTCTGGAGAAAAGTTAACAGGGACAGAAAGGAAAAGGATATCTTTTTCTTGGCAGTACTTTATGAAAATACCTTCACAAAAATTGACCATGTATTAGAGCATGAAAACCTCACAATCAAATGCAGAAAGGTAGAAATAGTAAATGCTTCCTCTTCAGATTACAATGCAATAAAAATTATATTCAATAAAGAGGAAGGGAAAGATAGACTAAAAACCAATTGGAAATTAAATAATCTAATTCTAAAAAATGAGTGAGTAAAGCAACAAATCACATAAACAATCCATGATTTCATCCAAGGAAATGACAATAACAAGGCAACATACCAAAACCTGTTTGATTCAGCCAAAGCGGTTCTGAGGGGAAATTTTATATCTCTAAATAGCTACATGAATAAAATAAAGAAAGAGGAGATCAATGAATTGGGCATGCAACTAAAAAAGCTAGACAAATTAAAAACTCACAACTAAATACCAAACTAGAAATTCTGAAACTCAAAGGAGAGAATAATAAAATTGGAACTTGTAGTGTCTGGACTAGTTCTCTGAAGGATCTCTGGACAAGCCTTGGTCTTAGGTGGAGGAGTGATGAAGGCAAGAGAGCCAACCAGGAGGAGTTCTGTTTCTCTCTCCATTTTTTGTAGAGAGATGAAACTCTGAATAGGTATATTTGAATCAAACAACTGAGCACTTAAGGCTAATTACCCATTCAATATGAGACAATGATCATTAGCATATATTTGGATGAATGGCTCTTCTCACAGTTGATGCTGGCTGAATGTTTGGTGTTAAGATAATCATAGGCAAGGATTAGAGGGTGGGGGAGGGGGGAACAGAGGCCAGACTCGTTTGGCTGCAGGATGAGGAGGAGAGAGGTGGAGATTGGAGGCAGAATTGAGGAGAGATCTTTGGCAAGCCTCTTGGCAATTTGCCTACTTCTTTCACTTCTCCCCCTAAAGGCCAAGGACTTTTATTTATCCTGACTCTGGTTGACCCCGAGGCCCTCCAGGGAGCTAGCCCAGACTTTACATTTTGATGCCCAACGTGTGAACCAAGGACCCTAATTTACTGAACAAGAGCCTGTGACCAGGAAATAGCATGAGTATTTTTATAGACAAACAGTGAACTTACTTTGTTAAAAGCCAAACTAGTAACTCTCATTTTCTAGCTGAAATGGGGCAGATATTAGGAAAAAATTCTCCCCCATCCTCTCCCCCAACCTGACCAGGAGAGAGATCTATAGACTAATTAAGAGGCAAGGTTTGATTGTAACTTGGGAGCAGATTGATGGGCTCATGGATACATTAAAATGCATGTCCTCTTGGTTCTTCAAGGAAGAAGATAGAGAGGCAGATAGTAGGAGATCTAGTAGGAAGAAAAACTATGTGAATATTACAATGATAAAGTTCTTGATTCAGTTTCTAAGGAGACATTCGATATGTGCAACTTAATACAATTGGCCTTAAAGAATCCCACAAGTTCTAGAAAAAAGAAAAGTTTTAAGAGCAGCCAGATGAGGAAGTGTGAGGGGAAAGAGGAAGAGAAAAGAGAGATTAATGGAACTATCACCAGAGGGCATGAGGAGTTAAGTGAACTTGAAGGGCGTACTAATTCTCATTCTCACAGTCAAGCATGACTATTGACCTTCCCCTATCAACTTCACCTTCCTGGGTAGAGGGAGGAGGAGTGGGAGGGACAGTGATATCACCAGCACCTCCCCCTAACAGTCACTCCCTCCTATGACTCGCTTGCAAAAGGTATTACTTAAAGTCAAAGAGGAAGGGCAGAATACAGCTGCTATGAGAATAGAAATGTATCCTGTGATTGAACAGTTTAACTCTTCAGGTCAAGAAAGGAGAAGATATATTTCATTTAATCTTGAAATTATCAAAGACCTGAAAAAGTCTTGCACTCTTTATGGGCTGCATCATCTTATGTTAAGATGTTATTACAGAATTTGGCTTATGAAATTTTAACCCCTAGTGACTGGAAATCAATAGCAAGGACATGCTTAGAATGTGGACAAAACTTGTGGTAGCTTTCTGAATACAGTGAACTCTGTACAATAAAAGCCCAATGAAACAGGCAAACTGGAGTTAATTCTCCAACATCTGTGACCAACTAACAGGTGTAGGTTCTTATGCAGACACTTCAGCACAGATTAATTACCCCATAACAGCATATGAGCAAATTGCTTCTGCAGCTATCAAAACATGGGGTTTTCTCCCGGGTAAACAGGACAGAAGAGAAGCCTTCACGAAAATAACACAAGGGCCAAATGAACCTTTTGCTTATTTTGTGGGACATCTGCCAACTGATGTCATACAAATTATTGGTGAAAATGCAGCAATAGAAATTATGATTAGGCAACTTGCTAAAGAAAATGCTAATGAGATTTGTAAAAAAATTATACTAGGACCACACAAGGAGGAGATCATAAGACACTGTGCCACAGTGGGCACAAATACCCTTTATACCCAAGCTATGATGCAGACTTCTCAGGATCTGAACATGGGAAGACAGGGTCCCTTTTGGCAGGGGACTTCCAGAGAGACTCATCAATGCTTTCAATGTGGTAAAGTAGGGCATCTGAAAGCTCAATGTTGGCATAGAGATAGAGTGAGAAAAGAGGGTGGAAGATCAAGACCCAAAATCCCATGTCCAAAATGCAATAGAGGTTTCAATTGGGCATCAAAATGTAGACTGATTCAGGGAAACAGGATGGGGGGGCAGCCCTAGGGCCCAAACCAAAAAAATACTTGGGGCATGATGGCAGCTGATGCTGTACCCAGAGAGCCTTTAGAAGTTCAGTACTCAGACATGGCCAATCAGCCAAAAAGCAATCTGATGGGAGAAAAGGATTACATAATCAATCAGCCAGGAAGCAACCTGATGGGAGAAAGAGGTTACAATTGGGGAGAATAGAGTTGTATGCAGCTGGGACTATTGAGATATGCCCTGGAGAGGTGAAATCTGTACTTCTCCAGCCTGTCCTTACCTGGCTTACCCTTTCCTTGGCTCTATTACTTGGTCTTGTTCAGTCAAAACTAAAGCATATGAGGTACATAGATTATTCTTACCAGTTTCCCTTGTATTTTTTATTTTTTTATTTTTTTGTGAGGCAATCAATGTTAAATGATTTGTTCAAGCTAGGGCTTTATCCACTATGCTACCTAACTGCCCATTTCCTCTTATTTTTAACAATTAGAGCTGTGTTTCTTTGTAAATTTCACTAAAAGATTCATCCCCTCCATCTGATTCAATGTAGCTTGTCAACATTTAATTGATAGGGAACCAGAAATGTTGTAAGGACTTTGAAATATACTAGGATGGATTAGGATTGTTGGAATAATCAAATATATAAATTGCTTTAGGTTCTAATAGGAGATTATAGGTCAAACCTGCATGAGAATTAGGGCACAGGAAAATAATTATTTTATATCTTTTATACAGTCATTAAATGGTGACAAGATTTTGGTAAACATGAAGTAAATAATGGAGAGTTCTAAATAAATACAATTGAAGTGTGGAGTGGAGATGGAATATTTATAAGAATTATGATCCTCCTTTAAAAGGAAGTTGTTTATACACTGAAATTTTGTATAGGGTGGGTTTGCCATGGAATTCATTCAAAACGCTTTAATTACTTATTATGAAGAGAAGTTAATTATAACTGTGATTCACTAATGACTCTGTTATCTCACTAGTATGAATGAGTCTTTCTCCCATCCAAGTAGAGTGCAAACCATAGAAAGCTACTCATTTTCATCAGTTCTTGATCTTGTCTTTCTCTGAAGGATCTACTTAATGCACTAGGTGTGTTCCAATTTGTTTTTTAATATTGCTTACAAAGCACATGGTTACTATCTTTCTCTACCATCACCCTAGTTACCTTTCCTTTTTAAAGAACAGTTTTGCTTAATAGGATTATAGAAAAATGACCTGCTATACCTTCTTTTCCACTTACACATACCAAATAGCTATTTTTCCAAAGATTTTCGTTAGCAATATTCTATAATTTACTTTAGCCTAATATCCATCTTTCATTTGCCCTTTGCAAACCTGCATTTTTATAGCCCTTTGCAAATCACAATTTTTATAACTATTTTAAAAGTTTTATTGAGACTATTTGTTTTTATACCATAATCATTTCCAAATATGTTCCTCATTCCATTACCCTCCCCAGTGAGGATTTTCTTGTTAAATACATGTGCAAGCATACTCATGTGCATGCATACAGGTGTGCACACAAGTACACACACACACACACATACACACACACAGAATTAAGCCAATTGATAACCACATCTGGCAGCATCTGTAACAATCCATTGCTCCAGTTTTCTATCAATCCAAAGAGAGGACAGAGATGTGTTTTTGATTCTTCTGTGATTTTGATTCTTCTGAGAATGGCGTTTCATTTTTTATAGCCATGCTGCATCATTAGATAACTATTTTTTGTTTTGTTTTGTTTTGTTTTTAGATGTGCTTAGTGACACCAATGAACATATCCTTGATCAAATTACAAAAAGGAAATGTGCAAGGGAGAGAACTATAAGTAATACTCTCTAAAGAACTAAGTCTTTAGTCTGTTATGCTAATTCAAGCATTTAGAGAGTGTTTCCACCTAATTAGATTATCAAAGAATCTTTTGCTCTGTTTGGAGCTAGGGAACTCTCTCCACCCTATAAAAATGAAAAGGAATAGTGTCATGCAATGGAAAGAATGCTAGATTCAGAATCAATCAGAATCAATCCTACTGATGTGAACATGAGTAAGTCACTTCTCTCTGGGCCTCAATTTTCTTTTCTTTAAAATGAGGGGCTTGGACTAAATGACTTCTAAAATCATTTTCAGTTTGAGAGCTATGATAGTACAATCCCATGATTTTAGAGCAAGATGTTAATAATCACATCATATTATTCTAGATGATATAAAGCCTAAGAGTGATGGAGAACAGGTTTGAGAGTCACTAGCTCTAGTTACCTTCAATTGGTTTTGTAGCAGCCATGACAAATCATTCTGTTTGCTAACATACAGAAGAATGATCTTTACAGACTCATTACTGTACTGGTGTCTGCCTCGACAATGTGAAGCAATCTGTGCTTAATGTGAGACAGCAGCAACTGCCAGCACCTACCACTCAAAGAACTAAATCAGCATAAAAATTCCCTTGTGAACACCATAGAGAGAAACTAATGGCGTGTGTAGGGAAATATGTTGTTTCTTATGAGTGCTGGTAATGCTACTTTCAATGCAGTCAATGCCTTTGATGGGCAGCAAGCATGTATACTGACATGATGATAGCTGTCAATCAGTTCCTTAGAATTCAGTTGGAAACATTTGCAATTCTGATATGACATGCAGTAGTAGCAAAATGTCCCCAGATTTGACCTCTAGCAAACTTCCTAAGGAATCCAAATAATAAGTAGACACAAGAAAAGCTGATGAACTTAATCACAAGTACTGTTTGATCATGAATGGAGGTTTTTTTTAAAGTCATTTAAAGTGGCAAGGCTACATGCATTGCAGTAAATGGATTATATTTTGGTATGTAGCAAAAACTGCGAGAGCATACATTAATTCACGTGCAAAGAAAACTTCATTACCTGGACTCTGCTAATCTTGTATTTGCTGGAAATGAGGGTTATAATAAAGTTTATCATTGTGTCTTTCTAGGGTCACTTCACCTAAAATCCCCTGACAAAATGAGAGTTCTAGCAATCCAGTTATTCCTGATATGACATAGAATCTCTCACCTCCATATCGTTGTACACAGACCGGCTTCTACACTCAGAATAAGAGCTAGATTTTACATTGTAGTTTATTAACAATTGTAAAGCCTACACTATTATGCTAACCTCATGATATCATCCCCATTTCAGAGATGAGGTTAACCTGAGGTGACACAGCCCGTAAGGGTATCAGACAAGACTTCAAGTGGAGTCTTCTTGATTGCAACTCAAATGTGCTCTACCCCCTCAGACTCCCTAACTCCTTTCATAGAGCAAATTCTTTGCCACCTTCTATACAAGATCTTTATAAACCTCCACAATGGTTTCACCTATCTCCCCTCTTTCCTACCTATCTGTGGATGTTTTGTTTTTCCCTAGAAGAGTAAAAGCATCTTGAGAGCTTAGACTATTTTATTTTTGTCTTTGTATCTTTATTTAGTTTCTAATATATTGACTGGCATGAGTATTTCATAAATGTTTATAAACTTTGTTTTGCATGACAAAAAGAATTGCATATATTTAACCTGTATCAGATGACTTGCTGTCTTGGAGAAGGAGGAGGTATGGAAAGGGAGGAAGAAAAATTTGGAGCATAAAGTCTTCTAAAAATGAATGTTAAAAACTATCTTGACATGTTTTGGAAAAATAAAACACTATTGAAAAATGTTAAGAAATAGATGTTTTTGAATGATAAAAAATTATTGCATATATGAAAATTGGACACAGTAATAAGTTACTGGATGTAAAGAAAAATTTTCCCCTTGGAATTTTCACATCGATATGGTATTTCAGTTTCTGCTCTGTTATTCAAACCCTTCAGGATTTGTACAAAGACTATGCATTTGTATAAATGCATATATTGGTATTCCTGAAAAATACCTCTGTGAGCAGCAAGAAGAAATCCAGAGAAATGGCCTGGATTCAATGAGGTATTAGGGGTAAAGCTTTCTGTTGAGAACTGAGTAATGCAGCCCTTACCTGAAAATGTAATTCTTAGATTTTTCAATTCTCCATGATCAAGAGAATTTGAGCAGAGATGATTATAATTATCTACTGTATATAATATTAATTCTCATTTGTCACTGATCATAAACATTTTAAAATCAATGTTTCCTCAAGAATTAAGTATAGTTGTCTATAATATTTAGAAGAAAAATGGACTTCTCACAATCTGTTTCCTTAGAATTTGGCTATCTTCTGTTTGCTGATGACAGAAAACAGTCATTTAGATTAGACATTTTCTGAGACTTTTTCTAAGTCTACGGTGCTGTGATCTAGAATTCATCGATATACTCTGCTTATTTTCATTGGGTTCTCCATAGTTAGAATGTCATGAATTTACTTTAAAAATAAATCAAAAAATTCATATACATATATAAACATGTGTATATGTATATATATATATATATATATATATATATGTGTGTATGTGTGTGTATGTATGTGTGTATGTATGTTCTGATAATTATATTGCAACAAAATTGGCTTTTTTTGTAATCCTGTATATTTTATTTACTGCATTTTAAAACATTTTGGAAAGAGGTCCATATACTTTACAAAAGATTAAGAACCCCTTCCCTGTAAATACTATCTCTTAAAGATGACATCATTTTTCAAATGAATAAAATGTTTATATAGTTATTAAATTAAAATGAAGTGTACTAATATTAAGTCATTCAGATTGTGGTACAGGAAATACATGCCAAACATATTCACTTTACTAATTATTTCATTTCTCATCAGAATTACACTGCCCCATTTGACTTTTCCTTTAAGGCTTTGAAGCTTTTAAACCTCATTTATTGGTTTTCTTGATAACTTCATATTGCTGATACCAAGGCCCTTTAGGCAATAAAAATTCAAAGATTACTTTACTAACTGAGATCATTAGGGCACAAGTTTATTAACTTCACAGGACAATTAGTCCCTTGGCAAAATTTCTAGGCCATTTCCTTGGCTACAGTTTTTATCTTAATTTCCTTAACTGACTTGAGTTGTCATACAACATTGATTTATTTGCCTTGTCAAGATAGAAGATGAAGACAATCTCCCAAATCTGTTCTATTCCTCAGTTGAAATACTTCTATTTAACTTAGTTTCCAAATACCATATCTATAATCTTACTGTGAGCCCAAGAATGAAGACAATATTTTACATGTGAAGAGAATATCATTAAATATTTGTTAAATGAAAGAATGGAGAAAGATTATATCATATTATTGCTATTACAGATTTGAAAGAGGCAACCAATATATTTTATTGGTCTGTTAGCTTAGCTGTTTCAAAAATTGTTGTTCAAAAGGTCAGGTTCACAGGTTTGATTCCCATAAAGACCAATTAGTTTACTCATAGAACTGATTTGTTCAGTGACTAAATCCTGGGCAACAATAACATTTATGCATTCTATTCAGTACAAAACTACATCTTTTTACAGTTTATAAATGATCAATGACAAAACTACAACACTAAAAGTAGACTCAAAGACCCACCTCTTAATTAAGTCAGTATCCAAGAGTACATATTCTTATAGAAATGTCCATACCAGGCAAACTATCTAGTCTATCTGCTCCAATATTTGGTTTCTAACAGGGGTCTCAAGAGTTGGAGGATTTGATTATTTCTTTACCACAAACTTTAAAGGTTATATATTCTAGACAGCATCCAAAATTTTCTTGTTTTAGTTGTAGCACTTTGGGTTAAAGTACTCAAGAAACAGTCTATCAAAGATTTTCTAGAGTCAAAACATTTCTGGATAAAATTCTCTCATTTTAGAGATGTCATTTATATTATTTATCTCTTAGTGCATTTGCCCTTGTGTAGCACCATCTGCCATAATACTTTCTACTAATATGTCACCTCAGAACTTTTTGTAATTGTAGTCAAAATCCTTATGCCTCTCATGAGGGTGGCCTATTTATAAATGTAGGAGTGGAAAAAAAATATCTTAAAATCTCCCTAATAATGAAGTATATTTTTACATTCTAAAGGCACTTCCTATTATATAATCAGTTGAAGGCATTATTGAATATGTATTCAGGTTTTGACCTTTTTCTATTCAATAGGATTACTTCATTATTGAATGGGTCAACTAAGTAGCACATTGCATAGAATATTGGATTTTCTATCAGGAAAAGTCATGTCCTTGTGTTCAAACCCAACCTGGGACACTTACTAATTGTGTGACCCTGGACAAGTCATTTAAACCTATTTGATTCTGTTTCCTCATCAGTAAAATGATCTGGAGAAGGAAATGGCAAACCATTCTAGTACCAAAGAATATTATCATCCAGATCCAATCTACTTACTATCAACTTACTTACTTATCTCTCTCCTTATCTAACTTCGGTCTCAGATATTTATTTGGACCAGTCACTTTGCTTCCATTTCCTCATCTTTTAAATGCGGATATTAATACCACCTATCCAGGATTGCTATAAAGATCAAATGAGATAATTATAAAGTGTTTAGCACAGTGCCCAGTAAGCACTATATAAATGTTAGCTATTGTTATTATTTTTATTATTATTATCACTTTTTTAAATTGGTTTTTTAACCCATAACTCAGAGTCTCTAAAAGAATGATGACATCCTTTATGTGACTTATGTATGAAATTTCTGTATTTTACTGACACAAACAAAATGATCTTGAATATTTCCTTTTTAAAAGAGTAGATGCTTAAAACACTCATATTCCAGGAGAAGGCAGAGGTCTGTGCATTATACTGCTATCATTTAGTAGAGTATTGGCTTTCCTTGGTACTTGTGACATAAAAAAAGGGAAATCAACGTTCATATACTTTGCAGATCAAAGAGTATAGTTAGAGAATCTCTACAGATTGATTGTACTTCCAATATACAATCATGGATCTCTCCTAAATGACTAACTGTCAAAACAAACATCTCATATTTTGAGATCAGTGATTTGGAGTACCTAAAATAATATTTGAATTTACTGTTCCCTAATTTAAAGGACAATGCACTAGTGCCACCTAGTTGTTCAGATATAATATACTACTTAATTATTCTGAAAGGAGAAAATTGTAGAAGAAAGGTTTAAAATTGTAATTATTTCTTCTGTTTGAAGAAAGCTTGATGGATTCATTATATATATCTACTTTGTACAAATCATTGAGATGAACCAATAGTATACTATGAATAATTCAGGATAAGTGTTTCTATTGATTCATTTCAATTTGTTAAGGATCATTTTATAGATTTTACATATTAACTTTCCAATAATTGTCTTTAGTTTATTTATTGAATTTGAATGTTATATTGTTACAGTAGTAGTAGGATAACAGGATTCCTCATAGTATTATATTAGAAATAGAACAACTATTTCTTAATAAATTGAAATCAATTCAGTTATTTCCCCCCAGTCATTTACAACTCTTCATGACCTCATTTGGGATTTTCTTGGCAAAGGCACTGGAATGATTCACTATTTCCTTCTCCAGGTCATTTTGCAGGAAATTGAGGCAAACAAGGTTGAGTTGCCCAGGGTGACATAGTAAGTAACTATCTGAGGCCTGATATGAACTTAGGAAGATGCATGTTTCTGGCTCTGGACCTAGCACTCTATACATTGCTCCCTGCTAGTTGTCCAAAACTGAAATAGTTTTTATATTACATTGAATCATTCAAATGTTTGTAAGCATGTAATCTCATAGCTGGAAGGAGCTTCAGATTTTGTGTAGTTTAACTGGAATTTAAAACACAGATCTTTCTCAATTCCTCCATATACACTTATCCAGTTTCTTTTTTTTTTTTTTTTTTTCCTTTTTTGCTTAAGCAATTGAGCTTAAGTGACTTGCCCAGCGTTTCCCAGCTAGAAAGTATTAAGTATCTGAGGCTAGATTTGAACTCAGGTCCTCCTGACTTCAAGGTTAGTGCTCTATCTACTGCACTACTTAATTGCCCCTTCCAGTTTCTTCTTAAAGACGAGAATCCTCCTTAAAATTCTTAACGAACTCAGCATATTCCAAAGAAATCTATTGCCTTTTCTTAAAGTTCTAACTTTTAGAAAATTATTCTATGAAGAACATTCAATATAAATTGAAATTTGTTTTATTATTTTTTTTAATCCAATGATTCTAGTTCTGACTTGTGCATTGAAATACAGTAATTTATTTCTCTAATATGTCATTCCCATTCAAAAATGTGATTAAGGTGATTATGTCATTTAAGTCTTCTTCAGGCTAAACATCCTCATGTCTTTCCATTGATCCCCATATGGCATAGTTTCATATCCACATTGGATTCCTTTTTTCATTTACATTTCAGGTTGTACAAGAGAAATTTAATTAAAAAAAAAAAAAAAAAAGGCTCCCAGAATTGGACACAGTTTTCTAAGTATAATTGAACCAGGGTAGAATACTAAAACATCCTTACTTCCTTTATTCTGGATACTATCTTTCAGTTTACAAAGCCTTAGACTGAAAGCTTAATTTGAATCATTGTGGTACAGTAGATAGAGCGCCACACTTGGAATAGGGACAACATGTTCAAATCTCCCTTCAGGCACTTATTTGTCTGTAGGACCTTAGATTTAAACATGATTGCCTACAAACAAACAAAATATGAATCAATGTGATTTGGCTACCCAAAAAGCAAATCCATTTATGAGCTGTATTATGAAAGGTATAATTTCAGTAAAAGAAATAGTATCTGGTCAAGCCATACAAAAAGTCATGTTCTTTCTGGGGACCACAGTTTAAAAAGAACATTGATAAACAATTAAGTGTTCCAAAAAGGGAAGTCAAC
This sequence comes from Sminthopsis crassicaudata, assembly GCF_048593235.1. NCBI lineage: Eukaryota > Metazoa > Chordata > Mammalia > Dasyuromorphia > Dasyuridae > Sminthopsis > Sminthopsis crassicaudata. The sequence continues at coordinate 100,902,956 of NC_133622.1, read as the reverse complement.
ATATGAAATGGAAATGTCACATGATAATAGATAAAGGAATTGGATCTATTTAGCTTGGAAAAGAAAAGATTCTGAGGAAATATGATTATCGTTTATACGTACTGGCAGATCTATCATATCTAACAGGAATTACACTTGTTCTGTTTGTTTGCAGAGAAGTAAAAACAGGAGTAAAGTTGGGAAGTTACAAAAAGAACAATTGAGGTTTGAAGCTATGGGAAATTTCTCATTAGTGTTGTTAGAAATTGGAGTTGGCAATCAGGAAAGGTGGCTCTCTAACATAATAGGTCTTTAGAAGGAGGTTGGTTGATAACTTGTTGGATATGTCATAGAGGAAGTTAGACTAGATAGCCACTAAGGTTCCTTCATTTTCAGAAAATACTCTTATTTATATAAATATATAGAAGGAGAGGGAGTTTTCCTCAAAGAGAATAGAGTTAAGTTGTCTTGGGATGACAATGCTATTTACAAAAATCCTAGAAATGCATAGGCTCTCTTCAAAGTCATCCATCTTTGCTCAAACACTTAACATTTTGGCCTCGGTTTCATTTATAAAATTCTCTGTCTCTGTCAACTATATACACATCTACATATACACATGTGCACATGCCTAGCTTTAAATTTGTGACTTTTAAACAACAGAGTACAGTTTTGAATATATAAATATATACATATGTATATTAAATATATATATACATATACACATATCTATATTATATATAGAGTCAATTGCACTCTCATTTTTTTCAGTTATCCAAAATATTCAATTTCTTGCTTTGTTTTCAGAAACAACCATTTTTGGTTATTTAAAGTTTTGTTTTGTCATTAAAAAACTTTGTTTAATCATTGAAACATATCTTTACCAGTAATTATTCTGTAATTAAGCAAGAAATAAAATCAGTTTCAAATAGATACTTTACATAATATGTTATTTTAAAAATTAGTGATATCAGATTATTTAAAAATTACAGATAAGGTTCAAGTTTGTGTTTTTAATCAGTCTTTTATAAGAAGACTTTATATGTATGAATTTGTGTGAATTTCCTTTTTTCTATAACATGGATTTCAGAATATCAAAGTTGGAAGAGTCCTCAGAGGTGTTCGTACATGAACAAAAAGCTGGCTCTATAATACATCAGCCTTTGCTAAAATTTCTCCAGAGAAGGCGAATCCATTCAAGGCAACTCATTCTGCTTTTGGATAGTACTAATTATTACAAGTCATACAAGCATAAACTTCCTTTCTAAAACTTAGAGCTAAACAGAACAAATATAATGTCTCTCCCAACAGAACTAGCCTTTCAGATAGCAGAAGACAACTATCCAGTTCCACTTACATTTTCTCTTTCTCTAGTACAAATATTTGTGTTCTTTTAAGTGATGTTCATGTGGCATGATCTCTCATTCCTTCACTAGTGGGTATAGTCCTTTGAACATTCATTAGATTAGTAATGTCTTTCCTAAGAACAGAGTATAATACTCTATAATTGATATGACTAATAGAAGGTATAATTACATCCCTAGTTTTAGACTCCATGTGTCAACTGATGGAACTTTGGATTATACTAGATTTTTTTATTATATCAGATTTTTCTTACTCGTTTGAGTTTTCAATTTATTACAAATTCACTCCCCCATCTGCTTTCTACAAAGTTATCTAATCTTCTCATCCACTAGAATTTATTTTTCAGTACCAATTCTGATAAGTAATAAAAGTATAAATATATGTGCTTCACCAAAATATGGGGAATTATATTGGACATCAGACACAACAAAAATATAATAACAGGAAGATGAATTATATGTAGGATCATGTAGGAAAGTAACAAAATAGAGTGCTATTTTGTTCAGGACCCAGGTTCAGGAAGATCTGAATTTAAATTGGGTCTCAGACATTTGCTGTGGGACCTTAAGTAAGTCAGTTAATATCTCTTTGCCTCTGTGGCTTCATGTGTAAAATGAATCATAATAGTACCAACCACTGAGAATTAAGGACAAAATTAGTTACTTATAAATATTTTTGCAAAAATTAATGCCTTATTTATTATATGATTTAACTTTTGTGATTTTAGAAAATCTAATAATATTTAGGGAAAAGGTCTAGGTTTTTAACTCCTTGAATATCTTTGAGGAAATCTAAAATTACTTTTGTAGTAGCCTCTCTGTGCTACCTCCCCAATTCAAACTCATATTGGTGGACTACTTCCCCGGAAAAGAGTTGATCATTGTAGAGGGCCAGGGAACTCCTGGAGAAGTATACTTGAAATAAGGTGTTAACTCAGTGGGATTGATGAGATGATGGTTCCCTAGTTCACATATATATTTAGTACTTAATATGGTGATGTAATGGTTTTCTAGTTCACACATTCAGTATGCTATAATGATATAATTACAATAAGGTGCATAAAGGCTGAGAAGGACTGGAAATGAGACATTCCATTTTTCACCATCCTCCTGGTGGTTCTCCTGCCTTCATCACTTCACCTAAAGACCAAGTCCATTCTGAATGACCTCCAAGAAAGCTAGCTCGAACATTACAATCATTACTCTTCATAGGGTTCAAGGGATAACCACAAAAAACTGAAGTTTCTATTTTCTCTGCTCAGAGCCCCAACTGTTATTCTCAAAATTATTTTCAGTTACTCAAACCTACTTTAATTTTTATAAAAGGTAATTATTAAGCAATTATAATAAAAATATTTGGTAAAAAAAATGTCAACCCCAAATTTATGGCATAGAATTACACTAAAATCCATTGAAAAGTATATTCAAATTACTTAAGTGGCTTAGCCAAAGAATAAACTCACAATTCTTGATCATTGGGTTTTCTGGAGTCCTTAATGAATATTTTATATACAATAAGTGATTATTTGCTTCTTCTCTTGGGTACCTATTCTTTTATGTTCACTTGATTCTGTATTTGTCCATGTCTATACTGTTTATTACTAGTCCAGTCTTTCTAATAAAAATACTAGTTCTGTCTTTAGCAATTTAAGAGAAGTTCACACCTTATGCAATTACTGTTCCCAGCTATTGTCAGTGTTTAAATAAATTAAAATAATACGTCATTGTACAATTTTAATATTCCTTGATTCATCTCTCTTCTGTTGATGTTGTCATATAGTATAAGAAAGATTGTGACATTGGGCAAGTAGTTTAAACAAAATGGGTCCCAGTTTCCTCCCATATAAAATTACAGTAGAGATGTGAATAAATGGTTTTTCAGGTTCTTTTTGATTTAACTAAATAGTCCTATAATTATTCTTTCTTTAGAATTCTTACAAATGTTGCTCTGTCTCTCTGTCTCTGTCTCTCCATCTGTATATGTGTGTGTGTGTGTGTGTGTGTGTGTGTGTGTGTGTGTGTGTGTGTGTGTATGTGTGAATATGTGTGTTTTTATGAGGCAATAGGATTTAGGTGACTTTGCCCACGGTCACCAGCTAGCAAGTTTCAAATGTCTGAGACTGAATTTGAATTCAGGTCCTCTTAAGTTCCTTGATTGGTGCTCTTATCCATTATATAATTATAATTGTATAATATATTATATATAATTAATACATTAATTAATTATTAATTATATAATTAATTATATATTAATTATACAATTGATGTTCCTAGCTATCACCAGAGTTTAAATCAATTGTAATTTCCAAAATCTACCAGAAAAAAAAAATTTAAAGAGCTTTTTCATCATGTCTACACAGAATAGTATTGTGGCCTTTTACGTCTAAATCCACTACTTCATTTCAATTACGAAAGGAATATTCCTATAGGAACAGAGGTCTTTTTTTCCTTTGTTTTTTTTTTTTTTTGTTTTTGTTTTTGTTTTTTTTTGGTAACAAACGCATAGTCTAGCCAAGGATTTTATTTCAGGGGGAAAAAATATACCATTGCACCAAGATTTCTCAGTCTTGAAAGTTTTATAAGCCAAAAAGAATAATAAGAGGATGATTTATGGTTATAAACTTAAAGGCAAGATAGTATTGAACAACAGCAAAAAAATATTAACCATAAAGTATGGCTCCTGAAGAATACACAGGAGAGTGGAAGAGATGTTACTAATTGAATACTGTTCCATTTTATTTAGGAAGAAAGACACTTTATAACACTGAGCAAATTTTTTGAGTAAATATTTGTTATTCTTATGTTGATATTCAATATGACGAGACTTTTCTCTTAATTTCCTTGTTTTCTGTTTCTCTTTTCTTTTTTTGTATAAGAATGTTTAGGGAGAAGAGTCAAGTGTTTATCTGCTTGGTTTTACATACTTTATATGTTATGGGAAGAATGCAAAGTCATCCTAGAAAGATCACTCTAATGAAGACATTTGGTAATTCAAAGTCAAAAGAATTAATCTCCTGGATGATCTTCCTACATCTACTCTCCATTATCAGTCATCTGATCAACTTACATCCAGTTCTTCCAATAGGCATAAGATAAAGGAAAAGAGATATAGAGAGAGAGAAAGGAGAGAAAGTGAGGCCTAGAGAAAAATATCAGTCAATAAACATTCATTAAATTTCTTCTATGTGTCATGCAGAGTGCTAAGACCTTGGGGATACAAAAAAAGGGGCAAAACATGTGATAGAAATAGTTAGATATATAGACTAAGAGGTCAACCAATTCAATGAAAACAAAGAATGAATTCATTTCTGTTTATTCAAAAGATATTTGTCACAAATTATACGAATAAACTGAAGGGTAACAGAAATTTAACCATCAGTTCCCAGCTTCAGTATATACTGTATCAGGAAGAGATTCACTTGATACATAGACTATATGATTTATTTCCTTCATCCCTAGAGCTAGCACAAGCTGTCTAGTTAAAAAATAGTATCTTATACTGTCTCATTCATAGACAGTTTTAGAGTACAAGATGAAGAGTACATCTTTTAAAGTTCAAAATGTGTATAGATTCTACTGGCAAAAAATGGAAAAAAAAGTGACTGATGGAGATATTTCTTATTACTTAAATTGGCCAAAAATTGTAATTAAGAATATTTTACTTTTCCTAGAGTTGTATTTGAATATATAAGTAGCTCTTCAAATGTGAATTTATTCTATATTTTTTTCTCTTTTCACTGTTTAAATGAAATAGTTATAAAACCCATTAAATTATTTGAATTCTATGAAAATTAAAATAGCACTAAATGGATTCACAGGCATTGATTAAAGTAAGTTGATCTCTGACTAAAACTGAAGGAATTGCATAGGTTCTTAAGTATTTGAATTAAGTTGGGTAAGAGAGAATTTAAAGGTTTCCTAAATGATTGTTAGTATTTAGTACAAGATTACTATTATCATTAATGTTTTTTTGATTACTTTTGATTTCTTTCTCACTTCCTCCCAACCCTGTATTAGAAATAGTCAATAGTTGATAAATTCCACTGATCTACCATTCTATTTCTTTTTTTCAGTTTCCAACCCCATAAAAGGCATTTTCATGAAATTTATACCCATTGGGTATACCCATTGAGTCAGCTGCCCAGAAAAGCAAGACAGGATAAATAGTGCTGATTATATCATAAGATATGTAAATTTTGAAGTGATAGGAGAAGTCTGTTAATATGGGAAGGTTGAAAAGCCTTGGAGCAATTCCATATATGGTTGTCCAGAATGGACATCCCACTTAGCAGGATAGTAATGTATGGTAATGATATTACAATTAGTTTCACCCCAAGACAAAAAAGATGGAGAATTATATAGGTACCCAGTTAGGGAAAGATTTAATAAAGTTTGCATTCCAATGTCCTATTCTTGATCTTGTTGGTGCTGCATTGTTATTAGTTGATTTCTGTGTTATATTTTGAGGTAACCATTATGTGTTAACCTCAAGATATAGTCACAGAATATGCTGCCCTGCTTATTGTCCTAGTAAGACCCATAATTAATTATTTCTGTGTTGTATAGGGGTGGGGGTCAGGTTTTGCCTGGGTATGTTGGGGACTATCAGTGTTATTTTATTTTTGACCCATCCCATCCACTACCTTATGTTCTATTATCCCTTCCCTTTTCTCTTACCTTTTTTTTCTGCTGTTTCTGCCCTCCCTTCTATCCTGCCCCTCCCTTTTTTTTTTTTCTTTTTCTCCTCCTACTTCTTTATAGGGTTAGATAAATTTCCATACCCAATTGAATGATTGTTATTCCCTCTTAGAGCCAAAACTGATGAGATCATGCTTCAGAAAATGCTCCTCCCCTTCTTTCTTTCCCTCCATTGTAATAGGTCTTTTGGGCCTCTTTACATGAACTAATTTGTCCCATTATACCTGCCCTTTTCTCTTTTTTTCCAGTATAGATTTTTTCTATTTCTTAATGTCATTTTCTTTGATGTCATCAAATCAGAGTCCATTTACAACCACAATCTCAGTTCATGTGATGCCCCCCTTAATCTGCCCCAGTGACAGACATAGTTTTCAAGAATTATGGATATCATTTTCCCCTCTAGGAATATAAACAGTTTAACCTTTAAATAATATGTTTCCCCCTGTTTGCTTCTCTATAATTTTCTTCAATTCTGTATTTGTAAATTAAATTTTCTGTTTAGTTCTGCTTTTTTCAGTAGAAATGATTGAAAGTCTCTTACTTCAATGAAGCTCCATCACCTCCCCTGAAAGATGATGCTGAGTCTAGCTGGGTAGTTAATTCTTGATTGTAAGCCTAGGTCCTTTGCCTTCTAAAATATGGTATTCGAGGCCCTCCAATCCTTTATTGTAGAAACAGCCAAATAGTGGGTAATGCTGACCGTTGCTCTTTGATGTTTGTTTTTGTATGGCAGCTTTGCAGTAATTTTTCCTTGAAGTTAGTTCTGGATTTTCACAATGATCTTCCTGGGGATTTTCCTTGTGGGATTTCTTTCCAAAAGAGATAGATTTCCCCCTCTGTTTCTAGAATATTAGAGCAGTTTTCCTTAATGACCTCTTGAAAATGCTATCCAGGTTCTCTTTTTGTTCATGGCCTTCAGGTAGACCAATAACCTTTAAATTGTCTCTTCTGGATTTATTTCTGGAGTTTTTTCCAGTGAGATTTTTTCCATATTCTTCCATTTTTTCATTCTTTTTAGTTTATTTAGCTGATTCTTTCTCTCACAAAATCATTAGCTTCCATTTGCCCTGTTCTTTATTTTTAATGTATTTTTCTTCAGTTAGCATTTGAATCTTTTTTCAATTTGGTTAATTCTACTTTTTAAGGAGTTGTTCTCTTCAGAGGATTTTTTTCCCTTCCTTTTCCATGCATATCTCTCATTTCCATTCTCATATTTTTTTCCTACTTCTCTTATTTGCCTTTTAAAGTCTTTTATGAACACTTCCAAGAAGCCTTTTTGGGCTTGAGACTAATTCATTTTGCTCTTTGAGATTTCCTCTGTGAACATTTTGTTCTCATCTGAATTGGTGTTTTGGTCTTCCCTATCATCATAGAAGCTTTCTATGGTCAAGGTTCTTTTCTGTTTCTTGCTCATTTTTTTTTCCTTTTGGTATTTCATCTTTTCTTGCTTTATGTTTGAGCCCTGCTCCTGTGGTAAAGGAAGCACAGTCCCAAGCTTCTTGTATAACTCCCCTGTGTTTCCAGGGGGTAGCTTTGCCTGTTCTTTTCAGGAAAACATTCTGATTTCCCAAAGTTTGCCTTCTGAGCTGGGACCAGATGCTGCCCCACTGATCTGCATCTCTACTTAGTCAGGACTGAGGGTATTAGTTGCTAATTTGCTGTCATTAAGACCCTCTCACTGGTTTTCCCAGCATCTGTCTGAGCTGAGCTGAACACTTTTTCACCCCAGTGAGACTGACCACTCTTGAAGTTTTTCCAGTCTATTTTGAGCTGGAAAGTAGTTTCATTCTGTCAGACTCTGTTCAGATGCTTGGTTTCATGTGTTTTTGAGGGAAATTGGGAAAGCTCTAGCAGCTTCCTGGCTTTTCTCTGCCATTTTGGCCCCACCCCCTGGAAGTCCTACCATTCTACTTCTTAGCCAATACTTGACAGTTTGGATAATTTCTACCTTATAATACATATCAAGATCTGGTAGTGCTAGACCTTCTTCTTTACATTTTATCCCTTAGTTCCTTTGATATTTTTGATCTTTTGTTCTTCTAAATGAATTTTGTCATTATATTTTTTAACTCATAAATTAATTTTGGGTAGTGTAATTGGGATAGCACTGAATAGGTAAAATTACCATTTTTATTATATTGATTTAGACCACTCACAGAAAATTACTATGTCTTCAACTATTTAAATCTGGATTTACTTGGAAATAATATTTCATAAATATCTCCATAGAGTTCCTGGGTTTGTCTTGGCAGACATACTTCTAGGTATTTTATATTATCTATAGTTATTTCAAATGAAATTTCTCTTGCTTTTTTTTTTCTGGGCTTTGTTAGTATCTTGTAGAAATGTTGATGCTTTATATGGGTTTATATTGTATTCTGCTACTTTGCTAAAATTTAAAATTTTCCCAACTAATGTTTTAGTTGAATATTTAAGATTTTCTAAGTGTACCATTGTATTATTTGCAATAACAATAATAATAATAATTTTATTTCCTCATTGCTCATTCTGACCCCATCATTTTTTCCTTGTCTTACTGCTTTTCTATTGCATTTCTAACACAATATTGATAGTAGGATGATAATAGGCATCCTTGTGTCACTTCTGATCTTATTAGGAAGACTTCTAGTTCATCATTCTTATAATACTTACTGGTGGTTTTAGGTAGATGCTTCTGATCATTTTAAGAAAAGTTCCATTTATACTTTTTCCATATGCCAACAATATTGAGGGGCAGCATTGCTCAGTAAATAGAGTCATACTCTAGTCAGGAAAACCCAAGTCCAAACTTGACTCTGACTCAAATCGCTGATTATGTTGAGCAAGTTCCTAAATCTCTCTGTGCCCCCGTCAACTTTTTAAAACTATAAATTAGGGTGAAAGTGTCTATCCAATTTTTTAGAGTATCTTCGCTGTAATTTCTTTATAGCAATGCCAGGCAACTCACATTTATCAAGTTCCAACTAGGTGCCAAGAATTGTGATAAATGCTGAGGATGTAAAGAAAGTCAAAAGACAGTTCTTGCTCTGAAGAAACCTACAGTTTAGTCTAATGAAATCATAAGTTTAGTGTTCAGTTGAATTAAATTGTCTGGTTTTTGAAAAAAATAAAATTAACCAACATTTTAAAATAATTGATTCCTTGATATTCTATCATGATTTGTTCTGCCTAGTGAAAGAAATATTGGATTGAGAAGAAAGGTGGGAAAACATAAAGTAAATAATCAAAATGAGGAAAATAATATACACAATAATAAAATCCATAGAAGGAACAACAGAGTGATTGGCAATGCTGAAAATCAAACAGGTTTGCAACTGAAAGTTTCACCATCTTTCTATTGCACCCTGTCTCTCTTATGAATAGGAGGCAATGACAAAGGGTAAAGAACAACTCTGGAATTAGAGTCCCTGCATTCAAAATACCTTTGGAACTTTGTACCCTATGAAGATGATGCTATAGAAGGAACTTAATATTCCTGAACCCAGTTTTTTCATTTGCAAATTGAGGCATTGGAACTAGGTGACCCCTGAAGTTCCTTTAGTTCTAAATCTGTGATGTGTTTAGATTTTTGTATTACAGAAACCAACTGGACAACTGTGTGGAAGAAAAATAGGAAAAAGGATTAATTGTAGTTAGGCAGAAGGGGAAAAGGCAATTGAAATATAGTTCAGGTGAGAGATGAGAATCTACATGAGAATGGTAGTTGTAGTAGTCGAGAGGACTAAAGGTATTGGACTGGAAGATATTTGCAAAGGTAATAGCCATAAGCTCAGGCAATTGATGAATATGTTTAATGGTGATTCTCATATTAAACATTTAATAAATGTTCACTAACATTTGACTGGATCAGATCATTTGTGTGAGTTACTGATCCTTTTTAAACTATTGAAATAAATAAATTTGAGTTAATTTACATATTAAAATCAATTCATAATCCTTTGTCAATTAAAAATAAAACATAGCACATAGTTAAGTATTATTTAATGTTCCAAGTGATGTTCAGACAGAAACTGAATCCTCAAAGTGAAGTCTACAACATATAAAGAAAGGGATGCTGTTAAAAGTAGAACAGTACCTCTTTTGCATTTAGTACTAGTAAATACATATAAATGGAAGTTATTTGACAAAATATATGAAACTATAAATCTGACTTGAATGTACATTCAGTACAGTGATTTTTTTACTGACTGAACTTAGACTGTAAAATAGGGGAATACATATAACTTAATGTGGATCACCTCAACAAATAACTATTTATTCAGTCAAGTAAACAAATATTTATTAGGTGCCATTACATTACATATATTAGGTGCCAGCCAAATGGTTAATGCTGAAGAAACAAAGAAAGAGAAAAAAGCAACAATGGCTTTTTCTACTCCCACCCCACCCCTACCTCTACCTCTGACCCCATCCCAAAATAGTCCCTGCTATCATGGAACTCAAGATTTAATGAGGGAGACAATGTACAAAAAAGCTATATATGGAATAAATTTGAAGATAATTGAATAAAAGAAGACACTAGAATTAGGGGGGAATCAAGAAGAGGTTATTTTAGAAGGTGGAATTTTAACCAGAATTTGAAGGAAGTCAAATAACTCCTTGACTATTTTTTGAATAGAACAATATCATAATATAGGAAGAAAATATAAAAGAGCTTATAATATGGTAGAGGGATATGAAAATAACATATATAGCTAACATATAACATTAAATGGCAAGTACATTATTTTACAAGGTTATAAGAACTCACAATTTTTATAGTGCTTTGAAGTTTACACAGTACTTTCCTATTTTTATGAAATATATTACCATTTCCCTTGAAAGATGAGGAAACTAAGGCTCACAATTTCATTAATCACATTCAATCAAGTTTCCTGATTCTAAGTCTAGTATTCTTTTTATTACACTAAGTTATCTACAAACAAACCAAAAAAAAAAAAATCTGTGAGCTTTGAAAGGGAAGTTTCCTAATTAGAAAAAATCCAATCAGGGAAGCTTCACAAAAGATGACATTTTAAATAGGAGACATGTATGTATAGAAAGAGAGAGAGTTATACAGATATATATATGGATCAATAGACATGTGTGTGTGTCTGTGTGTGTATAACACATCTTATCTCTGCCATTGTACCTCATCAATGGACTCTAAATTTCTTATTACTATATATATATATATATATATATATATATATATATACATATATATATATATATGTTCTTTTGAATTATTTGTTAAAGATTATTCCTTATCTACTAATAGACAAAATAGTTATATTATATAACCTTGACATTCTATTCTAAGACATGTGGTCAGTTAGTCAACATGTTTTTTATTCTTATGTCTTTGTAGAGCTTCTATCAGTCTTGGAAAGTAATGAGAAAATCAGAAGAGCTGTCTATTCACATTCTAACATAGCAGATAAAATAATTTGTTTAATATGCAAGATGAAATGTTATTCTCACTTCTGTAATAGGAAGAGAAAAAGGTGAAATGGATATAGAAATGTTACCAGAAAAAAATATGCTTTGGTTATATATGGGCAAATGAAAAACTAAAAAATTAAATGGACTCTCACAAAGAGCCAGATTGGGAATCACATTCTATATACGTCATTGAGAATTGATATTCTAGTTTCTCTTTCATTTTCTTCCTAAAGTAATCTTAGAACATTGAAATTTAATTTTTCTAATCATTTTATTATCTTTTTTGTTTAGGTTTTTTTTTTTTTTTTATCCTTTGCTTGACTTTTACTAAAAATTGTTTCCAAATTCTCATATACGGACACATCTAGGCAATCCAGTCTAGGACTAACATAATTTACTGGATCTGTATGCTATGAAGTCTATCACTGTCCTTTGACAGTAGATGACAAGGATCATTTAGTTGAAGATGAATTTAGATCATCAAAAAAAAAAAAAAAACCTGGATTCTGGAAGCTTTGTTCAGAAAGAAGTAAGAGCATTTGATTATGAAACACACGGGAAGAACAAAGGATAATGAAAACTCAAAGATAACAGGTTTTTGATTGAGAGGAAAAGAATAGATACATAAAACTGGGGTGTCCCTTGTAGCAATGAAGAAATTTTGTAGGAGGGGAAATTTAGGAGTGGAAAATGAACTGAATCACATAAGAAAAACCAATGATCACTAACAAAAAATAATTGAGTATCATTAAGTAAATAGCAAGTTACTAATCATAATTATTCTAATGGAATGTTCTTTATATATTAAGACCACCTTAAATCAAGAAAGTGACACTAATAAAGACATTGCCAATAGCTTGAGAAAATGAGTCGCATAACTAGCAACTGTGCCCCTCTTTGATTTTCTGTGTTTCCCTTCCTCTCTTTATCTCACCACTCTGGGCTGTTTCTTTCTCTTTTTCTTTTTCTTTGATTTCTGCCAAATTGGACCATCAAATTGCTATAACAAGGAGTAAAACCTTCCTCTCAGTAGGAAGCCATCTAAAAGTTTGACATTTGGTTTTGAAAGAGTGAATCTGATGTCTATTTTTTGTAAGTCTTTTAACAATTTTTCTAACACTACCTTTACTTGTATTTTATATCTAGTAGCAGAAAAACATCAGAGAATGACTTTTTTTTTCATTGAAGCAAAAAAAAAAAAAATACTTCAGTATGTGCAATTGATCAAAGATCAGGGCCACTGTACAAACAGGATTGACTATTTTCAAATAAAGAATTTGGGGACAATTACAATACTGAATCACACATTTTCAGAGGTCGGGGTGGAGCTGAGAAAAAGCAAAATATTTCATTTTTGGATGAAATCATTAGGAAGATTGACAAAATTGTTTATAAAAAATAAATCATTACAACATAAGCAAACTTAAAAAAAAACAAATAATTGATCATCAAACATTTTTTAATATCTATTATGTTCTAAGCAACTATGTTAAATGTAGGGAATACAAATACAAATAAGAAAAATAATCCTTGCCATTGAAGGAATTATAATCCAACTATGGGCAGCAATAATAATTCTTTTATAGGCAATAAACAAAATGATTTTGTGCAGCATCTTGTCAAGTTTCACCCATTAGAATGGGAAAAAAAATCTTATGATGATTTTCCTGATAGAAAAAAATATGAGTTGTCATGTTAAATTCAATAATATCTGAAATATTAATCAACAAATGAAGATGTTTTTCATGTATGTATTCATGAATCAAAAAATTCATGATCAAAAAATAACATGTAGTATGTGTTGAAGTAGATAATATAACTTTTCATATTTGTAATATTCAAATGAAGAATTAGATTGAACACACCTTAGTCATTAGTGGGTTACCAAATTTGACTGAAGCTATATTTTATACAAAATATAGGAGCTATTTTGAATGAGTATTTCTGATTGTATGTGATGGCCATGAGCCAGATTATGAAATATGTCTCTCAAGTATCCAAAACAAAGATACTCAATCTGGTGTTCTCTTCATGGTCTGTATAGACCTGCACATCTTCTCTGCAGGAAGAGTTCCCACTGACTTCAAAAGCACTTGCACAGCCAGAGGGTCTATGAGACTAAAAAAAAAAAACAAAAACAAAAAAAAAAAAAAAAACACCTTATTCTATTACACTATTGAGCTAAATTTGTGATGGAAAAAAGGCTTTAATTAGCTGGAGTCCAACTTATCAGAGATATACTAGACTCTTTTCTTTCTTGTCATAGAGCCTGAGTATACATGACACCATCTTTTTGTTGTCAAATCAGCTATAAAATACTTCCCTCAATCAGAGCTAAAAGATCAAATTGCTATAAATGAAAGTATAGTCAACCTCTAACAACTAATGTACCCTGGGCTGTCAAGGCTCTGTAGGGAAGAAACCTCAGCAGGGAGCACCTATCTCCTTGCTTTCTATTAACCCCTTTTTCTGTTATACCTTAACTCTCTGATAGCATGGAACATCCAATCAGAAAAAGCAGCAACATGGCTGTTTATAACTTAAATGAGTTGGTAGTCGCCAACTACAAGCATTCCAATGAAATAGAAGCAAGTCAAGCTTATTATGTGCCACATGAATATATTCTAAGTTCTCTGGGCCTTATATACCAACCTGGTACTGAATCCTAAAATATTCTGGCCCAGATACTTTTCCCTGACACTGTTTCATATCCTTTTACCCTGTCATCTCGCTAATTAGTATATTCTAAGAATTATTTGGACTTACTAAATACCTGGTCACTGAACCTTTAGGTTTTCCAGGTTTTTCTGTCGGTTCTACAAATGGAATTCAGGTTTTACAAGGTGATAGCATGACAAAAAATGTCAGATTGTTGTGGAGAATGTATGCTTCAGAAATCTAATTTCTCAAAGGGAAGAAAATTATAACTGGCCTGCTTGATCTACCTTGCTTAGTGAAAGAGCTGCAATTTAAATTGTTTGAAGTAGCATGTACACTAAATGCTGTTGTAATTTTAAGTTTTGAAGAAGTGTGAGTACTAATTGCTAATATTAATAAAAAGTATATTCAAGATTGTTTTGATATTTATAAAAAGGGGAAAGTGATTGAGGGAGAGAAATAGATTTCTGTTTTAATGTAGCTTCTGTGTATTACATGTAATGGACATGATAAATACCTATTTACAATCTTTGTTCTGATAAACCATATATTTAAGTGAAAAAACAACAACAACAACAACAAAGAAATAGGTGAGGATATGTCACTCAATGATTAAAAGTAGTATTAAGATGCAAGTAAAATTGGAGAGTATCCTTAACTTTTTTCATTCAGTTTTTGAAAGGAAGATTTAACAAGTTTCACTTAGTATAATACATTTAAAAGAAAATGACAATACAGTGAAAGACTGAAATTAAACCTTCAGAATTTAACATAAAAACCAAGACCAAAATTCTAAAGTGTCCATATTGCATCTCAGAACTGTCCCTCAATAATAAAAGTTTAAATATATATGCCTTACAGAATAGTAAATTAAATAAACCAGAACAAGTATACCAAATATTTCACTTTTGAATTACAAACACACCCTCTTATATTTGCTTTACAAAAAAAATTATGCATTCCAACACACTTCTCAGAATTCCATGTAATGTGGTATAAGAACATTTAATGTAAATGAAACTGTTTTAACCTAAATATCCTTACTGCTTAAGTAGACTCCTATAACATAATTATTTTGAAAAAAGCTGAAATTATTTAATAGTCAAAAATTTTACTCAACTTGGTTGTTGCATTCTAAATGAATGTTTTTTCTGTGTTCAAAAATACTGAACTTGACATTTTAAAAACAATCCTGATTTCACTTATAGTAAGCATAAATCACAAGCTAATTCCAAAAACTGTTAAATTTTGTTTTTGTTTGTTGGGTTTATTCCTTTTAAATAAATGTGATCTAGAGTCAATAGAAAAGGTTACATTCCCTATCCACTATTTGTATTGACACCCTTCATATTCTGTTCACTCCCATAGATGCATGGTTTTGGCTATTGTAGTAGTAGCTGCTCATAATTCCTTGGCTTTCCAGGAAATATTTGATTGAAAACCAGTTTTCCTATAATACTTATTCATATCCATTCATTTGTTTTGTCAACTATATATATAAACATATATTTATGTATGTATGTGTATATATATATATATATATATATATATATATATATATATATATATATATATATATATATATATGTCTTCCCTCAGTTAGAGAATGGGTTCCTTAAAATAGTACTAAATTTTTTTCCCTTTCACATCTCCAGAAATTATCAGTCTTCAATGCATTGAAAATACTTAGGAAATGATTTCAAATAACATTTTTTTTCAAATAACATTTTAAAGTTAAAAAAAAATTTAAGTCAGATTTATCAATTTGTATTCCACAGAGCTAGCATATTTATATATACATTAGGATGATCGGATGGTTGCTTTTACAGCAGCACATGAATTGGTCTGTGTGTGTATGGGGTAAAAAAAAAGAAGCAAACAATTGTTGCTGCTAGTTGTGTCCAACTCTTCATTACCCCATGGATCTTAGTGTCCATGGAAAAGATGCTGGAATTGTTTACTATTTCCTTCTCTAGTGGATTAAGGCAAGCAGAGATCATACAGCTAGTAAATTTATGAGGGTAGATTTATATTCAAGTCTTCTTGATTTCAGGCTCAGCAGCTCTATCCACAGAGCTATCTAGCTGCCCTATCCTCAATGATTTCACAAAACTGTATGATTAGGTTTCAGTGTAGTGATTTCCTGAACTATCTGAACTTTCTGCGGTTAGTAATCGAAGCCATATTTCTGTGATTCTACATAGATAAATCATTGTCAGTATAGTCTCATAGCCAGAGATAATACATATAGAGAAAGAAATGGTGACAGGGGGTAGAACAATAGGGAAACTAAATGGCATGCTCTTTTTAAAAAATTATTTTGTTATTATTGTCTTTCAATTAAGAAGCATTTATTTTTTTCTTCTTCCCACCTTTCCCCCTTTCCAGACACACACTTAGAGGGAAAAAACAAGGGGAACCTTTTATTAAATTTGCACAATTAAGGAAAATTAATTCCTACATTGGCCACATATAAAAATGTGTCTCATCCTGCTCATCTTGTCCATCATCTCTCTCAGGAAGTAAATAGATATGACTCTTCATCTTCAGTCTTCTGTATTGTCATTCTTCTTAATGCATTCTGCTTTGGAATTTCTCCAAAGTACTTGATTTAGCATGATATGACATAAAGTCAAGAATCACTTTTAGTATGGCATTTGTTAAAGTGATGATATATCAAATTGTGTTGTTGAACATAAGGTCTTAGAAGTGCCCATTTGATTTTGCTCTTATTAGAATTGTGTATTTTTCCTTTATAATTATTATTTTTATTATTTAATTGGTTTTTGCTGAAGTAATTGGGGTTAAGTGACTTGCCCAGGGTTACACAGCTAGGAAATGTTAAGTGTCTGAGGTCACATTTGAACTCAGGTCCTCCTGACTTCAAGGCTGATGCTCTATCCACTTCACCACCTAGATGTCCCTAATTTTTTTTTTAATTTTAATGAATGTGTGTGTCTATGAATGGGGAAAGCTAGCCAATAGCCCTAAAGCAATTGCTAGAAATAGAGTAACAAATAAAAATTTGAGATGCTAATTTCTAAAGTTCACTATGTAGGAATTACCTTGATTAAGAGATGACTATTGATTATATCCCAAAGAAATACTAAAGAGCGGAAAGGGACCTGTATGTGCCAAAATGTTTGAGGCAGCCCTTTTCGTAGTGACTAGAAACTGGAAGTTGAATGGATGTCCATCAATTGGAGAATGGTTGGGTAAATTATGGTATATGAAGGTTATGGAATATTATTGCTCTGTAAGAAATGACCAACAGGAGGAATACAGAGAGTCTTGGAGAGACTTACATCAACTGATGCTGAGTGAAATGAGCAGAACCAGAAGATCGCTGTGCACTTCAATGCTGTATGAAGAGGTATTCTGATGGAAGTGGAAATCTTCAACATAAAGAAGATCCAACTCACTTCCAGTTGATTAATGATGGACAGAAATAACTACTCCCAGAGAAGGAACACTGGGAAGTGAATGTAAATTGTTAGCACTACTGTCTATCTACCCAGGTTACTTATACCTTTGGAAGCTAGTACTTGATGTGCAACAAGAAAATGGTATTTACACACATATATTGTATCTAGGTTATATTGTAACACATGTGAGGTGTATGGGATTACCTGTCGTCGGGGGGAGGGAGTGGAGGGAGGGAGGGGAAAATTTGGAAAAATGAATGCAAGGGATAATATTATAAAAAAAATAAATAAATTTAAAAAAAGAGAGATGACTATTTATTCCCAAAGGCTGTGGCAGAAGAAAGCAAATTCTGGGGTTTTCACAGAGCTAGGAAGTCTTCAAAAGTATGGGACAGGTGACCCACTGAATATCTGTATTTGAAAACCAAATTAGTTAAGCTGGGAAACCTTATTATCTCAAAGCATGGAGCTAGATGATTTATTTTTATTATTATGATTTTATCCACAGGAACATAGAAAACTGCTTATTAAGGCAGAAAGTTGTACCGATAGTGCTTTGAAAAACTAAACAATTATATAAATGTTAACTATTATTATTGTTAATGATAGCATAGATCCTTAAGGATATCTCATTTATAATTTGTTCTTGTGGAGTCCATTTGAATGAATGTTGGTTTTCCTGAGAAGAGTTTTGAAAGATAACTTAATAGAATCAAATAAATATGTATCATTTGCTTCTCATTCTGTTAAATGCTAAGGAAGATAATGCTTCATAACCTTTCTTCTATGTATTTCCTATTTTTGTCCCCTAATCCTCTCCTAATGAAGAATCTCATAGGATTTAAAATTTGATGTTATATTAGGCTAGATGTTGAAGATTATGATATGAAAATCTAATGAATGACATGAAAAAAAAAAGGAGCAATGACTTTTTTTTTTTTTTTTTACTGGGTTGGGAAATTAAAGTTCTAATTAGGAGAACAGCATATTCTAATGGGGACATAATTGTATTATATGACAAGTTGGCTGACACTACTGAACTTTAAAAAAAAAAAAAAAACAGACCTGAAATTTTATCAAATTCATTCAGTTCCCCTGAGAAAAGTTCCTTTACCAAGGCAGGTTAGCATCTGCTCTGCAACTGAGAGCCTTGGAGGATTAGGAGAGAAGGAGGAAAAGAAAAGATAACATATATTTTTAAAGGTTTTCTATTTTTATTAGCTGGAAAAGATGCACTGGTCCTAGAGACAAACTGGACTTTGGACAAGTGCTCAGAGATATTCAGATCACATACATCAGTGCACACATCTTTAGTTATTTTTTATGAGAAATTTAGAGCTTGTGAAAGAGGGATCATTATTTATAGAAAATTATTAAATTATTAACTCATTCATTTTAACATGTGAAATACAAAAGGCAAAAGTAACATTAAAGTTAACAGATGGGCAAAATGGGTCTTTTCTAAAATACAAAAATATTATATCCAGTTGAACTTAGAAAAAGATTTTTTGTTCTTTTGGGCTAAGTGAAAATTTTTTCTTGCCCTGTGAGACTTTATAGGAATCATCTAAATTTTTCTGGCCTCAGTATTCCTCATATATAAACTGAGAAGTTAAACTAAAGAATTTTTTAGACATCTTCCAGCTCTAAATCTATGACCCTAAAAAAATCATGATAATAAAAAAAAACTAAAATTAAATTACAACTTTAATTATTAAATATTCCATATCACATAAAATTAAATAAAATAATTCAAAGTCTTCCCAAACATAACATTCTAAAAAATTATATATTGCTTAATTTGGAAACATTTGCATAATCAAATGTAATCAGTAGGTTGTAATAATTACAGAAAAGCCACATAACTAACGTAAGAAAACATGTTTATATCATATGTGAATAGACAAATTGCCATCTTGTACTGTACCAAACAATATTTTCTGCAAGTCATTTCATCAAAAAACACATTTATCTCATTTAATCTTGAAAGATATTTCAAAACTGATCTAACAATGCTAGCCATATGGTTTCAAATCCTTTTTAGTGCTTTCATCTCCCCTCCTGAGAAGTCAGGGGGGGGCGTGATCACCTCCTTTTTGGGGTTCTCATCTCCCTGAAAAGTCAGGGATTGCGCGACCTCCTGTGGTCTAAAACAAAAGAAAGCGGGAGATGTAAAGGGCTAGAACTGAGCAATGCACTTGGATGATGAAGCACGTGAGATTAATTGCCAATTGGACGGTTCCCTATTAACTTGTTTAAGGTTGACCCTCCCCAGCTGTTCTGTGCTGACTTGATTGGTGAGACAAAGAGAGGGAAGTGACTTGTGTGGGAGGAGCAAGAGAAACTTGGGTGGTGGAACTCACGCTCACTTGCACTCGTGACCTGGCGTTGGGGGCGACGGTAAAGATCTAGAATAAAGACGTTTAGTGATCCTGACTCCTGCTGATTTCTGGAAAGATAGAGTTCCTACAAGGAGTAAAATAAGGAATATATGGTGTCTAATAAGTTTCCAGTTCATCCCATTTAATTTGGTTACTAAAGATGTATAGAATAATGGAAAACACAGTGGACGTGGAATAACAACTAGCTTCTAATTCTGTCTCATCCACTTTGTATCTTTATGACCTTGAATGACATTTTTAACCTTTCCGAGACTCATATTTCTCAATTGAAAAATGGGGAAATAGGTTGGAATACATGAGTTATAGGATTCCTTGTCATTTGAAAACCTTGATCTTATGAATGGTACTTATCCAATTTGGGATCAAGGTTACAAATTATAGTTAAAATAAGTATGATGTCCTAGAATTAGGGATTCAAAGAGGCCTTAGAAGTCAATGAATTCAAACCTGTTCTCTGACAGATTTTAAAAAATCAAATGAGACAAAGACAGGTTGTGAATTGCCCAGGAAGACTCAATTTGTAAATTCCTGAGGGACTCTTTCCTACTCTCAGATCAAAATCATATCTATCATATCATGCTGCTCTTCAACTGTATTACTATCTGTATAATCTTATTTAATATTATAGTATTGAAATTGCTTTCTCATTTTGCAATATCCAATGAAGTCCAGATTCTTTAGCTGACTGATAGGGAAGCTAGAGAGGAATGGCAATAGGAAATGACAAAATACAACGGTGAGTAGGGGAAGGTAACTGAAACAAATTAGTGACATGGGGTACAGGAGCTACAAAACTATCCATTCTCTGAGAATCAAAAAAAACTTCATATTTTCCCAAAGTTTTCATTTAGCGAGTAGAAGCATCCCAGTCACCAGAATAATCTTAAGATATTTCCTGTCAAATAGGATCAAATTAGAGACTAGTAATGCCCCCTAGTGATTAAATTACCAATAACTAGTAATAGCATATTGCTAATTTGAATATGTAAAAATAATGATCTTTTTTCCATATGTCAGTAAAATCAGATATTAAAGGATTAAACGGAACATTTCACATACTTTATTGTATTTCTAAGATAATCAGAAAGAAGTCATTACAAATCAGGCAACATCAAAACCAACCTAAAAAACAAACAGAAATCCTCTATTTCTCTTCTCTGTGTTTATTTTTTTTTTGATCTTTATATTGAGGTTGCATTTGAGTGAAAAATGAGAGAAAACAATAACAGCTAAAATTAATTTCCTCTTCCCCCTTTCTTACCACAGAAAAACTGTCTTTAAAAGTGCCAATGACATCATTATTACTAGATCGATCTATAATTAAATTATTGGGATTTTTATCTTGTGAACTACATCAGTAGGAAATTATTTTCTCTTTTTCTCCCCCTGTTAATGTCTATTTTATAGGTCCCTCATAAGTTAACAAGCCTGTTGCTGAATAGTAATCTCCTGGTAGGTTTATTCTTCTAAGCACAGTAAACCTTAATTTAATCACAGCTTCAAAATATCATACAATAAAACTAATTTAATTACATTTAGCAATGGCCACTAGACTCATTAAAATGTTAATGGAGCTTATAATTATTAAATTGCTTAATGATTGCTAATAGGAATAAATGACAAAAATAAAACTTAAGTACAAAACAAAAATGCCCTCAGGTAATTTTTCTCAGCTGCAATCCCATTTGACATAGTTACTTTTATCATCCTAGGAAACATGGCATATTTGAGACTAATGACAAAGGATATAAAGCAAAAGTGTAGTGGACTGGATATAGATCACTGCACTGTGAATCAAAGGATGTGGGTTCTGGTCTTTGTTCTGCCACTAATTTGTAACTCAGTTTCTTTATTTGTAAAAAGGATAGCAGAGTAAATGATTGATAATTTTTTTCTAATAAAAAATTTTGATTCATTTAAGTAATAATAAAAATATATCTTTTTCTCTATCTTTCCCTGTTTCTCTTTGAATATCTCTCTGCTTAAGTCTCCCAGTGTCCTTCCCCTAACCTAAACATTCTTTGGCTTTGATAACTCTTGGTGAGCAAATCCTATCACTGTTAATCAACACTTGCTCTTCAATTTATAATCTTAGAAAATTGTCTAGGACACTTAAAGATAAAGTGACTTTCCTAGGATTACCTTGTCAACCTATTCCATGAGGGGGACTTTCAAGTCACATTTTCCAGTTTCCAAGACAGTTTATCTGCTACCATAGCTCACTCTAATATTGTGTTGGCATGAATTTGTACATAATTACCACAGCACATCGTAGTTTTTGACGAGGAACTAGTACTATTTTTGTCTCATATATGTAGAACCAAGAACAGTTTCTATATATAAGGCATTTAATAATGCATGTCCTCTGAATTATAGTTTCATACAATATATTGCATTGTAGTTATGGTAGTTATATTTTATAAAGAATCTGTGATTTTTATCTTGTGGATAATCTAAGGCAGATTTTATCCTATGTACATTTTGTCTTGCATATAGAATACAACAAAAATTAAATAAAACACCAGGTTGCACAGAAACACTTGGGCAAGGTTTGTAATATTGGAGGACTGCATTATAAACAACAGTGTTTTAGAACCAGTAGACTACCACAGTTAATTCATATCTGTTGTTTCCCCTTTTTAGACTTGTAAACTCACTGAAGGCAAGAATTGTCTTTTTCATTGCATTCCCAGCACTTAGTTGAAGTGTTGTGGGCACTTAATAATTGTTTAATGGATTGAATTAGATTTCTATAGCACAAGTTTGGTTCATTACAGAAAAGAGAGGCATAGTGAATGAGCAGTTGCTTGTTTCTGAGTCACATTGTCTCAAAATTTCTCTCCAGGAACATAAAATTAATAAAATAAATTTTTAAAACTAGAAGTGACCTTGGAGACCATCTAGGACATTTTACATTTACTTTTCTCTGAACAAATGCCCAGAAAGGGGAGTGTTTGCCTCAGTGTCCCAAAGCTTGTTAATGGTAAAATCAGGCAAAATCTGAGATCTTTCAGGACATTTCTCTATTGCTTTCCCTCCCAGATCATATTTTTCCCATGCATTTCTACAACATTAGAGATCCTGTCAAAAGGCAAATGTTACTTGTGAGAGCACATTAACCACTCCTATCCACTTGAAAAGCCTCTAAAAAATAATGGGATAAGAGAGAGATACTTTGCTGAAGATTGGGATGTGGGTAAAGAAGTAGAGCCACCTTAGTACTGCACTAGGATTCAAGAGAACATGGATTAAAGTCTTGTCTCTACCATATTCTTTCTACCTCTGTATTCTTGGACAAGTTAGCTTACTTCTGTGATTCTTAGGTCAAACTATCTAAGATTCTCTATGTAAAGTAGTCCAAAAGTCTTAGTGCAGTTTTCAGTTACTAAAACTTTAAAAAAAGCAACCAAAGCTTAAAATTACACTTAGAATTTTGGGATACTCTGTAGCTATAAATCTGCCTCATAAGAAATCATACCTCCCTAATATATTGAAGTAAGACTTGGAGTATGGGATATTCTTCAAAGGGGCTTACTAAAAGACCTTTGGGTAGCCAAGGATCATAAAGGAACTGAACATTTTGGGAGCAAAGGGATAGGAATTGGGAATCTGAGAGTTAGGAAATTCCCTCTGTCAATCCATCAACTAATATTTATTGTTAGAATTATAAGTATAAATGGAAGATGGGTTCAGAGAGTCAGAGGTAGGGAGGTAGGTGGAGGGAGCTGATCAGGAAAAGCTTACAGATGAGTATGAAATTTGAGCTGATTCTTGAAGGGAGATAGAAAAGCTTGGAGGACAAGGCAAGGAGAGAAATCTTTGGTGAGTACTCTGTAATGTAACGCCTCAGAGATTTGCTTAGATCACTGAGATGTTATAACTTGCCTGCATAAGGTCACATGGCCAGTATGTACCAAAGGTACTACTTCAGCCCAGGTCTTTCTGGTTTGGAGTCTGGCTCTCTATTTGCTTTTATGAAAAATGTGCAGTAGAAGAAGAGAGAAAGGGAGAGAAAGCAGAAGGAAAAGAGAAACACATCGACAGAGATAGAGACAATGGACAAAGAAAGCAAAGCAGAGACAGATTGAAAAAGAGAAGACAGACACAGAGACACAGAGAGAGGGGGGGGGAGGAAGGGAGGGAGGGAGAGAGAGACAGAGAGACAGAGACAGAGACAGAGACAGAGACAGAGAGACATAGAAAGATTCTGATTTAAACATAAACTCTATCCAGGAAGAACTTTATTAATTCATCTACTCATATCCATCCAACATTCAACAAATAGTTCCAAGCTAGTCTGACAGCTAGTCATGGGAACATATATAGGTAAGAATAAATCAGGAGAGTCAAATTTTAAAGGAATGTGTCTAGGATGAAGAGTATTAATGGGAGAAGTTAGTTTTGGGGGTGGAGGGAGGGGAAGAAAGCAGCCTAGCTATTAGGATTATGGTTTGAAGGCAATAAATCCATTACAAGAAACAAAGGAAGAGTCTAATTATTAAAACGAAGGCATAAAGCTTAGAGGGAACTAGTAGTCAGGATGAATTGATCTGAGCTAATAGAATTATGGGACTTTATATTTCCCTTACATAGGGATTACATTAGTCAGGTGGTAGTTGAAGCTAGGGCCAACCTTTGTGTATTGAAGAGAAATGTGTACAGGAGATCCCATTGGTCATTATAGGCAAAAAGTACTGTATTCATGAGACATAGCACATTATAATTGCATATAAATATTTTTATGATGCACCTACATACTTAAAATATATATTCAAACCTGCATATTTAGAGGGAAAATATGCATTATGTATTTCAAAGACATAGGGAATTTAAAAGTAGGAAGTATAGGCTTCATACAATAAAATCTCCCTTTCTCCTACAAAAAGAAAACTGATAGCAACAGGTACAAGTTTTATTATATTTACCATCATTTACATTATATTTCCACCCTCATATCTGATGTACAAGAGGTCTTTTGGGGGATGTGGACAGTTAAACTCCTTGGATCATTAATAGATGACCTTCTTCCCCAACAATAAGGAAGCTATTTGTAATCATTCACTTTATGAATTATTTTCACAACTACTATGAACTGGATTTTTTAAAGCAACTCCTTTTTTTGGGGTCACTGATCAGTCATCAAATGAAAGAGAGTCTCAGTTGCTGCTAAATTAACATTTTTGGACCTAAAAGTATATGTAGTAGTTGGTGCTCATGACTATATAACTCTTTAATCTCTTAAGAATAAGTCACATACTTCCTATAAGGCATTCTAGTTTAACTTTCTCTTGCCCTTTTTAACAGATGAGAAACCAAAACTCAAGGAGTGTAACTTAAATTTGATTCTATTATTATCTCTGAAATTGTGTGACCTTAGCAAACTATTTAATCTTCCTGGAACTCAGTTTCTTCCTCTGTAAAAATGAGAAATTTTGGTTTAGATGGGGTCTGATTTCCTTTTCAGTTCTAGATATACAATCCTAAGATTCTTTTTAATACCTAGATAAATTTTACATATTTATATGTGTGGATACCCACCCACATATACATACACTGCCGGCATCCTTCCCAAATACAAATCCTATCCCTGTGAATCAATTTCAACATTCTTTGTTAATATTTATCAGGAAAAGAATAAAGGTTTGCACACTGTTTTGACTGTATTCTTTTACATATATAAAAGAAAAGAAAAAAACCCTGGAAAATGAACCCCAAAAAGGATAACAGTATAAAAAGATATAGAAAATTAATTATTTTTATTTGTTGTTAAATTACAACATTTGTATTTGGCCCAATGCTAGAAATTTTAAAAAGAAAAGAGCCTACCTGAGGAAGTTACACTCTAAATTGAAGTGGTCAAAAAAAACCATAAATAATATGTCCAAAATTAAAACATTTAATTTTCATGGGATCAAAATTTTTTAACTTTTATTTAATTATGGTTAAAATCTGAGCTTCAAAATAGCCATGAGTTTCCTGAAAGGGAGAGAGAAGTTTTGGGTTTTAGAGAAAGAAGAAAAGTAAGTCTATTTGACTTTAGAAAAAGATATCTATAAAAGGACAAAAGAGAAAGTCATTTGAACAGAATTCTTTATACAATGAAGAGGAGTAATGATTATAACAATAGAATATCATTCTGCATTTTAAACTCTTCCCATAATTAGAAAAGAAAGAAAAATAATTGAAAGAGCAATAAATACATCTACTAGGGGGTGTTGACTGGGTAATTGCCCAAACTCATCACCTATGTTATCTCACAATAATCCAAGTAATCTCTTTGTTATTAACATTTAAATGCAAACTAATCTAATCTAGCAAATAAAGACCAAAATCTGAGGAGGGGAAAACTGTTTGTGAATAATTTGAAAAGGATCCTTACTTGGAAACTACTTCCATTGCATGATCAGAAAAGCCACTCTAATTTGTTTCAAGCTGTGAGTAAGGGCATCATCCCATAATGGAATCCGGAGAAAAGTGTGCATTTTTTCCCCTTCTATATTGTTACCATGTTCAAGAATTCATGAATCATGCTGGCACACGCACATGCACGTGCACACTATACACTGCTTACAAAAGAGAGATAGTAAGCAATGCTGCCTAAAAAGGTATTTTGTAGTATCGTCAGGAACAGCTGCAACTACTCTAGAAATGACAGCTATCATAGAAACATTGCAAATGTGTACGAAGTTAAGTTCTGTTTACATGAGCTACAAGGCAAAGAGTAATGCTAATATACCCAATCTGCTTCCCAACCTATGAAAAGAAACCCGAAGGAGAGGAGAAGACCTTTTAATGAGACACTGTGGAGCCTCAACTACTCTAGGCCAGATGAGGCAGATTGTTGTAATTCCCCAAATCCCTGTTATCTCTTGCTGCTAACTGCATACTCTTTACTTTCCAGGCTGCCAAGAGAAAATGACAGGCTGAAAATCTATGCCTCCTGCTAGAAAGAAGGAATGCTACATTTTCTTAAAACTGAACTTGGGTTAGGAAATGACATTAGAAATCATCTCCAACCTTCATCTTCTTCCAGAGAAAGAAACAGAAAAATGTCAACCTGGCATCTAGCTAAAAGTGACAAAAAATAATGCATAGGCATGAATCTGTGTAGATATGTCTATAGTAAAGATCAATCCACAGTAGATTTGAGGTAATTATAAGTGAGAGTAAAAGGTGGGAAGGGACAGATCCCAAGATATTAATCTGTTTTCTTAAATTGTCTTGGGCTTTTTTAGATCATGAAAGTCAATCATTTAAATTAAAAAACACTCCGCACAGTGTTGATGAAACAGATGGATAGAGAAGAGCCAAATGACAGGAAGTTGGAGCATCGATGGGGCTGATTTTGACAAACAGAAGGCTGAAACTGCATTGAGTAGCACTGTCCTCCCACAAGAGACACATAAGACGAATACATCCCAAAGACCCATGAATGGAGTGATAGGCTGAGCACTGACTTGTTTCCAGGAAACATTATTTTTACAATACAATGCAAGGACCTTGGGCAAGTCCTGTAAATTCCTTGCATTTCAGTTCGATCATTTGCAAAATATGGAAAGTGGCTTTTGATATCACTTCCTTATCTAGACCTCACTGATCCAGTCAATTAACTAGTGACTCTAGTTAATATTATCCTCTCCCCCAGACATAGTGCTTTAAAATATTCTCACTACAGTGTTAGAAGAGCTACCCCTTTTTCCTTAGACATACTTCAGTTCTGATAAACTTGCCAACCAATCTCATAAAAAGAAAATTTTCTTTTTCCACACTTTCCATAAATAAGGTAGGGGGGCCCTATCAAGTTTCCTTTTATCCCAGGAACTATCTACTTTAGCAGAGACCTAATCTTCACAACTTAACCTGTGTGCCCTATTTGAGGTGAATCCTCTGAGATTTTAGCCAGTTATAGCTTTAATAGGCAATAGAAGAAAATTTAATTAAATCCTTCAGATTGTTTACTACTACATATGATAACCTGAAACTACCATAGTAAAATCAAAAATTGTTATCTCATTATCTTGATGTTCTTTGATTTAAATTGCAATAAGACTGGTTAAACTTTAACTTTCATTCATGTCGGTGAACAGAGCTGATTGCTCTTCACATTTATTTTTAAGACTTCAAAAAAAAGCATGATTTTGTGAAAATTTTGTTGGACTTGTCAGAAGATCTAAAATCAATCTTTCATTTGCATATATAACTATGGGATGTCTGTAAAACTATTAATAAGCATTTATGATGCTCCTACTATGTACTGGGCACTATATTAGGCAATGACAATATAGAGAAAACAACAATCAAATCCCTGCCCTCAAGGAACATACGAGAAAGAATATTTTCATAAGTAAGTATGAATGAAACAACACATCAATTTTGTGGGAAGTACATCTTGATTCAGGGAAAGCCTTATCAAAAAAGATAATAAATAGGACTTTGAAGGAAACAAGGTATGCTGAGGCAAAGGGAAGAAAAAGTAATTCATTCCAACAATAAGGGACATTCAGTGCAAAGGTATGACAGTGTGAGGAGTGATTGATGTAAGGAAACAGCAGCTCCACAACCAATTTGAATGCACTGCAAAGTATGAGAAGGGTAATGTATAATCAGTTTTGAAAGATAGTTTGGGGCCAGGTAGTGAAGGGCTTTAAAAGTCCAACAGAAAAATTAAGATAGAATCAATTCATTCAAACATTTTGTACCTCATTTTGCTCATCTGTAAAACAAGGGATTTAACCTAAATGACTTCTAAAGCCTCTCACATGTAAATCTATGATCCATGAATGTTTTTTCTGCACTTCAAGATAAAGAGAAAAATTTGATGAGTTTAAAAATCTCATAAAATTTGAAGTAAAACCAAGGACAAGCAATTAAGATAGAGTAATGAATCTTGACTGAACAGTTTTGCTCCCCAGAGAACACACTAACCACATTGCCATTCCATTACTGTAAAAAACAAGGGACTTTAATGACTGATTGTATGAAGGTCTACCCAAATCAGTTCCAAATACAACTGCAACCATCACAGGTGAAACCCATTAGCTAAACAAAGGTGTCATTAGTTCCTCTTAATGTACTTGGAATAATTCACCAGCTAGCACTGTTCACCTGTGGCTGTTCTCAAATGAAATGATTGTGCCCTCCCCTCCAGCAGTGCATCTGCTAAGAGATTTCATAAACACAAGTTGATTTTGCTGCCCAGAAGTTATCAGCACCGTAAAGACATTTGGGGTCATGATCCTACAGGCAAATGTTAAGAAACAATTTTCTTGGCGCTTTTCTAGCTATTTGTTCCATTAAAATTGAATTTTAAAGGGCGAGAAAAACACAAAAGTTTCAACAACTCTTACAACTGGACAAGTGCCCAAACCTAAGGTGGAGAGGTGCTGAATCATATTATCTTTTTTTTCACTTTCCAAATAGCATGCAGGTAATGTGTACTTTGCACATTTTCTCTCTGCAAAATGGAATAGTTTGATAAATTTAGTAAATGTCTTCTCTCTGGCATTTTTTCTAGGGATTCAGCTGGGTGGAAAACTCAAAAAGTCATGGCATGATTGGAAAGGAGCTGTGAAGGGGTGCTGAGTTGCTTAGCTTAATGGGAAGGAAGAAAATGGCATCAAGTCTATTCCAATTCAGCTAGGCCAGAAGTACAAACAGATGTGAACCTTACTCCAAATGACTTTGAACAGAGGTGTTTTTTGAGTGGTTGAGGTAATTAGGTCCTGTCTCCTAGAGAGGGGCAAAATATGTGTTTATGCTTTTTAGAAATTTTTTCAGTAGAATAACTGTAACACATGAAGACTATCTTTGAAAGGATTGATTTAGATAAATTGAGTGATTTCTTATACCTGGGAAACTTTCCTCTTAGGTATAAAATAAGCAATACTCTTCCAACTTATTAAAATAACTCTAATTTTATCACTTTTATATTTCATAGCATCTTTACTCTAGTAATTCTTCTCTGCTCTTTAAATATTTGTCATTGATGAGCCTCTGATTTGGAGGTGTTAAAGCATGGAAAAAGGAGATAAAGTATATAAAGTCAAATCTACCATATAATCAAAGATCAATTGTTTCAGGTTTAAAATGCTAATCTTTTAAAAAGGAACCTTTTTTTTTTCCCCACAATTATGTTTGTTACATGAAGTCTTTTCTGATTCCCACAGGTTTTTTTTAAATGAATTTAAAAAATACAATTATTACCATGACTTAAAAATCTAAAAAATAGACATATCCATGGTGGAAATCTCAGGATTGTCAGTGAAGTTGAAGAGGAAAGGTTGTGAGTTCCTGACCTAGAAAGAAAGTATAATGAGAACTTGAAAATTGTAGATTCTCACGCCCAGCTGAAGGTATTATTCACCAAAAAAGGTCTATCTCCTTAACTGAACAGTGATCAGTTTACTGAATAAAATCTCTTTTATATTATGTAGTATACTTGTATCAAGTTCTTTCAACTACTAGAATGGACTTCAAAAAATCTCTTCTTGACCAATTCATCCTATCAAGTAGTATATTTTCCCTTTCTCTACAATAATCATTTTCCTTTCATTGTCAGGTTTAGATTTTGAACTTAATGAATTTTAAACAGAATCTAGAGTATTGTTAGTACTTGATAAACTTTCTTCATTGATAAAAACACTGTAATTTTACTACCTGCCATCCTTAAGATTCAATTGATTCACAAAAGAGGCAAAGCTACTTGAATGAATCTCAAGGAAAAAGAAGGTTGCCTTTTTCTTCTATGTGTCGACTTTTTTTTTTTTTTTAGAAAAGTCATTTCACCACACATATCTTTCATGCTTATAAATTATAATGGGAGTTATTTTTAAGTAGAAGGGAGATGGACAACATGGAATAGAAAGAAAAAGGATTTTTGTTAATTAAAAACTTAAATGTAATTTAAAGTAAATCTAACAAGGAGAAAATAGAATGGAGAGAGTATCAGTGTCACAAAATAACTAAATAACTTAGGACTTGTTCAAAAAGCATTAAATTTCTTTGATTTATCATCTCATATATTAGTAAAAAGAAAAAAAAAAAAGACCCCAAAAGAATAAAGCTTTTAAGAGTGGCAAAAACAACAACAACAACAAAAAAGGAATTTATTTCTTTTCAGCCAGACCACAGAAAAGTCATAGATAGAAAGTAAGGGAAGATAAGCAGATGAAAATGATTTTTTGGCAATTTCTATAATTTAACATAATATTCTTCCTGGTGCTCAGAAGTTGTTGTTGTTGTTCACATGGAATATGTAAATATTTTCCTTGCAGATTAAATTATTGAAAATGGTTCTTTAACTTTAGGGATAGTGAATGAACTTTAATTTTATTAATTTTTCTTTTACAGTTTGAAAGAGAATGCTATTGTATGAATTTGTATCTCACTGATTCTCATTTTGGGTAGAGTATAGTTTTATATGTATTGTCTTGGAAGACTATCAAGTCAACTTTATGTTAAAGTTAATAAAAATATTACAGGACTCTTCTTAAAATATTTGAAAAAATTTAACAATAAAATTTATATTATTTAAAGTACTTTTAAAGTTGTTGTTTGTTTGTTTTTAATAAATCCATAAGGCATGTTGGTAAGAGGGTGGGCCTCTTATCCAGCTCTCTCACTCCTATTGGCTGTTATCCTGGGCAAATTCACAGCTACTCTGTGTTTGAGACAACTCTCTAAGACTATATACTTAAAGTGGTAATCTCTACTGGTAGGAATTATACCATATCAATGAAATCATAAGTCTAGTTCCTATTCCTTATTACTTTAAAAACCAGGGGAAATAGAATGAGGAAGTAAAAAGGAAGAGCCAGTGCAAATGTTCAGAAATGGGAGATGGATTTTTTTTTTTTCAATAAAGATAAACCCAGAAAAGTGAATTACTGAGTATATGGAGGGGATTAAAGGATATGACTAAAAAAAGAGAAAATAATAAATCTAGCAAGAGCTAAATGCCAAACAGAGAAATTTACACTTGGTCCTGAAATCACTGCAGTTAATCAATAGGGAAGGAAGGAGGTTGATACATAACCTACACTTTGGGAAAACATTTTGTCAGTTGAGTTAAGTAGGAGTTGAATTTGGAAAAGATTTCAAGTAAGGACACTAAATAGAAGACTGATGCAATAGTTGATTATAACAGAAGAGTGGTAAGATCCTGAATTATGGTGGGAAGTAGGAAACCAAAGAGACAAGGTGTGAGCAATGACAAGAAGTAGAAATGAAATATGTATGTTGGGTGACTGAAAGTGAAGAATTGAGGATAACACTGAGGTTGTTGTGAGTTTTGCTACCTAGGAGGCTATTGGTGCTCTTAATAGTAATAAGGAAGATTGGAAGAAGGAAAGATTTTTAGAGAAAGCTAGTAATTTCTGTTTTGAATATGATGAGATGGAAATGACAATAGAACATCTAGATTATAATATATGAATGATAAGGAGAAACTTAGCTTAGAAAAGAGACTAGGGATAGATATATACATTTGAGAAATCTCTGTAGAAATGCTAATTAAATACTTGGGAGCTAATGAGATCATCAAGTGAGATGATATAGAGAAGCTGATCCAGGACAGAGGTTTACTGAATATCCACAGTTAATAAATATGCTATGGATAAAGGATCCAGTGAAGTAGATTGAGAATTCACAAAGACAGAACAAAAACCAGAAGTAGGCAATGAGGTAAAAAAACAAATTCAAAAAAAGAAAAAAATGAGGAGGAGGGGAAGGAGTGGGTATCCAGGGAGAGAGAGTGTTCAGCATTGTCAAATGATACAGAGAGGAAAGGAAGGAAGGAAGGAAGGAAGAAAGGAAGAAAGGAAGAAAGAAAGAAAGAAAGAAAGAAAGAAAGAAAGAAAGAAAGAAAGAAAGAAAGAAAGAAAGAAAGAAAGAAAGAAAGAAAGAAAGAAAGAAAGAAAGAAAGAAAGAAAGAAAGAAAGAAAGAAAGAAAGAAAGAAAGGAAGAAAGAAGAAAGGAAGAAGGAAGGAAGGAAGGAAGGAAGGAAAGGAAGGAAGGAAGGAAGGAAGGAAGGAAGGAAGGAAGGAAGGAAGGAAGGAAGGAAGAGGAAGGAAGAAGGAAAGGAAGGAAGAAGGAAGAAGGAAGAAGAAAGGAAGAAAGGAAGACAGGAAGACAGGAAGACAGGAAGGAAGGAAGAA